>NC_134577.1:70768566-71095352 GCF_050947875.1 Dermacentor variabilis
TTGCAAGTGGTTACGTACCCTCTAATGAGTGTTCTGCTCAACAATTCTTCAAATTATTTCAATAATAGCAGAGATACAAGTATCTGAAACGGTCCGAACCTTTGATAGCATGACGCGAGCATCACCGCCAAAATAGACACTGTCACCACTTGCTCCGTCTAGCCTCCACAAGCGAATTTCCTTCCCTGCGTTCTCCCATACTTGAGCTGGAGGGTGGCGTGCTGAATACGTCGAGGACCCCGCCACCTTATTATTTTGTCACGTTTTTTTTCTTTTGCATGGTCCACCTTGGAGGGTGGTCTCCCGCACAAGCGGTTGCGTTTGTTTCTTTTCGCGAAGCTGGCGAGAACACGTCCTTCACAACAACACATCATCTGTGCCACATTCACGAGCAACGAGGCAGCCGTAAGATGATGCAAGAGCATAATCGTGGCGATGGAACATGGTAGAAAACGACATACTTTCGCTCTGCGCGCGCGACTGCATGACGTGGGAACAAGCAGATGAAACGGAAGTCCATATCTATTGCCATACGCTACGATGTAAAAAAAAAAAAGAACATGCGCACATTCCGTTTGTGTGTTTCAACGTTTCTCTAAACCCTAAGTGGTCTATGTAAACAACATAGTAAACGTGTAAATGATGTCGCCTTGAATAATATTTGAAGTCACATGTCACTGTGGGCGACGTCACAGCGCTGCCACGTACATAGGTGCACTTGCCCGATATACGTCGACATTCTCGGTGGGAGGGCGGTTCCCGTGCAACGGCAAACGGCGTTTGCTTTGACATTTAAACACTTTGCGTGGCATATAATGGTGCAATACTTAACAGACGCGATCGTTAGCTTGAGTGGTATCTACTGCGCTTATCAGCTCAAGCTGGCCAGACCTGGTCAACCCCGCCTTGAAGCCAATATAATCACGCTGGCAGTAATACTTCTCCCTGGAAAGCGTACTTAATTGTGCAGCCCCCCGTACGTGAAACACACTTATTGTGTTCCCACGCTGCTGGCCTTCATACTTAACTACGAACGCTGCGGGTAAATTTGACGGTTTTGATTTCGCCTGTGCATCATCCACAACATAACCCCTCTTTTAAAGCAATTTAGTCAATTGCCGTGTTTAGCTCAACAATAAATCTGGGTAATGGTACAAAACAGCGCATAAACATTGAAAAGACGGAGAGTTTGTGGGACCAGTTTTCTTTACGAATGTAATCCCTGCTTCAAACTTAATATTTTTGCCATGCACTAAACATAAGATGAGCCCCATTTTCGCCAAATTCAAAGTCGGTGTGACGTCGAAGTTTTTCCACGACTCTGGGAAACATGGCTGATAAACGCATTGCAACGTGTTCGAGTGCTTCTTTATTTTATATATATTTTAAATACGGTTACAACTTGCTTTGAAGGCCTAATTATTGGTGTGTGATCTGTATTACATGTCTTGTGTGAGGCCTCTGTTGTGTATGTAGTAGTGTTTTGTGGAATCTGTCGTCACGTATGTAGCGGTCATAGCTGATTGCGTCGCTGAAAGGGGAGGCCGGCTTGCAGTAGGGGAGGTGAGCTTTCCAATTGTAAGCCTGGACATGTGCAGATTAGATGGTAGGCATCTGCCTATCCGTCACTGGGACTGAGCAGTCTGGGGAGGTAGCACCCAGTGGTAAATGTGACTAGAGTGACTTTGAGATCACAGCCGGTGTAAGGGCCACCCTGGCCCCGACGCCTCCGAAGCAAAACCCCCTCCGCCCTAGTAAGTTTAAGGGGAAGAAGCACACACACACAGTGGGATAAGAGCACATGCCGAGGTAATTTTTATCGTTGCTGAGACTGATGCATTTGAAACTTTGCTCGCTCATCAGTCTGGAAATTGGTATGTTGGGTTTTACGTGCTGAAAGCCAGCTTTTATTTATGCAGCCCTCTATAATGAGGGACTCGGTTTGGCTTTTCCAATTGAGGGTTGTTTAACCTGCACCTAAATCCAAGTACACGAGCGCTTTTTCTTACCTTTTTCTGTTTCTTTTTTGTTGACCTTTTTTTTTCATTTTGCTCCCATCGAAAGTCGGCTGCCGTGACCGCGATTGAATGGACGACCTTGAACTCAGCATTGAAACGCCTTAAGCACTGAGATACCGCGGCTGGTATTACTGTAAAAAAGACTGCAACGTTCAGCTGTAGAGTTATTATAACCAACTCTAGAAGAAACGCTCGCCATAGCGCCCATGCAGTGAAATCGGGAACTGCAAGGGCGCCGCCATGTTGCAACTTTGCGACACCGCGCAGGCGCCGACGACGAGATTCGATTCGGACGACGCGCGCAATGAACGCGAAACGGAGCCTCCCTTGGTGGCGCCATCTTGTTCAGGCACCTGCAAATGCAGCCCTTAACGCAAGGTAAAAATGAGCTAAACGTTTTATAAATGGCCAAATGATATTTCTCGAAAATGCATGGAATGAGCTCTGCAAATTGTCCGCAAGGAGGTGCTCATGTACATTCTAGTTTTCACAAGATATGTTGAATATTGCTAGCTTGACGCAAATGTTAGGTAGCAACTTGGCCGGCGCCTTTGCTGTTGCCACTGTTTTTCGCGCACTTGTAGTCCATTGTGTTTAGCGGTCAAAGAATTAGGATGTTATGACTTGGTGTGCTGTCAAGCTACGCATTGGATGGACAATGTTATATACTCCATAGAGCAAAACGAGAAGGCTAGCATATTATACAGCATTAAGGAAGATCTCGATATAAAGACGCAAGCTCCGGATATTTCGCGTAATCAATATTTGATTACAAATTGTTTATACCCTGTATCCTTTGGTAACGAATAAAAACTTTTGCAGAGATTCCAGGGCACCCATGGAGTTTTTTTGCCGTACAAAGAGCGCACTTTTCGATATACTCTGACTCCATTGACGGTTGGAGTTGTCGGTGAACGTATACCAGGATATTTTGGAGGGCCGTGGATACTGGATTTGGTGGCCTTGGAGTTAACCGCTTTATTACATCTGGTCGCTGCTCACGTGGCCGCTTCGCGCGACTTTTAATTGCTGCGGGGGCCTTCTGTCTATGGCGTAACCGGTGCGAGGCAGTTGCCATGGGACGTCGTCACCGCGCTCTTTTTCCACTTATGGGGAGGCACTACTCTGAGCTACTGTCGTTTCTGTCGGAGGAGTTCTTCCTTGGAGAAGAAGAGTTCCTTCGACAGTGGTCATGTCGTTTCCTGTCGGTGGCTGATGGACGCGTATGGCTGAATTTTCGTCCAGCCTGGTTCTTGTAGCTAGACCATCAGAATTATTCATTTAATGCACATAGAATGCAGGTGCCCGTGATTTCTGTGTGTGTGTCCTCTCGTATACATGATCATTTCTGTATATACACATCTCGTGCACATCACTTCAAAATTGTGTAAAGTGTTCTATCACATCATCATTGTATATAACCATTGTGTACACTGTATATATTGAAAATCATTTTGTACATGTGGCATTTCGTTTATGTGTAACTGTGCCTTTCCGTGGGTATACGTGTTTATATGTTGGTGCGTGAGGACTCGGACACTACTTACGTTGACAACGCGCTTTGTTTCGTTTCTTACATGTTATCGTCCGGGTGGAATCGTGCCGTGATTACGACTCAGTGTTCGTATCGTCTCTTGTCGAAATAAACTTTTTCTAAACACACAAATTCATGCATTCTTCTGGGCTTAACCGTTTAGCTATAATATCAGCGCGCTTTTCGTTACGCTGTATGTCGGGTCTTTCACTTTCCTTCAATGCTATTCTTTATTCCTTCTTCTAGCCTTAACCCTTCCGCCATAATATAGTGCGTTTTTCCTACAGTACTGGCTCCACTGACATTGTACTAGGTCTAACTTTCGTTGAATACTGGACATCACAAAAATCATAGTATGGGATCTTACGGGCCAAACCACGATCTGATTATGAGGCACGCTGTAGTAGGGTACTCCGGAAATTTGGACCACCTCGGGTTCTTTAACCTTTACCTAAATCTATGTACACGGGCCGTATCGCATTTCGCCCCCGTCGAAATGCGGCCACCATGGCCGGTATTCGATCCCGCGACCTTGTGCTGAGCAACCCAACACAATAGCAACCATGGCGGGCGATACTGAACGTCATTGATACTTCTGTGCTTAACTTATTGAGCATAGAGGTTAACTCCTGCGATATTTGGAGTACTGTGGATGTCTGTGAAATTCGCTGGAGACGTTCCTTTCGACATGCACATCAGCCAAATCTTTGAAATAGTGTAGTTGAGATAAATAAATATGGTGTTTTAAGTTCGGAATGCATGTTACGATTATGAGGCTCGCCCTACTGGGGGACACAGGAAATGTGGACCACCAGGTGCTCTTTAACATGCACCTAAATCTAAGTACAAAGGGTGTTTTCGCATTTCAGTCCCAAGAAATGCAGCGGCTGTGAGCAGGGTTGAGAGTGGCGCAGATATTTTTAGAAATAATTTCATGACGTATGTTACGTTTCGCCTACGACGCGCGGTATAGCCGGCGCGGATGCAACGGACGCCGGGGCTTCGTTCAAAGCGGCAGACATTTTGGCCCGTTCGGCGCCGCCGCTACGCCACCCCGCCAAGCGCGTCCAGGCATGTTCCAATGCCACGTGTCTTCGGTGTGCGTGTGTGTGTGTGTGCATGTTGGTGCCCACGCTTGTCAAAGCGCGGCAGCCGGGGAGAGGAGCTCCCCCAACTGTGAGGCTAGGAGGTCTGATCGGCGCCGGCCCGGCGGATGCGTCACCTACTCGTCCCAACGTGCCCGAGCGGCACAGTCACGTGCGCGTCTATAGAGGCGTTCCTTCTTGCCCTCAACTGCGAGAGTATAAAAGCAGCTGCCCCCGGACGCCGAGAGGCTCCGATTTCTTCAGTTGAGTTACGTGCTCTCCCGTCTCTCCACTTCGGTCGACCTGACCGCCCGCTCTTTTACGATGCTAGAATAAACAAGTTGTTCTGTTACCAGTCGACTCATGCTTTGCCGGGACCTTCGGATGCTTCCAGTGGTGCCCCAGGCCGCCAGGCCAACGCTACCCTTGGGGCTTGCGACCCAGGTGCAACAACGGGCGTCAGCGCTGAGGTTCCAACAACTGTCTGCCAGCGGTGAGATCGCGACAACGGAGGCCAGCAGCGAAGATATGCAGTTGACTGTATGCTGAGCAGCACAACGACCATCCGGGAGCAGTGCAACGAGCCCTGTGTGATGACTGGTTGCCTGCAGCGGAACGACTGCGCTGAATTCTTGGCTGCGAGGTTTGGTGAGTGCGGGACTTTCTTCTTCTGAGTTTTGCCAGGCTTTTGTTAGTGTCAGAAACAGAGCTGGTAATTGTGGTTGTCGTTGCTGCCGGGTTAGTTTGCGGCAAGACAATAGTAGGCAGTAGAGAAAGCAGCATTCAGAGCAGCCATGGATTTGAAGTCGTTGCGCAAACCGAAATTGCTGGAGCTTGCAAGAGAGTTGGGTCTGGATGTCTCAGACAAACTCAGAAAACCAGAACTGCTAAGGGCTATTCTTGAGTTAGAGGCTGAGGATGACGAGCTGTCGGAATGCCTTGAGACCATTGAGGAGAGGGCAAAAAGACAGGAGCGCGAACTTAAAGAGCAAAAAGAGAAACAGGAGCGCGAACTTAAAGAACAAAAAGAGCGAGAGCAACAAGAGAAAAAAGAAGAGCGCGACCGTCAACACGCTTTGGAAATGAAGCGTCTTGAGGTAGAGATGGAACGCGCTCGTAATGGAAGTCAGGCACACGGTGCAGGAGAACGAGTATCGTTCAAAATGACTCACCTGATGCGGCCGTTTAAGCTTGGAGAGGACATTGGTTTGTTCCTGGTTAACTTTGAGCGAACGTGCGAGAAGCAGGGGTTCTCTCGGGAAACGTGGCCACAGCGCTTGCTCACTTTGTTACCCGGCGAGGCGGCCGACGTAGTCGCTCGCTTGAATAGAGAGGAGGCAGAGGATTTCGACAAAGCGAAATCGAGTCTGCTAAAAAAGTACAGGCTGTCAGCGGAGGCGTTCCGTCGGAAGTTTCGGGAAAATGAGAAAGGCAGAAGTGAGTCATACACAGAGGTTGCGTACAGGCTTATGTCAAACATGCAGGAGTGGCTCAAAGAAGAGAAAGCGTTTGGTGACCACGAGAAAGTTCTGCAGTGTTTCGGGCTAGAACAGTTTTATAGTCGGTTACCTGAGAACGTGCGGTACTGGGTCTTGGATAGGCCAGACGTTAGTACAGTGGCTAAAGCCGCCGAGCTAGCCGAGGAGTTTGTGACGCGTCGGGCTCGCGGAGCTAAGGACGGTCAAAAGGGTGAATTTGGCTCCAAGTTTGAGAGGCCAAAGTTCACACCCATGAGAGCAAAGGGGAACACACGTAGTGCGGATGCGAGTGAAAGCAGTCCGACCGAACCTAAGGAGACGGCGGCAGCCGAAGCCGAACGCAGAAAGCGGTTCGAGACGAGGCAAGCGCGCGTTTGTTATACGTGCCAGAAGCCGGGTCACTTTTCGGCGCAGTGTCCGGAAACAAAACCAAAAGTTGTGTTTTTGTCATTATGCAGCACTGACGAGAACATGAAGCTTCTCGAGCCTTACATGCGAGACCTCCTCGTGAACGGGAAAGAGTGCCGAGTGCTTCGCGATTCCGCAGCTACAATGGATGTAGTTCACTCCTCTTACGTAGAACCCCATATGTTCACGGGCGAGTGCGCATGGATCAAGCAAGCCGTGGAAGCTCATAGCGTGTGTCTGCCCGTAGCAAAAGTGCTTATTGAAGGACCTTTCGGAGCACTTGAGACGGAGGCCGCAGTGTCATCTATGCTGCCCCCCCAGTACCCGTACCTATTTTCGAACAGGTCCGATCACCTCCTGCGCGAGAAGGGGCTTTTGTTTGGTGAGGCTAGCGTTCAGGCCTTAACCAGATCGAAGGTTCGGGAGCTCGCTGCAAAGGCGGTAGTTGCGGGGCCGACGTTGTCAAACAATGAAAAAGGGTCAGAGGCGCAGCAAGCTGATATTCAGAGCACGCCCGAACTGAATAAAATTGAGTCTGTAACGTTAAAGGCACCAGATACTGGAGAGGAAATTCCCGATGCGGGAAAGTTAGAAGAGTTATCTGCAGATTTGCTCATCGCGCCTACGTCAGACGGACTTAATAGGTTGCTAAAAGTCAGCCGGTCGGCTTTGATAGCCGAGCAAAAGAAGGATGGCAGCCTAGAAAACATACGCTGCATTATCAAGGAAGGTATCGCCAAGAAAAATGCTCGCTTTGTGGAAAGAGGTGGGGTCCTGTACCGGAAGTATCTAGACCGCAGGGGAGTGGAGTTCGATCAGCTGATCGTGCCTCAGTGCTACCGTCAGGATCTGTTGCGCTTGTCGCACGGGGGTTCGTGGTCCGGACACCTAGGAGTTAAGAAAACTAAGGACCGTCTCTTGCAAGAGTACTATTGGCCAGGGTGTTTTCGGGACGCAGACCATTTCGTGAGGACATGTGACACCTGTCAGCGGGTGGGCAAACCAGGGGACAAATCGAGGGCGCCGTTGAGATTGGTACCTATCATTACGGAGCCTTTTAGACGGCTCGTTATTGATACAGTGGGACCTCTGCCGGTAACAGCCACGGGGTACAGACACATTTTGATTGTGATCTGCCCAGCGACAAAGTTCCCTGAAGCAGTGCCGCTTAAAGAACTCAGCTCAGTTGAGATAGTCAATGCACTACTGTCCATATTTGCGCGAGTTGGTTTTCCTGCGGAAATCCAATCAGATCAGGGCACAGTGTTTACTAGCGCTTTGACGACAACTTTTCTCGAAAGGTGTGGGGTAAAGCTGCTACACAGCTCAGTGTACCACCCACAGTCGAATTCCGTTGAGAAGCTCCACTCCGTCATGAAGCGCGTGTTGAGAGCATTGTGTTTTGAACATCAAACTGACTGGGAGCTGTGTCTGCCTGGGGTGATGTTTGCATTACGGACCGCGCCGCATGCGGCTACGGGGTTTTCGCCAGCTGAGCTGGTGTACGGTCGCTCGCTGCGGTCTTCGCTTCGCATGCTTCGAGAATCGTGGGAAGGCAGGGGCGACGACCCAGTCGTGGTGGAGTACGTGCTTAAGCTCCTCGAACGCTTAAGAAGGGCACAGGAGTTGTCAGGTGAAGCAATGGCAAAGGCCCAGCAGAGGGCCAAGGTTTATTATGATCGGACAGCCAGGGCCCGTCGTTTTGAGGTGGGCGATGAGGTCATGATATTGCGCACATCGCTAAAAAACAAACTAGACGTGCAGTGGGAGGGCCCAGCACGAATTGTTCAAAAACTGTCGGACGTCAACTACGTGGTGAGTCTGCCAGGAAAGCGGAAAGCACAGCAAGTTTACCACTGTAATCTGCTCAAACCCTATAAACAACGGGAAGCAGTGGTGTGCATGATGGTAAACGTTCCTGAAGAGCTTCCGGTCGAGCTTCCGGGACTAGGCTCAGTGACGAACAGGAAAGACACCGATCAAGTCATTAGTGACTTAATCAGTAGAGCATCGCTGTCGCCTGAGCAGAAAATCGAACTACACCAGCTCTTACAAGAGTTTCAAGGTCTGTTCTCTGAGAGGCCTGGTAGGACTTCTGTCCTTACTCATGATATAGAACTTACCTCCCCAGAGCCATTACGATCCAAGGCGTACCGGGTGTCACCCCGCCAGAGCGATATTATGGAGGCTGAGGTAAAGAAAATGCTACAGCTCGGTGTTATTGAGGCTGGTGAGAGTGATTATACCTCCCCTTTGATTTTAGTTGAGGTACCGGGCAAGGAACCTCGTCCTTGCGTCGACTACCGCAGGCTTAATTCCATCACTAAGGATCAAATTTATCCGATCCCTAACATCGAGGAGCGCCTTGAGAAAGTTAGTAGCGCTCAGTTTATTTCCACCCTAGATCTTGTCAGGGGTTATTGGCAGGTTCCACTTACAGAAGAGGCTAGTAGGTATGCGGCGTTCATTTCACCAATGGGAACATTCCGTCCTAAAGTTTTGAGTTTTGGTTTGAAGAACGCGCCATACTGCTTTTCAAGCCTCATGGATAAAGTGTTGCGGGGACAGCAAGAATTCGCTTTACCGTATCTAGACGACGTAGCGATATTCTCCTCATCCTGGTCTGAGCATATGGCACACTTGCGGGCAGTGCTAACCCGCCTGCGCGAAGCGGGCTTGACAGTCAAGGCTCCCAAGTGCCAGTTAGCACAGGCCGAGGTTGTCTACCTCGGTCACGTGATTGGTCGGGGTCGTTGCCGCCCCTCTGAAATAAAGGTGGCCGCTGTGCGAGACTTCCCGCAACCGCGCACGAAGACCGACATTCGGTCGTTCTTAGGTGTCGCCGGCTACTATCAGAGGTACATCCCCAGGTACTCTGATATCGCGGCTCCCTTGACGGATGCTCTAAGAAAGACAGAGCCGCAAACAGTCGTCTGGGACGAGACAAAGGAAAGAGCTTTTAGCGCCCTAAAGAGTGCCCTAACAAGCCAGCCTGTGCTACGATCGCCAGACTATACAAAAGGGTTCGTTGTTCAGTGCGATGCTAGTGAGCGAGGCATGGGCGTTGTACTGTGCCAACGGGAAAATGGAGAAGTGGAACACCCCGTCCTGTATGCTAGTCGTAAGCTGACCAGTCGTGAGCAGGCGTACAGCGCCACCGAGAAAGAGTGTGCGTGTCTCGTGTGGGCCGTTCAGAAATTGTCATGCTATCTAGCCGGCTCGAGGTTTATCATTGAGACGGATCACTGCCCTCTCCAATGGCTGCAGACCATCTCTCCCAAAAATGGCCGCCTCCTGCGCTGGAGCCTCGCTTTGCAACAATATTCCTTTGAGGTGCGTTACAAAAAGGGGAGTCTCAACGGTAACGCCGATGGCTTAAGTCGAAGCCCCTAACGTAGGAATCAGCCTCAAAATTGTTTGTTACTGATGTTTTTCTTCCTGAGGCAGGATTTTTAACATATTGCTTTTGTGTAGTGTTTCAAAGTGATGATGTGCTTTCTAGTGCACTTTTCCAATTTGTGGACGCGTTTTGAGTGCTGCTAGACTACTGTAAGGAACTAGGCAGTGGTATAAAAGGGGAAAGAGCCTGGCAGGGCTTAGTGAAGGTTGTTTCGTGCTTGCTGACTGAGCGGTTGAGTTTCGGCTTAGTTCTACCGCTTGCCGGGAACGAGAACAAATATGTCAACTCTCCCGAAGTCACTTTGCAGTGTCCTGTGTGAACCTGAACGAGAGAACGAGGCCTTCTCTGTGCGCTGCGCTCAAGAAACGTCGAGGGACGCCCGACTTCGGTTATGAGCATCATCGAGCGACATCCCTCCGGACAGCGGATGCAGTCCCCTGACCATCGGGATCTCCTTCCCCCGGCGGGGCGGTCTGTTACGTTTCGCCTACGACGCGCGGTATAGCCGGCGCGGATGCAACGGACGCCGGGGCTTCGTTCAAAGCGGCAGACATTTTGGCCCGTTCGGCGCCGCGGCTACGCCTCCCCGCCAAGCGCGTCCAGGCATGTTCCAATGCCACGTGTCTTCGATGTGCGTGTGTGTGTGTGTGCATGTTGGTGCCCACACTTGTCAAAGCGCGGCAGCCGGGGAGAGGAGCTCCCCCAACTGTGAGGCGAGGAGGTCTGAGCGGCGCCGGCCCGGCGGATGCGTCACCTACTCGTCCCAACGTCCCCGAGCGGCACAGTCACGTGCGCGTCTATAGAGGCGTTCCTTCTTGCCCTCAACTGCGAGAGTATAAAAGCAGCTGCCCCCGGACGCCGAGAGGCTCCGATTTCTTCAGTTGAGTTACGTGCTCTCCCGTCTCTCCACTTCGGTCGACCTGACCGCCCGCTCTTTTACGATGCTAGAATATACAAGTTGTTCTGTTACCAGTCGACTCATGCTTTGCCGGGACCTTCGGATGCTTCCAGTGGTGCCCCAGGCCGCCAGGCCAACGCTACCCTTGGGGCTTGCGACCCAGGTGCAACAATGGGCGTCAGCGCTGAGGTTCCAACACGTAATAGTTCTGCAGAAACCCGCAAGGTGGAGAGAAGTAATTAACAAAGGGAAAATGAGACATCCACGCATCCGTAGTAATTGCGATTTATTACATCTCACGGCAGCCGTGAGATGACGAAGGACCATGATCGCGGCGCTGGAATACGCTAGAAAAGGAAAATTTCGTTGTCCGCGCGCGCGACGGCGTTACGTTGGAACAAGCAGACGAAACGGAAGCACATCTCTTACGTGAAATAAAAACATGCGGACATTCGACTTGTATGCTTCATTATTTCTCTTAACTCTAAGTCATCCATTGAAGAAACATAGTAAACAAATAAATGATTTCGACTTGAATTATATTTGAAGTCACGTGTCACTACAAGCGACGTCACAGCGCTGCCATGTACGTAGGCGCCCTTGCGCGATATACGTCGACTCTCTCGCTGGGAGGGCGGCGTCCGCGAGGAGAACGGCAAACGGCGTTTCGCTTAACATTTAAGCTCTTAGCGCGACGCATAAGAAAGTAATGCGTAGCAGACACGAACGTTAGCGCGCCTGGTATGCAGTGCGTTTCTTAGCTCAAAATAGTGAGACCTTGTGTGGGGCCAGTCTTTGAAGAAAATATAATATCGGGGGTATTGGTAGTTGTCCCAGGAAAACCTGCTAAATTCTGCAGCCCCCTTCATGGAACACATTTCAAAGGCTCCCGCGTTGATCGAATACGTAATTTAATACAAAAGCTGGGGTTAAATCTGACGCTTCTGATTTCGTCTGCGTATTACCCACGACATGCCTCTTCTTTTCAAGCAATATAATCAAGTGCCTTGTTTAGATCAACGATGTATTTCGGTAACGGTACAAACCATGCGTAAAATTGGAAATGAGGGACAGTCTACGCGAGCAATTTTCTTTACAAATGTAACCACAGCTACAAAATGAAAATTTTCGCCACGCAGGAAACATCAAATGAGCCACATTTTCGCCACATGGAAACTCGGCGGGACGTCGAAATTTCCCAAACCACTCGGAGACATGGTTGGTAAACACCGCGTAACGTGTTCGAGCGCTTCCTTTTTATATGTATCTTTATTTCGACAACGAATTGCCCTGAAGCCTTAATACTTCATGTGTATGTCTGTAATATATGTGTGTTGTGATGCCCGTGTACTGTATTAATTGAAGCAGTGCGTTTTGTGGAATCTGTTATCGCGCACCCAGTGGTCACAGCTGGTTGTGTCACTGTAGCGGAGGCCAGCTTGCAGTGGCATACGCGAGCATTACGATTGTAAGCCTGCACTTCTACATACTAAGCGGTCCACATCCGCCTATCCGTCACTAGGAGTGAGCAGTCTGGACATGCAGCACCCCATGGTAAATGCAACCAGTTCCACTTTGAGATCACAGCTGGCGTAAGGGCCGCCCCGGTCCGAAGCCTTTTAACCACAACTTCCTCTGCCCTAGTAAGGTGAACGGGGAGGGAGCAGAAAGTGTGATAAGAAGCAGAGTGTGGGATAAGAGCACTTGCCCACGCAATATGTATAGTGGCTGGAACTGACTCTCTCGAAACTTTGCTCGCTCATAACGTTAGAAATTGTACTGTTCGGTTTTGAACGCCGAAAGCCCGCTTTGATTATAAGGCACGCCGTAATGAGGTACTCGGAGCGACTTTACCAATTTCGGGTTCATTAAGGTGCACCTAAATCCAGATACGCGCTCGTCTTTTTGTTTCTTTTTATTTTTTCGTCTTCTTTTTCCATTTCGCCTTCGTCGAAATTCGATCGCCGTGGCCGCTATTGAATGTACGACCTTGAGCTCAGCAGTGAAAAGCTTGACGCACTAAGCGACCGCGACTTGTATCACACACAAAACAGGCCCCAACGCTCACCTATCGAGTTAACAAAAAAATTACCGACGATTACGTTACTTCCTAATGCGAAATTTGAGCGCAGCAAATAAGCTGTTTCACCTTTTCGATAGATTGAGGCAAAGAAATCGAGCAACACATGTATGCGCTATCACAGAATTTTTTTTTATATTTCCCGTACTCCTGGATCATCTCGACGGCGGCGACGGTAAGCTTCTGCTTCGGCGGCACGCACCTCTGGATTCTGACGGCGACGGCGCTGGGCCTCTGCTCTGGCAGCTCGTTTAGCAGCAGCAGCAGCAGCAGCAGCAGCAGACGGAGGACTTCCATCGGTCGTCTCGCTCATGGCTCAGAAAGAACTGGCAGATAATTTCGCAGTGGCGAACGGCAGCGGCAATTTCGGCTCGGGCGGTGCACATATACAGATCCGCCGCCACCGATCTGGCTCTCTAATTGCCACCGCACAGGGCGAACGGCAGCGGCAATTTCGGCTCGGGCGGTGCACATATACAGATCCGCCGCCACCGATCTGGCTCTCTAATTGCCACCGCACAGGGCGAACGGCAGCGGCAATTTCGGCTCGGGCGGTGCACATATACAGATCCGCCGCCACCGATCTGGCTCTCTGATTGCCACCGCACAGGGGTTGCATTGGAGGAGGAGCGAAGAAAGGAATTAAGTTCGAGCCGGCGCTTTGACAACCGGAGACTCGCAGGAAGAGGGGGGAGGGGGGCGGCGTGTACACCCAGCGGCAAACGATGGGGGCAGAAGCGCGCGCAGCAAGCGGACAACACGATAAAGGGAGGAGGGAAGAGATAGCAGCGACTGACTGATGCCGCTGACGCCGATAGTGAGTCAACCCCAGCTGCGGAGTTGGTTTCAGGGACAACGCCGCCGATGCCGACACAAACAATATGATACCCTCGCTTCCGCAGCGCTAAGAACCAGGTCTAGCCGTGGGAAGGTGGTCACGTATTCGTCGACGTGCCGGGGCCTACGTGAAATAACCGGCGCGTCGGCAACTGAAGAGCACCCTATCCGCCACACAAGAACAGGGGGGGGGGGGACCCTTTCCTCCTCTTTCTGCATGGCTGCGACGGTGTTCTATGCAGTCACGTTATCTTGACTCTCTAGCGGCGTCAGCGGCATCAAGCGGTATCAGTCGGTCGCTGCTAGCGCTGGGGGGATGAAAGGGGGGCGGAGCTGGTTACGAGGCCGACGACAACGCCGACGACGACGCGAAACCCAGGAACGGACGCCAAAAAGCTGCGCTCTAAAACAACTCCTGCGCCCATGCCAAGGTAAGTATACCTGGTACCGAAGCTTCCTTCGGAGCGTATACGTTCAAAACATGGCCGTTTATCGCCGGTTCATGGGGCTTAGCGCCATCTGTATGTGGAGGGAACAATTCCGGCAGAAGAAAATATAATGTGACGCCATATCCGTTAAAAACAGAAGTGGCGCCATTTTGTTTTGGAGGGCGCGAAACTTGTTTTGTTCGCCTGCCTTTAAAGCTATATATTCGAATGCTCCGCCATTCGACTTGATGGGCGTATCGAGTATTCAGCGCGGAAAGTGATGCAGGAAAAAGCCAACCATACGGTTGCCGAAATCGCACCCCTGCAGAGAACATAATTTCTTTGGAGGCCGACGAAAGCTTTAGGTTGGAGTGCTAATGAGTGCTTGTGTGGAGTGCTTTAGGTGATGAAGTTACCCCGCGTCACCAAATTCAGACAAACTTCGACAAGGTTTGTTGCGACACCACGTACCCGAGCACACGAGGGTTGGACCCTCCCGCGTGTAGCCGTGCGCGGCTTAGCCGTGTCCGGGGAAAGGGGTATCCTGGGGGTTGAGCCGATGCCGCGTGTTTGGACCTTTAAGGCCCTCCCCCCCCCCCCCGGCGGAGGCCACACAGATCTTTGGCCTCTGCTTCACGTAGACGGCACCCCCCGGACTGACCCACCCGGGGGAAATTGGCACTCGCCTCTTCCATTCTCTTTCTCCCCAAATCTTAGTCTTTATCCCTCACTTTTTTTATCTTTCCTGTCTTCTTTTCTCTTCCATTTACTTCCTTTCTCCACGGCGGCTAGGGTTAACCTTGTGTGGCTATCCTACCTTAGGTACACCATATTTGGTTATAGTGACGGCGTACGACTGGCGTCGTGCAGACTTGTACACAAGCTCTGCCGCGTCCCCTCGTTGGGCTCCGTGGTGCGCGGTCGGCGCTGTTGCCGAACATACACATTTTTCTCATGGAAGCGCAAGCTTCTATTCTATATGATCGGCGTCTCAAAAGGTGTCACACCGAAGCAACGTTCCAGTTCTCTTTTCGGAGCAACGCTCCATCATTTCCCAAGTTCTATGTACTGCACAGTGAAAACAACGTACCAGTGAGAAAGCTCTCTCGATTTCTAGTGGCCAAGTGTCTAAAAGAAAAAATCGAACCTACATACAAAGCCTCAAAAATGTCTAGCGGGGACCTCCTCCTAGAACTGAATGACAAAGACCAAGCGCAGAAGCTCACAGAACTTACCAGTATTGGTAACGCAACAGCGACAATTTCACCGCACACAACATTAAATACAAGCAGGGGTGTAATATCAGAGGAAGATTTTATTGGCTTAAGCGACGAAGAACTGCTGGAAGGCTTCCAGGAACAAAATGTTACCAAAGTCCAAAGAATTGTCATCCGCAGTAACGACCAAGAAATCCCCACAAAACATGTAATACTCACCTTCGGAACAAGTGTAATGCCTACCTCCCTGGATGCAGGTTATGTAAAGGTAAATGTTAGACCGTATATCCCGAACCCTAGACGATGTTTCAAATGCCAGAGGTTTGGACAAGCTTCGCATGCATGTCGAGGACGCACTACTTGTGCTAAATGCAGCTCCAACGATCATCAAACTGACAATTGCACCTCTTCCCCACTTTGTGTTAACTGCAAGGGAGATCACCCAGCTTACTCGCGGTCCTGCCCTTGCTGGAAAAAAGAAAAAGAAGTAATTGCTCTAACTGTCAAAGAAAAAATCTCGTTCTATGAAGCCAGAAAGCGGCTATCGTACCTCCCGCGAAGAAGTTACGCCGATGTGACGCAGATGGGGGCAGCGTCACAGAGGTCTCAGGAGTCCTCCGAGCCCACGCGCAGTGGTGCCGCAGTGACTCCTCCCGCCCCCGTGATGGAAGCAGCCGACGCTGCTCCATCCTCTTCCAAGGCTCTGCAAACACCAGTCCCGCAGGGCCCAAAGATCAAGCGAACTCCAAGGCCCGAGACACGTGTCTCGGCGCCAAACTCTCGGTCCTCCAGCGCCTCAGAGAGAGCGATGGAGGCCGGAACAAAAACCCCGGTGTCATCGACACCGAAGGACAAGCGCTCTCTCAAGCGCGGTAAGAGGGACAAAATCCCAATAACGACGCAAAATAAGAAGGCTAAACCTAAGGGTTATAGCTCCGTTGTACCTGCCTTCTTCAGATCCATGTGACCTAACATATTTCTTATCTTCCATTCACTCGTTAATTTCATTTCTTATCCTTCAATTTTATAATGGCTTTTGTGATCCATTGGAATTTTACAGGTCTCTTACATAACTTAGGTGACATAAAAGACCTCTTATTTAATTTCTCTCCCGTAGCATTATGCTTACAGGAAACAAACCTAGGTGAAAAGCACAAAAACATTTTAAAAGGCTCCACTGTTGTACGGCGCGATCGTACTCAGGCGAACCGGCTTTCGGGTGGTGTAGCTATAGTTCTAATGAGCGGCATTGCAGCTGGAGAAGTTGCCATTAATACTCACTTAGAAGCCGTTGCTGTCACGGTTATAGCACATAAAACCATTACCATTTGTTCAATGTACATTCCACCCCATTCACATTTTACTGTAAGAGATCTGGAGTTAGTTTTAAACCAGCTACCTAAACCTTTTTTAATAACAGGTGATTTTAACGCTCATAACATATTATGGGGTAGGAAAACAACTGACACCAGGGGACAAACACTTGAAGATTTTATCCTGACTAACGAAATATGCCTTTTAAACACTGGTGCGCCAACCTACTGCGCCCCAAGCACAGGAGCTGTGAGCTGTCTAGATCTGGCGCTGTGCACTCCATCTCTGTTGATCGATTTTAAATGGAGTGTTATTAACAATCCTTATGATAGTGATCATATGCCCGGCATTATTAAAAACACATCTCCTTAACCTACAGTACCATTAAGACCTCCCCTTTTGAAAATCCATCTAGCAGACTGGCCTCTCTTCAGCGAGAAGGCCAGTCTTGATACATATCAGATGATCAAACAATAGACGAAATAAATGAAAAGATTATTGCCTCCATACTTGCTGCAGCAGAACAGACGATCCCGCAATCCTCCGGCTTCTTAAGGAAAAAACTAAAACCCTGGTGGACGAATGAATGTACTCAAACTAAAAAAGCACAAAACAAAGCGTGGGGTATCTTTCGGCGATATCCAACACAAGATAACCTTCTGTATTTCAAGAAAGCAAAGGCCAAGAAGGCAAAGGCCAAGAAGCCAGGTACACGCGTAGGCAAGCCGAAAGACAGTCTTGACAAACGTATGTATCCTCCATCAATAGCTCAATAACATCCAAAAGAATGTGGGATCAGCTTCGTAAGTTTAGAAGCGAGTACGCTCCTTATACGATCCTCATACTCTCACCTCCAGGTACACAAAAGAATTTAAAAGAACAAGCTGACATATTAGCGCAGCATTTCCATAACATATGAAGCTCACTAAACTACTCCACCGAATTTCAAAAGTATAAACAATCAGCAGAAAAACAAAAGCTTCCGACAACAGGAAGTTCCGACAAACTATACAATGCCCCCTTAACACTTTCGGAAATCAACAGAGTACTCACTACTGGCAAAAAAACAGCGCCAGGTCCGGACAGAATACATTACACAATGCTCGCACACCTATCTTCAAAAGCAGTTAACACATTGCTCCGCTTTTTTAACATAATCTGGGAAAGAGTAAAAATGCCAAATGAGTGGAAAAAGGCATTATAATCCCTTTCCTGAAAGCTGGGAAACATCCTACAACAGCTACCAGCTACCGACCTATAGCACTCACAAGCTGTCTTGCCAAGTCCTATGAATCCGTTATAAATATCAGATTGGCATACGTCCTCGAAACTGAGAACCTGCTCGATAATCATCAGTGTGGGTACAAGAAAGGCTGCTCTACAACAGATCATCTAGTTCGGTTAGAACAGGAGATACGTGCGACCTTTCTACACAAGCAATATTGTCTCACAGTTTTCTTTGATCTTGAAAAGGCGTAGGACACAACATGGAGGTTCGGTATTTTAAAGGATTTAGCGGACTTTGGGATCCGCGGCAGAATGCTTAAATGTCTAGCTGATTTCATGTCCGATCGAACATTCCAAGTGCGTTTAGGAACGGTGCTGTCCAGCGTATTTATTCAGGAAAACGGAGTACCTCAGGGATGCGTATTGAGCACAACATTGTTTGTGGTGAAAATGAACCTGCTGAATAGTCTAATTCCATCTTCTATAATGCATTCACTATATGTGGATGATCTTCAAATTGCATGTCGTGCATCGAACATGGCAACCTGCGAGCGACAAATTCAAATAACATTAAACAAACTAACGCAGTGGGCATCTGAAAATGGCTTTCGCTTCTCAAGTGAAAAAACGATTAGTGTTGTCTTTACACAAAAAAGAGGCCTACAACCAGATCCCATCCTTAAACTACAGGAACCCGCCGTGGTTGCTCAGTGGCTATGGTGTTGGGCTGCTGAGCACGAGGTCGCGGGATCGAATCCCGGCCACGGCGGCCGCATTTCGATGGGGGCGAAATGCGAAAACACCCGTGTACTTAGATTTAGGTGCACGTTAAAGAACCCCAGGTGGTCAAAATTTCCGGAGTCCTCCACTACGGCGTGCCTCATAATCAGAAAGTGGTTTTGGCACGTAAAACCCCAAATATTATTATTATTAAACTACAGGATGCCACACTACCCGTGAAACAAGAACACAAGTTTCTGGGTGTTCTGTTTGACAAAAAGTTGAACTTTCTCGCACACATTAATAGTATTAAAATCAAAGCGAACAATGCACTTAACATTCTAAAAATCCTCTCCCGGAAACGGTGGGGCTCTAACCGTAAATGCCTACTACACATCTACCGCACTTTGGTGCGTAGCATATTAGACTACGGTAGTATTACATATGGTTCATCCAGACTATCTTACGTCCAACGACTTGATCCAGTCCATAACCTAGGGCTACGACTGACATGCGGTGCTTACAGAACATCGCCTATACAGAGCTTACATGTTGAATGTAATGAGCCTCCTTTACAGCATCGCAGCGCGCTACTAACTTTTTCCTACATACTCAGAATCCGATCCTCACCACAACACATATGCTACAACATCGTCACACAGTGCAGCTCACGCTTACATTACACAAATAAACCAAACATGATTAGGCCGCTTATCTTGCGATACGAGAAATACTGTCGGGAATATGACATCCCTCGGTATGTCCTCCAGGTTGCCAGAAAGCCAGAACGTTTAGCCCCGTGGTGTGATTTCATGACGTTATGTGATTGGACACTAACACATTTAAAGAAAAGAGACACGCCACATCAACACATTATACAAGAATTCCGCGCTCTTCAAGACAAGTATATAAACTACAAGAATTTTATACTGATGGCTCTAAAACGGAAAAACACGTGGGTGTAGGGGCCGTAACAGAAAATTGGGAAACAAGTATTCGATTACCTCAGCATACCTCTGTCTACACAGCCGAAGTGTACGCGTTATGGACGGTAGTTCAAAAGATCATTGCTAACAAACTTGAAAACACTGTCATATACACAGATTCATTAAGCGTACTGAAGGCTCTACACATGAAATCCCAAAGTGAACCCTTGTTAGACGATATTTTGAATGCATTAACGTCAAACAAATATGGCAGATGAATTAAGTTTTGCTGGGTACCAAGCCATGTTGGAATATTGGGTAACGAAGCAGCGGATAGATGCGCATCAATGGCAGCGTACAAAAACATTCAAAATACAGCACTTCCATATAAAGTTGGTGTCAATCCGATTCGGAAGGCCTTGACGTGAAAATGGCAACGCGATTGGGACAATTGTTTAAGCAACAAGCCTCATCTAATTAAACCTGTAATTGGCGAGTGGAAATCATGCAGTCACCAGCAACGATTCTACGAGATGACCCTGTGTCGACTTCGCATTGGACACACACATCTGACGGACAATTTCCTTCTCCGAAAAGAAAACCCGCCAACTTGCGAAAAATGTAATGAAGCTCTTACAGTCATGCACATCTTAATAACATGTCCACACATCGAAGCACTGAGACGGAGGTTTTTACACAGCCTGTATAATTTGCACATTCCATTACACCCTGCCCTATTACTAGCAGATGACCCGCTAGTGCCATTTCCTAACCTCTTCGACTTTTTAGAAAAAACTGGTTATTTACACCAACTATAACGTAATGCAGGTTTACCTGCCCTAACGTTCCGTTTTATTTTGTCTTGTAACTGGCGCAGCATGGCCTTAGTTGCCTTTGTGCCACTAAACCCAAACTAACTAACTAACTAACTAAACTTCGACAAGCAAGAAAGCACAATGTGTGAGGGGAGCGTATTTCAAGAGGTGAACTTTACGAGCGCGCCTTTCTGCACGCTTCAAGAGGTACATTGCACTAAGAGTGATCGCGGCGTCAACGCCCCAGTAACGGTGGGCGCTGAAAAGAAATGTATTTTTAGTAATAATAAAACTAAATCAACTTCTATTTCCTTAGCTCCTCATGAATGTGTAAAATTGACCAAGAATTTTATTATTTGTTAATGAATGTAACTGTGTTTCGCTTGAATTAAAAAACGATTTTATCTTTTCCAATGTTTGTTCTCCACAAGCCTAGTCGCGCTTCAGTCGCTTCTCCCATAACCACCCTTGCTGATGTCGGTGACAATTTTTACTGAACTGCT
Source organism: Dermacentor variabilis (assembly GCF_050947875.1). Taxonomy (NCBI): domain Eukaryota; kingdom Metazoa; phylum Arthropoda; class Arachnida; order Ixodida; family Ixodidae; genus Dermacentor; species Dermacentor variabilis. The sequence goes on from NC_134577.1 coordinate 70,789,455, forward strand.
TACGCTCGAAGCTTCGCAACCTATTTGGATCGACCTTGCCCATGCATTCAAATCTACAACTGCAAGGACGCCGCCATGTGGATATATTGCGCCACCGCGCATGCGCCAACGACGAGATGCGATTCAGGCAAGGCGCGCAATCAACGCGATACTGAGCCCCTCTTCATTATGATGGCGGGATTTAGCTCAGAGGCCTGCAAACGCAAAACTTAAGGTACGATAAAAATAAGCGAAATGATTCATAAAGGGTCAGCCAATATTTCTCCTAAATATGCAGGAGCTTTACACATTGTCCTTATGGACGTGCTCGTGTAAATGATAGTTTTCACATCATGCATTGAATATTGTGAGCCTGACAGAAATGGGAAGTAGCAACTGGGCGGCACCTTTCCCTGTTGCTACTTCGCGCAGATTTACTCTAATGTGTCTAGCGGTGAAATTATTACGATGTCATGCCTTATGGCGTCATTAAGCTAGTGGACGGGCAAATATACTCCGTAATGCGAAACGACAAATTTAGCATTTTTCAATAAAAGAAAAGAGGTCTCCATATAAAGACGCCCGCTGTGGATGTTTTACGTAAATACATTTTGATTGTCGTTCGCATACGCCTGTTCATTTCGGGAACTAAAGAAGAAACTTCCGTGGAGATCCCAGTGCAACCATGGAGTTTGTGTAACGTACCAAGAGTGCGCTTTTCGTTTGGATGCTCGCTCCATCGACATGACAGATATGACATCGCGGCTGAAGCTGTGTAATCATAGAGAAAGAAATTGAACAAGAACTGGCTAGACGAAACCCGTAATCGCTAGTCGTCAACCTGAATAAAGGTAAAATCAGACATCCACCCCTCCGTAGCAATTGCTACAAAAGACACCCATACGGGTTTCTCGGAAGGAAAGCCTAATTGTTGAAGAAAAATTCGTCCTGGTCCGGGGCTCGAACTCGGCACCACCGCCTTTCCGTGGCAGCCGCTCTACCATCTGAGCTAACCAGGCGGCTAGCAGATGGCAGGGCGAAGTCGAATTTGTCGACAGCGCGAAGCAAAGGCAAGTGACGGAGGGGTGGATGTCTGATTTTACCTTTATTCATTACTTCTCTCCGCCTTGCGGGTTTCCGCAGAACAACTACGTCGTAAACCTATGCGTTAGCTCACACAAGCACCGGAAAAAAAAAGCGTCTGAAAGGAATTTTGTGTAAATCATAGAGAAAGAAATTCAACAAGAACTGGCTAGACGAAACCCGTAATCGCTAGTCGTAAACCTATGCGTTAGCTCACGCAAGCACCGAAAAAAAAAGCATCTGAAATGATATCGCTAAGTATGGACAGCTGGGCTAGTTGGTTGTGATTATTATTATGAAACATAGTCCCAGCGCACAATTGAACACGGACGAGAAGAGAAAGACAACACGAACGCCGGACTTCAACTGAATTTTATTCATGGAAAACAGGGCTTTATGTACACAGGGGGAGTGAGGAGGGGCTGCTAGTGCACAGGACCACCCAAAAATATTTCCTTGGTCTAGGCAACAGTCATCACTAATGTCAAACCAAAATAAGAAAGGAATAAAAGCAAAAAGTGAAAAAAAGGGGAAAAACCTTTCTCTCTCTTTTTTTACATCACTCAGTACAATCTTGCTCATCTCCTGCCCTACCTAGCTGATTCGACACATGTGTGTATAAATTAATTAGTTAATTAATTAATTAATAAAAATGTGTCCTTGAGTTGATCTAAGGGTAGGGCTTATCGATTATAAGCCCGCATTCAAACCCTTTGATGAATTTCAAGAAGCTGAGCTTCAATTTCGGCCCTCGAGATTGTACAAGTTATGGACATTGCTCAACAAAAAGACAACAAAGTTAAATTCTTCCGGATACTTGTGCACTGCGTATGTACACGTACTACGATGTATGTATGTATGTATGTATGTATGTATGTATGTATGTATGTATGTATGTATGTATGTATGTATGTATGTATGTATGTATGTATGTATGTATGTATGTATGTTGGTGATGGTATGGTACGCGTGTGAAGGAAGGCTGCGGTAGCTGCGCATGTATGTATGTATGTATGTATGTATGTATGTATGTATGTATGTATGTATGTATGTATGTATGTATGTATGTATGTATGTATGTATGTATGTATGTATGTATGTATGTATGTACGTATGGTGTCCATAGTATGGCACACATGGGACGGGGTGGGAAGGTGGGCGCCACTGGCTGCGCATGGTTCTTCGGGTGGTTGAGCACATTCCCTGGTTGCGTGCGATACATTGGAGGTAATCTGCGGCGGGTGCATAGTTGAGGGAGCCGAGATAGCGTGTCGGTTCACGTGCGTTGTCTTCCAGCGTCCCTAAGTGTTAGCGATCGCGTAAGCTCATGTGTCGGAAAGGCATTGAACCATGAGGCTGCTCCAAGGGTTCCATTCCTGATGCCGACAGTACTTCATCGTGACAACGTGGCTGATGTTTGACTAGGGGGACGTGACATCGTGCTTGCTATTTTTTTAGAAAGGAAATGTTTACTGTGAGCTATGTAGCCCATAAAACTATCAACCTCACGATGCGTAGTTGTCTAGCACTTCACTATTACAATGAAGTGCATTGCCATTTCGACGAAACTGTTACCTTCTTTAATACGAAAACTGGTATATAGGCATGCGCACATAAATTCGATAGCGCAAGTGCTATGGCAAGCGCCCTTTTTAAAGGAACCGTCACCGAGCCACAATAAAATTTGGGTTATCCTTTCGAAGTGGTTACGTGCCCTCTAAGGAGCGTTCTGCGGCAACACTTCTTTAAATTTGATCATTAATAGCAGAGATAGAAATATTTGGAATGACACTAACCCGTGATTGCAGCAGACGAGCGTAACCACCGATATACACGCCCTCTCCATTTTTCCTCTCTAGGCTCAGCAAGCGAAATTCCGCCCCTTCACTCTCCCATGCCACGGCCGGAGGATCGCCTGACGGATACGTCACCGGTCCTGCCTTCTATTTGCTCTGTCGTATTTTTTGCTGAGTGGTAAAGTTCCGGTGACGCTCTCACGAGCGAGCTCTTTTGTCTGTCTTGTTTTGCGCAGCAAGTGATTTCTCGCGCTCTGCATGCACAGGAACACCTAATCAGCGCCGTAATCGCGAGCAATGAGGTAGGCGTGAGAGGATGAAAGAGCATGACCGCGGCGCTGGAATACGCAAGTAAAAACGACCTAGTTTGGTTTTCTGCGCGCGCAAATGCGTGACGTGGGAACAAGGGGACGAAATGGAAGTGCATCTCTCTTACCATACGGCACGAAGTAAAAGAAAAACACGAGGACATTCTTTCTCTTCACTCTAAGTCATCCATTGAAACAACATAGTAAACGAATAAATGATGTCGGCTTGAATAATTTTTATAGACACGTCTCACTACGATTGACTTTACAGGGCTGCCATGTACGTAGGCGCATTTGCGCGATATAAACATGCACTACCTCGCAGGGAGGCGACGCCCCCGCGGAGAACTGCAAACGGCGTTTGGTTTGAAATTTAAGTACTTTGCGCGGCATGTAACGTTGCAATACTGAGCAGACACTATCCTTAGGGCGAGTGGTATACACTTCGCTTGTCAGCTCATACCGGCCAGACCTCATGAGTGCCTGGCCTCGAAGGCAATATAATCTTTAGGGCAATAATAGCGGTCCCTGGAAAGCGTGTTAAATTCTGCAGACCTCCCCCCCCCTTTCATGAAACACATTTAAAACGCTCCCGCCCTGCTTGAATACGTAATTTACTGCAGAAGCTGTGGTTAAATCTGACGCTTTTGGTGTCGTCTACGCATTACTCATGGCATACCTCTTCTTTTCAAGCAATATGATCAAGTGTCTTGTTTAGTTCAACAATGAAATTTGTTAATGGCACAAACTGTGCGTAAAAATGAAAAAGAGGGACAAAGTGTGGCACCAGTTTTCTTTACAAATGTAATCACAGCTGCAAATTTAAAAAAATTTCGCCATGCATTAAACATCTTATGGTCCCCATTTTCGCCAATTGGAAACTCGGCGTGATGTCGAAATTACCCAAGGCACTCGCAGACATGGTTGATAAACACCGTATAACGTGTTTGAATACTTCGTTTTTATATGTTTTTATTGTGATCACAACTTGGCCTGAAGCCTTAATTTTTGATATGTATATCTATTACATCAGTGGTGTAGGGTCAATGTAGCGTACTAATTGAAGCTGTGTTTTGGGGAATCTATCGCCATGTGCCCAGCGGTCAAAGCTGGATGCGACATTGCATGTAGCGGAGGCAAGGTTGCAATAGGAGACTCGAGAGTTCCGATTGTGAGCCTCGACCTGTGCATATTAGGTGGTACGCGGCATCTGCCTATGCGTCACTGGCACAGAGTAGTCTGGACACGTAGCACCCACTGGTAAATACGACCACTTCCACTTTGAGGCCACAGCTGGTGTAAGGGCCACCCTGGCCCGAAGCCTTCTAACCAATACTTCATCCGCCCTAGGAAGGTGAAGGGGGCGGAAGCAGACACAGGGTGGGATAAGTGCACTTGCCCACGAAATATATACGGTGGCTGAAACTGACGCTTTTGAAACTTTGCTCGCTCATAACGCTAGAAATTTAAATGTTGGATTTTCCGCACCAAAAGCCCGCTTTGTTCATGAAGCCCGCTACAGTGAGGGACTCGGGGTGAGTTTATCGATTTCGATTTCTCTAACGTGCCCCTGAATCCAAGCACACGCGCGTATCTTTGTTTCTTTTTACCGTCGACATTCGGCCGCCATGGCGGCGATATAATGTACGACCTTGAGCTCAGCAGTGAAGCGCCTTACGCACTAAGCTGCCGCAGCTGGCGTCACACATAAAACAGGCTTCAACGTTCACCTATCGAGTTAATATAACCAACTCTAGCGCCCATGCATCGACACCTGCAACTGCCAGGACGCCGCCATGTTGCTTCTTTGCGCCCCCCCCCCCCCCCCATGCGCCGACGACGAGATGTGATTCAGACGAGACGCGCAATCTAAGCGATACGGAGGCTCCCTTGATTATGGAGGCGCTATCTAGTCGAGGTACCTGCAAAGGCATCTTTTAAGGCACGCTAATAATTAGCTGAATGTTTTATGAATGACGATCCCATATTTCTCCACAGTACGCAGACGCACTTTTACACATTGTCCGTATGGACGTTCTCGAGTAAATGCAAGTTTTCGCATCATTGATTGCGAGCATGACAATAATGGGGGGCAGGAACTTGGCGGCGCCTTTGTGGTTGCCACTTCGGGCAGATTTATTCTAATGTGTTTAGCGGTAAAAGCATTACAATGTTGTGCCTTGGTGCGCTATCAAGCTACGTAGTGGACGCGTAAATATACTTCATGTAGTGAAACGAGATGCCTAGCATTTTTTAATAGCAGAGAAGATCTACATATAAAGACGCCGGCGGCGGATATTTTACGTCAATACTGCTTAATAAGCAATTGCAGTAGCGCCTTTCCGTTCGGGAAATGAAGAGAAGCTTATACAGAGACCGCTGGGCAACTATGGAGTTTGTGAAGCATATCAGGAGCGCGCTTTTCGTAAGGGTGCTGGCTCCGTGCGCAATGGAATGGACGTTTGCGCTTTTTTCTGGATAATAGCGAAACAAATTAAACAAGAGTGTACACCCAGCAAACACTGGCAACAAGCAACGCGTCCCTTCTAGTGTTATCCCATCCGCTAGCTGACCCGAGCATCGGAACAAAAATAAGGGAATGTGAAAGGAATTTTGTGTAATGTACCTAGAGTGCGCTTTTCTTTACGTTTTGGCATCATTGACAGTTCCATCACCGCTTGGTTCAAAGTACGATTAATTCAGTTGTCGGCTTACCCGTTTACCTGCAGGGAAAAAAATTAAACGGGACGGGACACTCTGCAAAAATTGCTAACAGGAAACACGTCACGCCTAGTGTTCATCCCATACATAAGCTGACGCGTGCTGCGGAAAAAAAGACAGAATGTGAACTCAATTCAGACGGCGTTTTATTTTTATTTTATTCTTTCTCGCTAAAACCAAAACGTTTTTCCTATAGATGAACTTACTGGGAACAGGAAAGACGTCGCGGCTTGTGTTAGTCCCATTCTTTAGCTGATGCGACCATCGAAAGAAAAAAGGAATGTCAAATGAATTTAGACAGCGTTTTATTTATTTTTTTATTATTTCCCGCTAAAGCTAAAACGTTTTAGCGTTCAATGAACGTATACTTAGCGATTTCTTTTTCGTGCTTTACATAGCACGCTTTATGCGCCAACACGCCACCGAAGCGAGCGAGGCCGGCTGCATATGTGAAGTTCGCCTGTTGGGCGATCCCCATCTTTTGGATGTGGCCTGTTTCTTATGGTTCCGGTGTATTCTTGCGTTCGTTGTGTACATCGACACGGCGCGAATTCACTATCGTACTACAGCAAGATGAGGAATTTCGTTTGACAGTCTGCGACCCATTTAAGCTGTTATAACACGGAACCGAGACTTGTGACGCATTAAGCGAAACACAGCTCTGCTGTCTTGGAGTAGTTAATATGAGTTAATAACTCGTACTAGGAGATGATTGCGACGCTTTCTATGAGCCTCAACATTATTTTACTTTTTTCGGTAGTTTTTGCGCATGCTCGCCGCACTCGGCTTAGTAACGTAAGTTTCGCGTGCACTGAATCTTACTGGGACAAGCTTTTGCACTTTCTCTGACCTCGAAAATTATTGTAACTAATTTCGTTATTTTTCAGATACTTTCGAGGCACGCTAACCGCGGCTGGAATTGTGACACAGTCAACGAAATAAAAGCGGCTTGGTCGTAGTGAGAAAGTAAGTTTGGCGTTTACTCAACATCAATGGGACAAGTTTATGACGCTTTTTGTGACCCCAAGCTAGACCTTCTTTAGGTATTCACGCTTGCGAAAACGCGACCACCAATTGCCAGGAATGATAAGACTGGAATGTGTTGCTTGCGGTGGCAAAACGCGGGAAAGATAACGCCAAGGAGCTCAGAAACTAGGGTCTTGTAAATTCTGTCTTCTGAAAGACTAGAAACAGGCATTGCACCCGCGCATTTGTCTTGAGTGCGAATAGAAGGAATACGGCCAGCGTCTAGCATGGTCTGGCTGAGAGCATCTGCGTACCATTGCGTCGGCTGAGGCCAATTTCTTTTCTGAAAGCGCAGTCGCCCGTGTATTAGTGCTCTTTAAGCGGGTGAAATTATGTCCGGGAATGGAGAGTGCTTGCAAATCAGGTGTTTTCATATTTTGTGATGCTGTCTGGGATGAGTCGGGTATTCTCTACGCCATATCTACGCAGAAGCGGATTGCTTTGGTTTCCAATGCCGCCCATTCCCGACTTCCGTGCCCTTCGCCCCTACACGCAGTGTTCCTAAAAGGTCTAAAGACAAAAAGGACACATGCTTGTAACTTTTTGAGCAGCTGTAGTCCAGTGGAGCGTCGTACTAGAACAAATGCTGCTTACCTGGTGTCACAAGTCCGATAAATGGAGAAAAAGCCCGGAACGAGCATTTATATAGCTCGAAAAAAATTATTTCCTCGTTTAGAATGCGTCTTGCGGCTGCTTTATGAAAGTGCGCGTGGCAAGGATTCGATGGACCCTTGTTAGGATCGTTCGCAATCATTTCAACTAAATAAAAGAATTCCGTACTACATGGCTGCGACAAAGCTATCGAGGGTTGGCTGCTGCATCTGTCACCCTCGAAAAACATGTAAAAGGGTTCCACTATGTCACTCCTTTTTGCGCTCTATACCTTTACAAAATCGGTTTTATCAAAATTGGGTTTACACAATCGTAAGCCGCAATGAACCACTGAATGTGAACCAGTACCATTGTTTACATTGAGTGCATGTTGCTGGATCCTGATGTTTAAATATAGATTTGTTTGCCCTACGTAAAATGTTTCCACAAGAGCACGGTATTTTATAAGCAACTTGAATTTTGCAATTCACGTACTTCTCATGGTTAACAGAACATCCTGCAGGTTTGTCACTCGCCAGTCCGTTCATCTTTTTTTGTGGACACCTGGGCAAACCTGAACAAGTTTATGTCCAACAATAAAGATAACCTGCTTGCCACGTTTTTTAACCCGTGTGCTAGACACCCATAGCTCCCACTTCAGCGTGAATTCTCGTGATGGCTAAGTTCTCACGCGCGTTGATCGCGAGAAACTATTAAAATGAGCTTTCCGTTTCTTTAAGCTCTTGCCTTTGCGATAATGTGGATGCCAAATGCAATCTTTTTCGTAAGTGATCAGGCGTGTCCATGAAATTTTAGTTCACTATCTCAGATGACACCGAGGAACCGCGCTTCGTTCGAAACTTGTATGACGTAATCACCAATTTGAACAAGTGGAACGTCGATTGAATTTTGTTGGGAATCGAACACCATAAATATGATTTTAGTTGAATTATTGTGCAGATTATTATTTTGGCACCATAAGGTAATATTGTTTAAGTCGGTGTTAAGGTTAAGACTGGAGGAAGGAAGGAAGGAAGGAAAAAGTAGAGAAGGAAAGGCAGGGAGGTTAACCAGTTTAGCGTAACCGGCTTGCTACCCTACACATGGGAGAGGGATGGGTGCGATGAAAGATGGAGAAAGGGGAGAGAGAGAGAGAGAGCACATAGCACAGCACACAAACATCGTCCGGTAGAGTCTATCAATCCGGCATTGTACGTGATAACACTGTCAGAGCCGCTTGTCCAATCCCGTCTCTTTCAAAAACTGAAGTAGTCCCTTTGTCGCCTTCACCTGCGATGTCTTCTGTCGGCGGCATGTGAAAATCGTGTCGAGGGACAATGGTCTAGTGTCAAGGTGCGCGAGAACGGATGCCAGGGACTGTCGCTGAACATTATATTCAGGACAGTCGCACAGAATGTGTTGCAGCGTCTCCTCGCAAAGACAGGCATTGCAGAGAGCGTTGTCGGCCATTCCAATGCGGAAGGAGTAAGATTTCGTGAAAGCCACCCCTAACCATAAGCGATAAAGCAGAGTCGCCTCGCTTCGGCGGAGTCCAGTTGGCATATAGAGATGCATCAAAGAGGGCAGGTGGTATTGACGGTTGCTCTGGTTGGTCTGGCTGTTTGGTGTGCACCATGAAGAGAGCGTCATCTCCTGTGCAAGCACTCGAAGTCTGCTAGCTGCGTCGGATCGTGAAAGCGGTATGGCCTCTTCTTGTGCGTCTTCAAGAGCTGCCCGAGCTGCATTATCGGCGTCTTCGTTTCCAGTGACGCCGCAGTGACTTGGCAGCCACTGAAACGTCACGTGGTGTCCTTTCTCCTGTGATGTATGGAGTAGGCATCTAATATCGAATACGAGCTGTTCGAATGGCCCGCGACGCAGAGCTGATAGTACAGATTGTAGGGCTGCCTTTGAGTCGCTGAAGATGGACCATTGTCGAGGTGGCTCCCGACTGACGAAACGGAGTGCAGCGCGAAGAGCAGCTAGTTCAGCAGATGTCGATGTTGTCGGGTGGTCAGTCCTGAAGCTGATGGTAATAGCTTTTGCTGGGACAACCACAGCACCGGACGAACACTGGATGTTTGTGGAACCATCAGTATAAATGTGTTGACTGTCCGCGTACCTCTCGTGCAGAAGAAGCAGAGACAGTTGTTTGAGGACAGGCGACGACAGTTCAGACTTTTTTCCGATTCCTGGTACACTGAGATGTACTGTGGGGCTGATAAGACACCAAGGGGGTATCGATGGTTTAGATGCATCGGTGAAGCCCGAGGGAAGTTTGTCGTTGTACTTGTTGATAGTTTTAGAGAATGATGATTGGTGCCTGTCTGAAGGTAGTGCTGCAAGGTGGTGATAGGGGGCACGTGCAAAATGTCTGATGTGCGTTCTCAGGGCTTCCACCGTAATGTGAGTTCGCATTGGATGGTCCCGAGCAATCGCAAGAGTCGCCTCTGTTGACGTACATCTGGGCAAACCAAGGCAGACTCTGAGTGCTTGAGCTTGTACTGCCTGCAGAACACGAATATTTGTCTTGCAGGTGTTGTTCAGTACAGGTAGACTGTATCTTAAAAAACCGAGAAAGAGAGCTCTGTAGAGTTTAAGCATTGCGTCTACTGACATCCCCCACGTCTTCCCTGTCAAGTATTTGAACAACTGGGAAGTAGCTGTCAGGCGCCGTTTCATGTAGGCCACGTGTGGGCTCCAACAGAGGTCTCGGTCAATAATGACTCCAAGGAATCTGTGGTTTCGGACATAGGAAATGGTCCGCCCATTGATTGAGATGATATAAGGCGTCATCGGTTTTCGAGTAAATGCGACTAGTGCGCATTTTTCAGGTGAAATGCTGAGACCCTGTTTACACAAGTAGTTCGCTGTCAAAGTGGCCGCTCTTTGAAGTCGCGCACGTATCTGAGGACGTGTGACTGCCGAAGTCCAGACACAGATGTCGTCAGCGTATGTTGAAATCTTGATGGTAGTTGGCAAGCATTCAGCAAGTCCAGCAAGAGCGAGGTTGAATAGCGTCGGGCTGAGAGCACCGCCTTGAGGAACGCCCCTGCTGGTATAGCGTCGCGTAGTTGGGCCATCGTCAGTTAACACATAGAATGATCTTGCAGACAGGTAACTTGCAATCCACAAAAAAACTCGACCACCTAGGCCAACCGTCGCAAGAGCGTCGAGAATGGCCTCATGTAATACGTTATCGTATGCCCCTTTCACATCTAAGAATAAAGCTGCAGATAAACGCTTACGGGACCTTTCGTGCTGGACATATCAAACGAGATCAACTACACTGTCGATGGAAGAGCGGTCACGTCGGAAACCAGCCATGGAAAGCGGATAAATCTTGTAAAATTCAAGGTACCATTCCAGGCGGCCAAGGATCATCCGTTCCATTATCTTTCCTACACAGCTGGCCAGTGCTATTGGGCGGTAAGAGGTGAGTTCTAATGGGGATTTGCCCTGCTTTAAGAGTGGCACCAGGCGGCTTACTTTCCATTCGTCAGGAACATTTCCCTCCTGCCATGAGGAGTTGTAAAGGCTCAACAATTCTATCCGTGCGGACTCTCCGAGATAGCACAAGGCCCGGTATGATATACCATCTGGACCCGGAGATGATGAGCGCCTGCAGAGAGCTAGTGCCGCTTCGAGCTCCTCCATTGTAAAAGGAAGGTCCATGCGGCAATCACGGGAATGGGGGACGTCAGCTCGGGCTGGAGGATCTGGACGAGCCGCTTGGTCTGCGATCCGCGCACAAAAGTCTTCTGCGACATCGATGTCTTGCCGCCCTTGGAAAAGCGCTAGCGCCTTGAATGGAAAACGCCGTTCCGGAAGGCAACGCAGACCTTGCACCGTTTTCCAAATGTGAGACAGTGGCTTGCGGGGGTCGAGTGTCTGGCAAAACGTTGCCCACCGTTCCGACGCTAATCTATCCATACGACGCTGAATCTTCTTCTGCATCCTCCTGGCTGCCCTAAGGTCATGGATTGATTTTGTACGTCGATATCGACGTTCCGCCCGGCGACGAAGCGCTCGAAGTCGCTCTAATTCTATGTCGAAGTCATTTCGCGTGGAAGAGATCGTCATCATGCGAGTGGCGTTTTGCATCGTCATTTTAATCGTTTGCTCTAACCCAGAGGGTAGGCCCTCGCGGCAGGCATCTTCCATCTCAGATTTGAAGTTGGCCCATTGAATCGTCCGAATGGTATTCCGTGAGCCTGATGTAGACGACAAGCCTTTGATGTTCAGATAGGTGGGAATGTGGTCACTCCCATGTGTCTCAATGTCTGGAAACCACTTCACACATCTGGCGAGAGAGTTGGAGACGAAAGCAAGGTCGAGGCAGCTGCCGTATGTCACGCCTCGAAGAAAGGTGGGGCTACCATCGTTCAGGAGAATAAGGCCATAGTTGTGGGCGATACTTGCTAATATTCGTCCTCTTGCATTTGACCTTGTACTTCCCCATGCTGGATGGTGTGCATTGAAATCTCCTATGATGACCCATGGGGCGGGACAAACACTCAAGATATCCGCAAATCTTTTGGTATCGAAATTGCTGGAAGGCGATATATACACGCCTATGAATTAGCGGATGTAAAGATGGTCGTGTCATCAACGAAAATTATGTACTTGGTGTTAGCAAGAATGGGTGGGTAGGTCATTATTAAACATCAGAAATTAGGATGGGTTTAAAATTGATCCCTGTTGCACACCCGCGTTAATTAGCCTGCATAATGAGACATGGCAGTTAACCTGAACCGTCTGAGACCGGTAACTCAAGTAGTCTCTTATAAAGTTTAGCGGATGACCTGTTATACCAAATGATTCGAGTTTAACAAGTAGTATGCAATGGTTTATCGTGTCCAATGCTTTCGTGTGATTGATGAATAGAGATCCCACAACTACAACTCTGTCAATAGCTTGCTTGATTTCTTCAGTTGAAGTAATAAGTGCCAGATCGGTTTTATATCCTTGGCGAAATCCGAATTGCTGAGGACACAAAAGGACAAATTACTTTAGGGAGGGGAATTATCGAGTGTGGAAAAGCTTTTCAATCACTTTACCAAAAACATGAAGGCTACATATTGCCTGAAATTCCCTAGTGAAGTATGATCAGATTTTTTTGAAAACAGGAGCTATTCTACCAGTTCTAAGACAGCTGGGAAACACCACTCAGAAAAGAGTTTGTTAATGATTAGTGCCAAAACTGATACTATTTCATGCGAAATTAGTCTCACTTGAGAAGGATCAATATGGTCTTAGCCAGCGCTTGTATTCTTCAATGATGTGATCTCCTTGTGAACTTCATCTGCAGTCGTCGAATACAGATAAAAGGAATGGCTACACCGTGGTATGTCAGCTAAAGGACGCGTTGTCTGCTGCGGATCCGTAGATGCGCAAAAACGCTGCTACTGCTACTGCTGATACCGATACATTGCGCTGAAGATATGCGACTCAGACGAGGCGCGCAAAGAACGCGATACAGAGCCACCCTTCATTATGGTTGCGGAATCTAGTTCAGGTGCCTCCAAACGTAACCTTTAACGCTCGACAAAAAATAGCTGAATGTTTTATAAATGGTCATCTGGTATTCCAACAATATACACGGAATAAGCTTTCCACATTGCCCCCTATACGTACGTGCTCGAGTGACTGCGAGTTTTCGCATCGTATAATGAATATTGTTAGACTCACAGAAATGGCAGGTAGCACTTAGCGGTACCTTGGCGGTTGCCACTTTTTTCGCGCAGATTTAATCTTATGTGTCTAGTGGTAAAATCGTTGCGATGTCATGCCTTAGTGCGCTATCAAGCTACGTAAAGGACAGGGAAAAGTACTCCATGAAGCAAAATGAGTAGACTAGCATTTTTCTACAGCAGAAAACAAGATCTCCAAATAAAGACCCGGACTGCACATATTTTACGTTAATATCATTCGATCGCCGTTTGCATATTCCCAGTAGCCTTCGAGAACTGAAGAGAAACTTGTGTAGAGGTCCCAGTGCACCTATGGGGTTCGTGTAACGTACAAAGAGTGCGGGTTTTGTTAATGAGCTGCCTCCATCGACATAGTTATATCTTCTTCAATGTTAATAGGAAAATTCAGTCGTTCTTCTCGGCGAACACTACTGGCTGCACGGACAGTGCATGTCACCTCGGACATTCATTGCATACTGAACATTATTGTTTCTTCTGGGCTTAACTCTTTACCTATGAACGTTAACTCCGGCGATATTTCGAGTTCAGAAGATGTCTGTGAAATTCGCGGGAGACATTTCTCTGGACATGCACGTCTCGGCCACATTTTTGAAACAGAAGGGCTGGAATTAAAAAAATATGGGGTTTTACGTACTAAAGCTATCATCTAATTAGGAAGCATGCCGTAGTGGGGGACACCGGAAATCTGGACCACCTGGGGTTCTTTACCGTGCAGCTAAATCGAAGCACACAGGTGTTTTCGCATTTCTCCCCCATCGAAATGCAGCCGCCATGAGCAAGGTTGAGAGTAGAGCATATTTCTTCGAAATTGTTTGTTCGTCTGCCGGAGGCGTTACTGAACTAATTAAACTTCTAAAAGTAAAATGCGTCAGAAAATTCGTAAAGTACAACTTACAGACTACATAAAGACATTATAGTGTCGAATTGTACTTGGAATAAGCGAGAAAGCGTAATTCTGTCGCGTGGAAACTCGAACTCAAATCTCTTTTTCAGCTGCTGTTTGAGGTCTGCCTTAGAAGGAACGTCGCGCCCCGCTCGGCTCGTCGCTGGCGCGTCGCGTCCCGGCTGTCCGTGCCGATCACGACGTTTGGCTCGCGGAGATCGTTTCTCCCTCCGAGACACCGAGTTCTTTGGTTCATTCCGCTTGCTCAGGCGCAAGTTTCGTCTTTGTGTGACTCAAGAACATCCCGATCGAATGAGTGGGCTGTGCGAAGGGAGTGGGAGTGCGATCCACTCTTGAAGAAGAAGCTTAAGCGTCCTCCAAGTTTTTGTTTTTGTCGCTTTTCTGGTGAGTGCTGCACTTGCTGTGACGTTACCGCGTGCGAGCTGCTGCGTCTGTCTCGTTTCGCATAGGAAGCGATTTTGCGCGCTCCATTACGAGAACATGTCCCAATTCTAGCATGTAAGGGGCTGAACCTTGTGATTTTCTTTACGATAAAAACGCATAAACCTGAGCAACCTTTACGCACAATTGTGTCTGAGATTAACTAATGGCAACACCTAGTCTTTGGTTATCTTCAGAACTTAACAGGTCTCCACGTAGAAGACCCATTCGAAATTAAAAAAAGCTCATTAGATGTCTTCAGGTTTTTTGAAGAGGGGGTGTATCCATTATGCACAGCATTCAGCATCGACGTCACAGATTGATATAGTTTCCTTCCCAGAAATCAGCTGATCAAGACAATCAAACATTGCAAAATGGAAAGCGACGAGTTGAAGCTTAGAAATAAGAGTGGCGTCCCGGTTCAGTCTTTTCTCGAACTCTTGGTTTTTATTGTTGATTCACTAGAACACCTAATCAGCTCCATAATCCCGAGCAATGAGGCAGCCGTGAGATGATGAAGGAGCATGATCGCGGGGTTGGAACACGGTCGAAAATGACATAGTCTCGTTCTCTGCGCGCATGACTGCCTGACGTAGGAACAAGCAGACGAAACGTAAGTGCATCTCTCTTTACATACGGCAGGAAGTGAAACAAAAACAAGCGGGCATTCGTTTTATGTTTTTCAATATTTCTCTATACTCTAAGTCGTCTATGGAAGTAACTTTGTAAACGTATAAATAATGTCGCATTGAATAAGTTTTGAAGTCACGTGTCACTATGTGCGACGTCACAGCCCTGCCATGTACATAGGCGCACTTGCGTGATATACGTCTACATTATCAGTGGGAGGGTGGCGCCCGCGAAGAAAACGGCGAACGGCGTTTTGCTCCCCATTTAAGCCCTTTGCGCAGCATGTAATGATTTACTATTTGGCCGACACGATCTCCCTAAAGGCGATCGTAATCTTTTCGACCTAGAGGCTCTTCCGTATGTTATACGACCAACCACACACATAAATCAATCTTTGAAATACAGAAGCGCAGTGATTTCTCCCGAACACTGTTTTAATGTAGTATAATATTTGAAAGGAATGACGAAGTTTTTCGGCAACGAGAGGTCTGCCTCTTCGATTGGAGGTTGAAGTGTCCTCTTTTGTTTCAGCGTTAAACAAGCACTTAAATTTAGACATTTCGCTGCTGGCGTAGATTATTATGGACAGTTTTGTCCATTCTAAAGACAGAATTATACTCAACAAAGTAGGACATATAGGGAGAGAACCACGTCTTAGTAACGTCGCAGCACAACCTAAATTATAATGATAAAGGTTTTGTATAAATTCAGAACAGGTATACATGAAACTATGAGAATAAACACGCTGCCAGAAGGTACAAACCGAAAGAACTGTGGATCCTAAATACAATGACAATTATAACGCAGAGAGAAGCAATGGTGTACTTTCGTTCAGTTACAAATGGCAAAAGGATAACACTAAGCACTTCTGTTTTGTCAGAATTGTTACGACATTTGAAAGGAAGGTAGCTAAACAATAAGTAGATAGAAAATTTCTAACAACACAACCCAAAAAAATGTACTTCTGTTTGGTGTAATCTCCATGCAAGGTCCGCACACCAGCGCTTGTCTGAGTAATGGCCGATCTTGTACACTGGCACAAGACTGCCCAGAAATGCGAATTCCTGATAATGTAAGCTACCTCTCCTAAAATTTTCCTACAAGGCTAACGTCAGTGATGTTAGTAACTGAGAGTAATGATGATTTTTTCAGACGTCTCAAAGTTACAAAAAATGGGACATTACTATCGGGACACCTACCAACCTGTGTTTCATTTATAGCTTTGAAAACTGTATGTTATACGCTGCACTGTCCTTCACTTTGGAAATGTTTTCTGGCAGCAGGCTACCGTCTAACATTCCTGCGGCAGGCCTCCAATTGGACCTAGTGCAAGTACAAGGCGAAAGCACGCCGAGAACTGGAAATGGAGCATTTATCATTTTGGCGCATCCTATTGCGATAGCAATTATATGCCCACACCAGCAGCAGTTTTGCCGTCGCCGTTGCCGTGTGTTTCCGTATGAAGTCCAAGGACGATAACACTGTCGCCGCGCGTCGTATGCTGTATGTGCGAGTGAAAGCACGCAAAGGAAGTCAGGGATCGTAGCTCAATCTGGCGCTCGCTACGGAATAAAGCGGAGAGCGAACGCGCCGTCTTCGGCGAGAAGCCGTGTGGGGGAAAAGGATGGAGAGAGGGGGAGGGGGGTTGTGCTCCGGCAACAACCGTGGATATCGTGACCGGTCACAGAGAGAAATGACAATCGCTAATCAATCTTGCGGGACATATACGTAGAGAAGCGGGGAGGCAGCGCGGAAGGGAGAAGGGGGCGGCTTCGACTCCGCCAACAAGTCCGTGCTTTGCAACACCGGGCTCGTTCGCGCACGCCGTATCCTGAGACGGATCCGCAAACTGCTCGTACGTTTGTGCAAGTCATCTTCTGGCCGCTTTCGGGGTGAATGAACAGACCGCAGGAAGGTCACATGGCTCGCTGCTGCTGCAGCGCTTGCTTGCACGAGCCTTTTGGTAATGGTGTCTGCGTTTATCCAGTGTGATGCGTTCATAATCCCTTTGCTTCGGCGTGCTGAAGCCATGCTTCTTAATTCAGTTAGTGAGCTATTGTTTGGAAGTTAATACACTCTAAAACCAGTTTACACCCTTTCGCGTGCCCCTTCTGTCACACAGCAATAATCGTCATCTGCCTTGATGCGTTTCCTTTCTTTAACGCTGCGAGCCCGGAACTTTCCAGTAACGAACAGCACGCGCGTTATCAGCATAGAACAGTTTACACCCTTTGGAGTTCCCCTTCTGATAACGCGCGTGCCGTTCGTTACTGGAAAGTTCCGGGCTCGCAGCGATAAAGAAAGGAAACGCATCAAGGCAGATCACGATTATTGTTGTGTGGCAGAAGGGGCACGCCAAAGGGTGTAAACTGTTCCTAGAGTGTACTGCCGACAAAACTTTCTTTCCTTGGTATTGCTGCCTAATTATTAGCTATCGGAAACGACGAACCACCTTTCGGGCGAAACTGCAGCTTTTTATTGCGGTTCTTTATACCTTAGCTCATATCGGAAAGTACACAGCCGTTAACATGAAAGGGTTGGTAAAAAAATCAAACTCCTCGTAGACACCTTTGGAATGCCAAATGCGGAATCTGATATTTGCTATATTTATTTAGAAAGGTGAATTGCAAGACATACCACTCAGATTAACGACAGTGCTAAAGAATACATACACATCTAAAAATTTCACACTTGAAGAACGTTCGAACGCTCGCCCCAATTGAGCAGCAACATAATCAGTGCAGAACGAGCTTACGTATGCAAAGATGACACTTCGTTCATGCGATTGGTTCGAATATTAATTCCCCGTGGACCACAAAAGTCGAAACTTATTCTTTGAATCTGGAAGATCCAATTATCCCGGCCATAGAAAATGCGACAGAGGTTTACGGAGCACTTTTACTACACTTATGTAATTTTTTCGAGAATCAGGACTCAAAAATTTTCGGAGAATTGTCTTACGGGGTGCCTCACCAGGCTGGGGCATAGCAAATTGACAAGCGAGAAGCCGAGATCTCGAAGTGCTTATTGTGCATACAAATTTGGGAGTGGCTGCACGCCGCCAGAACGGCGTGAATTTGCAAATGAGCCCCCGCTTTTTTTTTTATTGCGATAAGGACTTGCCCAGATAACATCATTCTTGATGTGTATATCTGTATTATATCTGTGCTGTGAGGTCTGTGTTCGATATTATTTGAAGTAAGGTTTTGTAAAATATGTCATTACGCATCTAGCAGACATAGCTGGTTGCGACATTGTAGCGGAAGCAGGCTTCCAGTAGAGACGCGAGCGTTCCAATTGTAAGCACGGACTTGTGCAGATTAGGTGGCACGCACCTGCCTGTCCACCACTGGGAGTACGGAGTATGGACACGTAGCAGCCAGCGGTAAATGCGAACAGTTCACTTTCAGCACCTCAGCCACTGTAAGGGTGACCCGAGCCCGAAGCCTCCTAACCCCTTTCTCCGCCATGGTAAGGTGAAGTGGAAGGGAACAGGCGCAGGGCGGCATAACAGCACTTGTGCAAGCGATTTTCAGAATGTCTGAAACTGACGCATTGGAAACTTTGCTAGCTCATCACGCTAGAAATTGCAATGTTGGGTTTTGCGTGCAGGCAGCCGGTTTTTCTCATGAGAAACGCTACAATGAAGGACTCGTAGTGACTCCATCAACTGGGGGTTGTTTAACGTGCACCTAAATTCAAGTACCCGAGCGTTTTTTTCTTTGTCCTACCTTCTCATCTTTTTTTCTTTTGCATTTCGCTTCCATAAAAATTTGGCTTCTGTGGCCACGACTGAATGGACGACCTTGAGCTCAGCAGCGAAACGCCTTAAGCAGTAAGCTAGCGTGGCTGGTATCCCGTTAATAGAAGTCCGGAATGTTCAACTATAAAGTGAATGTAACCATCTCCAGATGGAACGCTCGCCATAGCGCCCATGCATTGAAATCTCCAACTGCAAGGACGCCGCCATGTTGCTACTTTGCACCGCCGCGCATGCGCGGACGACGGGATGCGATTCAGGTGAGACGGGCAATCAACACGACACGGAGCCTCCCTTCATCATGGTTCAGGTTGTTGAAGTTGAAGTTTATTCAAAATAGGAAAACTACACATGAAATTTTGTACAAATGTTGTAAATGTATTGTTGCCACGATCTAATTCGGGCGCCTGCAACAACATCCATTAACGCAGGATCAAAGTTAGCGAAATGTTTTATAAATTGCCATCGGATATTTCTCCAAAATACGCGGAATGAGCTTTGCACATTATCAATAGGAGACGTGCTCGTGGAAATGCTGGTTTTGGCATGATATACTGAATTTGTTAGACTGACAAAAATTGGAGGCAGCAATTTTGTGGCGCCTTTACAGTTGCCCCCCCTTGCGCAAGTTTACTCTGTGTTTAGCGGTAGAATCATTACGTTGTCATGCCTTACTGCTCTATCAAGCTCAGTAGTGGACAGGCACAGTTACTCGATCAAGCGAAACGAGAAAGCTATAGCTCTGTTCGGAAGCAGAAAAGGAGATCTCCATATAAAGACGCGGGTTGTCGATATTTTATTTAAACACTATTTGATAGCCGTATGCATTTGCCCACAAACCTTTGGGACCTGACAAAAAACTAATGTAGACTTGCCAGTGCAACTTTGGAGTTTGTCTAGCATGCAAAGAGTGCGTTTTTTTTAGGCTGGTGGCTCCATGAACAGTCCTGCGCTGCATTAACAGTCACGATTCGCTCTTTGCGTCGCTCTCAGCAAAACGATCCGAACTGTCCGCCCAGCGTCGGCTGCGGCTTGCGCGGCGGCTTGTCCTGCCCTGTGCACAGTGCTGTGCTGGTGTTGCCGGGTTGCAGCCGCGCGCGTATCTCTGCGATCAGCTTCGGCAGCGGTTCGTACCTTGCGAGGAGGTGCCATAACCGGTCACGAAGGGTTAACAGAGGTATCCAAACTACGTAGCGCACATGTCACATCCCTTCACCTGTGGCACGGTACGTTTCTGATGTTGATCATGATAATAATGGTGGTTTATTGGCATGCCCTTCAAAACGGTGGGGTGATAAATAGTCACCTAGCCTGTTTGACTTAACCAGTACCAGATACGTGCAGATGCAACTGTTACACGGCGGGATACTTTGTGGAATATAGCGAAACCGCAATGCAAACTTTGCGCACATCGACGCTACGCTTCGCCCACGTCACATCGCGTGTGATATGGCATGAAACGATGCTAATGATGATGATGAAAATTAATGACATTCCCTATGAAACGGGACAGCGACAGTCACCTAGCCTGCGTGACTTAATCAGGCATATCATACATGTTTTTCATTACATCAATATCTATACTCTGAATTATTTCCTTTTGTTCCTCAAGAGTTAACTGTCTACCTTGTACCCCTACGTGTAGTGTAGTGCGGTTTTACCATCACCTGTACAGACAAAGAAAGATCTCATAAAAAGGTAATGAGAGATCCATTGGAAAACTCGACCACCTAGACCAACCATCTCAAGAGCATCGAGGATAGCCTCGTGAGATACGTTATCGTATGCCCCCTTGACATCCAAGAACAAAGCTGCACATAATCTTTTGCGTGACTTTTGAAGCTGGACGTACGTAGCGAGATCAACAACACTGTCTACTGAAGAGCGATCTCGACGAAAACCAGCCATGCAATTCGGTAACATGTTGTAGTGCTCCAGGTACCACTCCAAGCGGGCAAGGATCATCTTTTCCATTATCTTTCCCACACAGCTGGCCAGCGCTATTGGGCGGTATGAGGTGGGTTCAAGTGGGGACTTGCCTTGCTTCAGGAGAGGGACCAAGCGGCTTATCTTCCATTCTTCGGGAACCATGCCATCCTGCCAAGATAAGTTGTAGAGATGTAACAGTTCTCTCCGTGCGCCATCACTCAGGTTGTTCAAGGCGCGGTAGGATATTCCATCTGGTCCCGCGGATGAAGAACGCCTGCATAGAGCAAGAGCCGCTTCTAGTTCCTCCATTATGAAAGGAAGATCCATGCGGCCGTCACGTGAAACAGGGATGCGACGTACCGAGGTGTTCCTCAAGGCGGTGTACTAAGCCCTACCCTATTCAACCTCACACTCATTGGTCTCGTTGATCATCTGCCAGCAGCGATCAAGATATCAATGTACGCCGACGACATATGTATATGGACCTCAGGTGTGACACGTCCTCAGATATGTGCAAGACTTCAAAAAGCTGCTACTCTAATAGCTATATACCTCCGCAACCAAGGTCTTGAAATCTCGTCAGACAAATGTGCACTGATGGCGTTCACTCGCAAACCAATGACACCCTACGCCATATCAATAAATGGCCAGTTAATTTCTTATGAGAAGACTCACAAATTTCTTGGCATAATCATTGATAGAGATCTCTCATGGAGCCCCAACGTGACCTACTTGAAGAAGCGTCTGACAGCAATCTCCCAACTTTTCAAGTTTCTGGGAGGAAAGACTTGGGGAATGTCAGTGCATGCAATGTTGGAATTGTACAGGGCTCTTTTTCTGGGCTTCTTGAGATACAGTTTGCCCGTACTGACCAACACCTGCGAGACAAATCTCCGTGCTCTACAGGCTATTCAAGCTCGGGCTCTCAGGGTTTGTCTTGGTTTGCCAAAATGCACATCGATAGCAGCGACTATTGCGATTGCTCGAGACCAACCTATACAAACACACATTGCGGTAGAAGTGTTGAGAGTGCACATTAGGCACGTTGCCCGTGCCTGTTCCCACCATCTGGCAACACTACCGTCAGAAAGGCCGCAGGCAGCATTTTGTACTACGATTTCGGAGTATTCCACCTGCCTCCCGTCAGGCTTCACCCCCGCAACTAAGCCATCGATTCCTCCATGGTGTTTGGCTCGACCCGCAGTGCACCTCACCGTACCAGGAATCAGGAAAAAATCTGAGCTGTCATCACCTGCTCTTAAACAACTAACTCTGCTCCTTTTGCACGAGAAGTACGCCGAACACGTACATATTTATACTGATGGATCGACAACTCTCCAGTGTTCCTCTGGAGCCGTGGTCTTCCCAGCGAAAGCCACGACCATCAGTTTCAAGACATGTCACCCAACGACACCGATGGCCGCGGAACTTGCAGCCCTTCGCGCTGCACTTCGTCTCGTCAGCCAAGAGCAACCTCGAAGGTGGTCAATATTCAGTGACTCGAAGGCTGCACTGCAATCTTTGCTATCGGCCCTGCGGCGCGGACCACACGAACAACTGGTATTTGAGATTAGAGAACTCATTCATACCTTAACTGAGAAAGGACACCACGTGACATTTCAGTGGCTTCCAAGTCACTGCGGAGTCATAGGGAATGAACACGCTGACAACGCTGCTCGGTCGGCTCTTCAAGGGGACGAAGAAGAGCCGATACCGTTATCAAGGACAGATGCCGCTCGAAAACTTCGAATGATCAGCCGTGACATCACGTTCTCCTTGTGGAACGCTGGAAGTTTTCACGACTACCGACTCCACAATCTTGACTACTCTCTACGCCTTTGTATTCCAGCTGCACTCTGCCGTCGCGAAGCTACCCTGCTTTGTCGACTATGGCTAGGGGTGGCTTTCACCAAGTCTTTCGCTTACCGAATTGGATGGGCCGACGACGCCACGTGTGAGGACTGTGGTAACGAGGAGACTTTTCAACACCTTCTTTGTGACTGTCCTCGATATAATTTACAGAGACAATCACTCGCAACCGCGATAGCGCGCTTTGACCAAAGACCTCTCACAGAGGAACTTATTTTACAATACCGCCATCACAAGCCATCGCAGCAGAGGGCGACGAGGGCACTGTTGCGGTTTTTGAGGGCGACAGGATTGGACAGGCGGCTGTAGCCTGAACAAATGTTGATAGTGTGGCAAGTGTCACTGTGCTGTGCGATGACAGTGTTCGGTGCCAGTGACCGATGGTGACTGTGTGTCTAGGCTCCTTCCTTTCCTTATCTCTACTTTGTTACCACTTTACCTCCCCCTCCCCTCTCTCCCCAGTGTAGGGTAGCCAACCGGATCTTTTTCTCTGGTTAACCTCCCTGCCTTTCCCCTTTCCTCTCTCTCTCTCTCTCTCTCTTGTACCCCTACCTAAGCAAGCGCTACGTGGCGTGCCACCTGGAGTAGTAATATCCAACTGCAATGCAATGCAGTTGCAGTGCATTGCAATGCATAGGGCGTACTCATAGACACTACGCGGCCCGCATCTCACGACAGAAGGCAAGTGCCGCGACACGACGCTAATGGTGGTAATTGTTATGATAATGATTTATTGGCATCCGCTTTTGAACGTGGCTGTGAAATGATCAATTGCCCGGCTTGATTTATTTATTTATTTATTTATTTTTGTTTAATACAAACTGCAGACTTTTCGGTCCAAGCAGAGGGGCAATAGACTGCATACAAACAAAAGAGAACAAATTAGGAACAATCAAATACAAATTTATACATTTTTAGCCACACTGTGTCTGTAAACTGTCGTTCCTGTCTGATATTGTTCCGGGAAAAAAAGAAAATTTAAACGTGTCACTTCGAGCATAATAGGGTGTTAGTGAGTCCGGATGATTGTGTCTTGTGTGCCGTGTTATTGCAGGCGTTATGTAAGTCGATGGTTTAATTTCAAGCCTGTAGTTGGGAAGAAGGGAAAGGAATTCAAGCCTTAGCAGCTTTCGGCGTGATTCAAGAGTGGGTATGGAATTTTGTCATAATTTTAGAGGGAGCGTCCAGTCTTGCGATGTTATGAAATGTAAACCTAACTGCCTTTCTTTGTATTTTTTCGAGACGCGCGATATTTGACGTAGTGTGAGGAACCCATGATATACATGCATACTCTAACTTTGGTCTAATAAATGTAAAATAACAGTAATGTCACTTCAGGAGGGGCATTTTTTCAGTTTGTGCCATAGGAAACAGTTTGCGGAAAGCAGAAGAACAAACATCATTAACATGCATTTTCCACGACAATGTGGAAGTCAAAGTAACACCTAAGTATTTGTACTTGTTAGTCTCATGCAGAGCTGAAGAACCTAGGGTATAATAAAAAGTTAGTGGTTTTTTTACGATTAATACCTAGAAATACGGATTTATCAGCGTTAATAAACATACCCCATTCATTAAACCGCTTCAATATGTTATTTTAATTCTTTTCGAGGACAGTCTGATCATTCTGACAGGTTATATCACTGTACAAAATACAATCATCGGCAAACAGTCTAATTTGCACACCTGGAGTTATGGTTTTAACAATGTCATTTATATACATTTGAAACAATAAAGGTCGAAAGACACTACCTTGGGGCACCCCTGATGTGACTGGGAGAGTGGCCGAGCTATGTTCACCACTTGTAACGTACTGAATGCGTTTGCTCAGGTAAGCAATAATCCAGTTTACGAAAATTTCAGGTATGCTAATAATTCTAAATTTGAAGATTAATTTGTCGTGCGGAACCTTATCGAAGGCTTTTCTGAAATCTAAAAATATATTACAGCCATTTGGCCATTATTGTTTAGAGAAAAAGCAAACGAATGAATCACTGATACCAATTGCGTTACAGTCGAATAACCCTTTCTGAAGCCATGCTGAAATTCCGTGAGCACATTGTTTTTAGCCAAGAATTCTTTTATATAGTTTGCCATGATGTGTTCCAAGAGCTTGCAGCATTGTGATGTTAGAGAAATGGGACGATAATTTTGTAATCTTAATCGATCGCCTTTTTTAAATCTTTTAACCACTCGGGCCACTCTCCATTCATCGGGAAGTTGTGCCGACAGCACAGAAGCAGAAAAAAATTCATACAAGAAAGCTGACAATAACGTCAAGCAGAGGATAACGTTTCGGAAAGATGTTTGGGATGTCGTCAGGGCCACAAGAAGCTTTGGTTTTCAAGTTTACCAACATGTGGACAATTCGAGCAGAAGAAACAGAATCAACATCAAATACATGTTTCATTGGAAGCATATTAATGCAACCATCTGACACTGCAAAGACATCTTGAAATCGCTCATTAAAATGCTATGCTATGTTGCCGTCATTAGTTATTGATGTGACCTCAATTATTATCTGTGAAATCGGTTTCTTTTTTTCCTTCATATGGTTACAGAATTTTATAGGATCATTTTTAATAAAGTTAGGCAGAGAGTTGTTATAATAGTAACTCTTTGAAGCAGTCAGCTTCTGTTCGAGGGAGTTCTGCGGCTGTATTATTTTAACAGGATTCCCATGCTTTTTTTAACCTTTTTACCTCGCGTTTAATATATGAATAAGATCGCGTGTTATCCAAGGTGTATGTTTGCAAGCTTTCTTATTTTTACTAGGGATGAATTTGTTCATGCAGTACTGGCACATAATTTTGACGCGATTCCACAAAGAACAGGCGTCAGTTGTGGTAAAATCAACAAGACAATTTTCCATGTGCTCTACGATGGGCACATCGTCGGCATGAGAATAATCTTTGTAGCTAAGCACTGAGGAATAGTATTGCGCCATCTGTAGAACTGGTAAGGTAATGCTCACCAGCCGGTGGTCGGAAAGTCCTTCTTCAATACAAACAAAATATTCCGAAAAATCCTGGCTAAGAAATACCAAGTCGAGAATGGAACTGCAAGTGCCCTGTACGCGTGTCAGCTCACGTACCACCTCCTGCTTCAGGTTATAACGTAGCATAATATTGAGGACAATGTTGGTGAGCTTGCTGAACGTGTTTTTAGTATTAAGGCACTCCCAGTCGATGTTTGGTGCATTAAGATCACCCGCAAAAATGGTATCCTTTCTGTGCCTGTTCATTTCATCCTCTAGCTTTTGTAAGTATCCGGGAGTAGTTTCCGGCGGTCTGTATATGGCGTAAACATTAAAGCTGTGACCCCAAAAGGTTATCTTGACGCGCAAATATTCAATCTCAGGGATATCTTCCAAGAGATGGGCAGAAATGTCATTTTTGATTAGGATTGCAACACCACCACCTCTGGTGCGCCTGTCTTTGCGGAGCATTGTATAGGAAGAAGGAAATATCATCATCATCATCATCATCATCATCATCATCGTCATCATCATCAGCCTGGTTACGCCCACTGCAGGGCAAAGGCCTCTCCCATATTTCTCCAACAGCCCCGGTCATGTACTAATTGTGGCCATGCCGTCCCTGCAAACTTCTTAATCTCATCCGCCCACCTAACTTTATGCCGCCCCCTGCTACGCTTCCCTTCCCTTAGAATCCAGTCCGTAACCCTTAATGACCATCCATTATCTTCCCTCCTCATTACATGTCCTGCCCACGCCCATTTCTTTTTCTTGATTTCAACTAAGATGTCATTAACTCGCGTGTGTTCCCTCACCCAATCTGCTCTTTTCTTATCCCTTAACGTTACACCTATCATTCTTCTTTCCATAGCTCGTTGCGTCGTCCTCAATTTGAGTAGAACCCTTTTCGTAAGCCTCCAGGTTTCTGCCCCGTAGGTGAGTACTGGTAAGACACAGCTATTATACACTTTTCTCTTGAGGGATAATGGCAACCTGCGGTTCATGATCTGAGAATGCCTGCCAAACGCAGCCCAGCCCATTCTTATTCTTCTGATTATTTCCGTCTCATGATCCGGATCCCCAGTCACTACCGGCCCTAAGTAGATGCATTCCCTTACGACTTC
Source organism: Dermacentor variabilis (assembly GCF_050947875.1). Taxonomy (NCBI): domain Eukaryota; kingdom Metazoa; phylum Arthropoda; class Arachnida; order Ixodida; family Ixodidae; genus Dermacentor; species Dermacentor variabilis. The sequence goes on from NC_134577.1 coordinate 70,816,286, forward strand.
CAGTGCCTCGCTGCCTATTGTAAATTGCTGTTCTCTTCCGAGACTGTTAAACATTACTTTAGTTTTCTGCAGATTAATTTTTAGACCCACTCTTCTGCTTTGCCTCTCCAGGTCAGTGAGCATGCATTGCAGTTGGTCCCCTGAGTTACTAAGCAAGGCAATATCATCAGCGAATCGCAAGTTACTAAGGTATTCTCCATTAACTTTTATCCCCATTTCTTCCCAATCCAGGTCTCTGAATACCTCCTGTAAACACCCTGTGAATAGCATTGGAGAGATCGTATCTCCCTGCCTGACGCCTTTCTTTATTGGGATTTTGTTGCTTTCTTTATGGAGGACTATGGTGGCTGTGGAGCCGCTATAGATATCTTTCAGTATTTTTACATACGGCTCGTCTACACCCTGATTCCGTAATGCCTCCATGACTGCTGAGGTTTCGACAGAATCAAATGCTTTCTCGTAATCAATGAAAGCTATATATAAGGGTTGCTTATATTCCGCACATTTCTCTATCAGCTGATTGATAGTGTGAATATGGTCTATTGTTGAGTAGCCTTTACGGAATCCTGCCTGGTCCTTTGCTTGGCAGAAGTCTAAGGTGTTCCTGATTCTATTTGCGATTACCTTAGTAAATACTTTATAGGCAACGGACAGTAAGCTGATCGGTCTATAATTTTTCAAGTCTTTGGCAGCCCCTTTCTTATGGATTAGGATTATGTTAGCGTTTTTCCAAGATTCCGGTACGCTCGACGTCATGAGGCATTGCGTATACAGGGTGGCCAGTTTCTCTAGAACAATCTGCCTACCATCCTTCAACAAATCTGCTGTTACCTGATCCTCCCCAGCGAAGGAAATATATCGTCACTTATTTCATCATGTAGCCAAGTTTCAGTCAAGACAGTAATATGAGGATCATGCTTCAGTAATAAAATTTCCAACGAATCAGTTTTATTTTCATAACTGCTGGCATTAACAATAATCAGTCGGAACTGCTTATGTCACCCTTGGGGAGCACGTCAATCCTTTGTGTTTGAGCAATTGTTTAGTTCGCTCGTAGTTGGAGTTCGAAGGGAGCTTTGGGAAATTTGTATGCGTCTGTTTAGATATTAAACCCAATAAAAAGTATCGCTGCCAATCTTAAGCTTATCGTGGATCAATGAAGCTCATTTTTTAAGCAGCCTATCTTCTTTACAGCTGTCCCAGAGGAGTTTTCTTTTTTTTTAGTGTGTAAGGGGAATAATTGTTCTGAATGCAGATGTCAGACCCTTTAAATTTCTTGCAGTTTGCAAGAATTGCCTTCTTTTCACTGTAATCCTGAAGGCAAATTATGACCGGTGGTTTCCTTTGTTTTTTTTCTAGCCTATGTATTCGAACTAATAGACTCACAAAATAGACTCACATTCCACACCCAGCTTGCCTTGAAATACTTTCTCGAAATCTTTTCCTTCATTATAGATTCGGTTTCGTCGGCTAACTCCTTTATCCCGTAAATGATCACATTGGAACACCTGCTATGGTCCTGCAAATAAGTCAATTCGTTTGTCTGGAAAGTCTTCACTTTCTCTAAAGATTTCAGCGTCGTTTCTACTTGACCGGCCTGAACTAGGGTTGCAGAAGAATCAGAGTTTAGTTTGCACGTCCTGTAGAGTACGTTGTAAGCTGGCAAGTACACTGTTTATGTTGCATAACTGCACTTTCATTTCAGTTACATCTGTAAGGGTAGCTTTTTGGCCTTCAAGCAGTTGGCCATACAGTTAATTTTGTGTCGGTCCAGGATTCGTTTCTATATCACCGCAAAGAAGTAACTTGCACACCTGTAAACACTCATAAGCCAGGCTAATACACCGTTGGGGGCACGGTAGGACGACAATGCAACGACGGTCACTGTAATCACTGTAATCAACTGCAAATTCTGCTAAATGTCACAGTGGGGCCAACCTGCACAGCGAAGAGCAGGTGCCTGGTCAGCTTCGTTGTCGCTAGGGCCGGGTCCTCCGTGCCCACTGATCAGGTACACAATGTATATTTTTCTCGCATTGTTGTATGCGTCAAACTTTCTTTAACTGTCTTGCGCCGCTGCCTGCGTATGTGCTACACGGCGGAATACCTCGTGTAATAACGTAATGAAAAATGTGCACACATCGATGGTACGCGGCACGTATGTCATATCGCCTGTCTCCTTCCTTGCGCGCTAGGCTGCATTTATAGGGCATTTTCCCGCTGTGTTCTAGGCAGCGCTGGCTTGGCTCAGTGATAGAGTAGCTCACTCCCGCTCAGCAGTCCCGGGTTCTACCCCGGCGGGAACTGGAGTTTCTTTCTCATGCCCGGTGATCGCTGCTACGGACACCGGACACCGCCGGCGGACACAGTCACTAACCGGAACGGCTACTGGTACGAGCCCATGACAGCTTCAGTTGAAAAAAAAGCAATCGCTTGCAATCACTTCTGTGCAAAATATTTTGACTGAGGTTACAAGTTACAGCCCTGCGAAAATATTTCATCAGAAACAAAACGGTAGTTGATTACTTTTAAATTACTTTTCTTCCTTTTTACAGGGTAGGCTGATGTGTGATCGTCCCAATAGCAGCTGGCGATAGTGTCCGTAGCCGCCTAAAACTGACGGCACACTCGCACTGTAGTGCCTGTGAGCGCGTATGTGGCATGGTTTTTCTGGTGCGTGTTTGTTTTTCTGCTAATTCTTTGGCTAGCCTCTATTCAGTTTGCCAGCCCGATTGAAAGGACCCTTCCACATTTGTTCATCTTCATCATCATCATCATCAAGGGATGAGACACGGTACGATGGTAATTATGGTGTTGATGATGAATATTGCCACTCCCTTGAAACGCGATGGTGACATCGTCACATAGCCAGCTTCATTTATGCAGGTGGACAATGTATATTTTTTCTAGCATTCTTGTACACATCTATCTAAACTTCTTTTTCAATTTAAACATTCTTTAACTGCCGGTCACAATTGATCTACATCTACATACGCATTTGCCGCAACCTGTGCATCTGCAGCATTGCGCTCTACCTGGTGCAAAAATTCGCGGTGCCTTTTGTGGTATGCCTATGACCACCTGAAGGTGAAAGCCCAAGCGCCACTGCAATAAAGACGAACACCATGGCACCCTAAATTCCCCTATTGTACTTCGTTTAGTCATCCCTCTTAATTCCCTTACTCAACACCTAATTCGCATAGTTATCCCCCTTAATTCACTTACTCCGCATAATCATTCCTCTTAATTCGCTGAGTCGTCCTCATAAAGCGCCTTGTCATCAATCTCGATTATATTGCCTTTGACTCGCCTGAGCAATCCCCTTCATTCGCTTACTGCACCTTTCTTATTTGCCTTATAATCCATTTTTGTCATCCATCTTGCATCCTTACGGTAGTATAGGCCAGTGGTGATGATAGTGTTTGTACCTTTATTTTAATCGATGGGTTTATCTCATGACCGCGCTTTACCTGGGAACGGGCCTGCTTTGGGGGCTCAACTAGTTGGCCCGATGGCTCGTAGGTTTGCGTGCACTGCGCTGAATCGTTCCATGCTGATGCCGCGATGCCTCACGCCTGTGCTTTGACGGCGAGCGTCTACGGTCATCGAGTGGGGTGTGTTCACGCATTGCCTGTGCATGCTGACACCATGCTTGGTAATTTAGTTTATAAACGAATGTGCACAAGGGGGAGACCTACGCCGGCGGCTGCAACATACTCGTTGGAAAGGAAAAAAAAATATAGTGAGAAGATGGTGGAACAGGGAGATACGAGAAACGATCACCGAACGACAGAAAGCATCCCGAGAGCTCAGGCATGCAAAAAAGCGCTGTTGTCGCAGGATGGAGTAGCTTGAAAATTGCAAATATACCCGGAGAAAAAATATATATGGTTCAAAATACTGGTGCGAGCAAACATAGAATGTTAAAGTCAGCGCTGATTGTCAGAAATGCGTGACAAAAGGAAGGCCGCACCTAGAATATTTTGGAACCACACAAAACTATTAGGCAGGTAGTTAACAACAAAATAAAAACATATTCTAGACGAAGGCGGAAACAAACTGGAAGGGGGACGCGGTATCAAATTACATCCGAAAAAACCAGCCAAATCATTCCAACCCTATGACGAGGTTGCAGTTCAGGAAAAAAGAGGTATGAAAGAGAGCCAGATGGGAAAGGAACTGGTGGTGACAAGTTTCAACTGGAAGAAAGCCGAAGAGACAATTGCTAAGGCCGCAGCCACAGGGCAAGACGAGGTTCCCGTTAGGGTAAATAATGAACCAGTACCAAAAAATAAGGAAGCTCTGTTGAAAGCATTAGAAAAATGGGTAAAGGATCGACGAATACCAGACGGTTGGCGATAATGTAGAATGAATCTAATTTTATCAAGGTAAAGTGTAAGAAGATACAATTCGCTCACCCGCCGTGGTTGCTCAGTGGCTATGGTGTTGGGCTGCTGAGCACGAGGTCGCGGGATCGAATCCCGGCCACGGCGGCTACATTTCGATGGGGGCGAAATGCGAAAACACCCGTGTGCTTAGATTAAGGTGCACGTTAAAGAACCCCAGGTGGTCGAAATTTCCGGAGTCCTCCACTACGGCGTGCCTCATAATCAGAAAGTGGTTTTGGCACGTAAAACCCCAAATATTATTATTACAATTCGCTCGCACACTATTAGCATGGTAACGTTTAATAAAGAGGTATATTCTCACAAATTTCTGCACTTATAAATAAAAACTACATAGTAACTTTTCCTCAAGTAACCTTTATAAAGGGGCATATTTGTGCACCTAAAACCCGAAATAATACTGTAACTTTTATTCAAGTAACGTTTAATACAGGGGCATGTTCTCACAATTTCGTGAATCTATAAATTAAAAGCTATATAATAACTTTTAGTATAGGAGCAAGTAGTCTTTTTGTATTATAACCTTTCATATAAGCATACGGTCTTGCAACTGTTCCCCATTGCGTCATTCTGCGCATGCCCATAAATATAAGACAACTGACTCTTCGGCCATCCGTCCAACTTCACCGCAATGCACTAGCCTAGCTCACTCAGCAGCATCTTACGAAAATTCTATTTCAAAAGGATGGCCGCATTTCGACAACTTTCAGTTAGCAACGTAAGGAGGATACTCTCATGAAGATGTGGGCATTTGAGGCACATAGTCGTAAATGCGACAAAGTGTCGTAAAAGCGTATGGTATAGGAAAAAAACGTATCCTTTCGACGTAGGTAACGAAATATTCTTGAACTTCGGCTTACCTTCAGAAATACCATTTTTTGAAAGCGTTGCGCATTGAGTTACGTTAGTGCACTGCAGGAAAGTTCGATGGATAGTTGAAGGAGCCGTGTACAAAATTGATGGGCATGCGCAGAATGACGCGCTTGTGAAGACGTGCAAGATTCCATGCCTACACGAAAGAGAAAAAAAAATAGTTGATAAAATATAGCTGGAGGGGTTACGTCCAAGTTTCATGGACATGACTCTGTCGAAAATTAATAAATAATGACGTCTTAAGACAAAATCATATTTTATTGCCGTGAAAGCTTCATAGCAGCGACAGAAATCAGAATTTGCGTGATAGATAATACAATTATCTAGGGACAAAATTTTTCTAATTAACTTTTTCGGTCCTTTAGGGGACATGTCATAGCACATTGAAGGCAGCCAGTACTGAAAGCATACCAATGTGCCATAAATTGTGCCTGGCACGACTTTCCAGAATTTGGAAGTCAGCATCTGCAATGAAATGCTTTGCTGTTTCAGTTAATCTTTCTGCACGCTGTGCAGCAACATTCTGTAGATAAACATCTCAACTGGACCCGCCGTGGCTGCTCAGTGGCTATGGTGTTGCGCTGCTGAGCACCAGGTCGCGGGATCGAATCCCGGCCACGGCTGCCTCGTTTCGATGGAGGCGACATGCGAAAACACCCGTGTACTTAGCTTTCATCATCATTAGCCTGGTTACGCCCACTGCCGTGCAAAAGCCTCTCCCGTACTTCTCCAACTACCCCGGTCATGTACTAATTGTGGCCAAGTTGTCCCTGCAAACTTCTTAATCGCATCCGCCCACCTAACTTTCTGCCGCCCCCTGCTACGCTTCTCTTCCCTAGGAATCCAATCCGTAACCTTTAATGACCGTCGGGAATCTTCCCTCCTCATTGCATGTCCTGCCCATGCCCCCCCCCCTCCCCCAATTGTTTTTCTTCATTTCAACTAACTTCTCATTAACTCGCGTTTGCTCCCTCAGCTAATCTGCTCTTTTCTTATTTTTTAACTTCACACCCATCATTCTTCTTTCCATATCTCGTTGCGTCGTCCTCAATTTAAGTAGAACCCTTTACGTAAGCCTCCAGGTTACTGCTCCGTACATGAGTACTGGTAAGGCACAGCTGTTATGCACTTTTTTCTTGAGGGATAATGGCAACCTACTGTTCATTACCACCGCAATAGAAGTCGGTGGTAACTCCGTTAGAAAGGAGACCACTAAGCTATCGCAGGAGACGATAGATCTGATCAAGAAACGCCAATGTATGAAAGCCTCTAACCCCACAGCTAGAATAGAACTGACAGAACTTTCCGAGTTAATCAACAAGCGTAAGACACCTGACATAAGGAACTATAACATGGATAGAATTGAACATGCTCTCAAAAACGGAGGAAGCCTAAAAGCAGTGAAGAAGAAACTAGGAATTGGAAAGAATCAAATGTATGCGTTAAGAGACAAAGCCGGCAATATCATTACTAATATGAATGAGATAGTTTAAGTGGCTGAGGAGTTCTATAGAGATTTATACAGTACCAGTGGCACCCACGACGATAGTGCATGAGAGAATAGTCTAGAGGAATTCGAAATCCCACAGGTAACGCCGGAAGAAGTAAAGAAAGCCTTGGGAGCTATGCAAAGGGGGAAGGCAGCTGTGGAGGATCAGGTAACAGCAGATTTGTTGAAGGATGGAGGGCATATTGTTCTAGAGAAACTGGCCACCCTGTATACGCAATGCCTCATGACCTCGAGCTTACCGGAATCTTGGAAAAACGCTAACATAATCCTAATCCATACGAAAGGGGACGCCATAGACTCGAAAAATTATAGACCGAGCAGCTTACTGTCCGTTGCCTACAAAGTATTTACTAAGGTAATTGCAAATAGAATCAGGAACACCTTAGACTTCCGTCAACCAAAGGACCAGGCAGGATTCTGTAGAGGCTACTCAACAATAGATCATATTCACACTATCAATCAGGTGATGGAGAAATGTGCGGAATATCACCAACCCTTATATATAGCTTTCATAGATTACGAGAAAGCGTTTGATTCTGACGAAACCTCAGCTGACATAGAGGCATTACGGAATCAGGGTGTAGACGAGCTACGATTGCCGTCATTCATTCGGCGGACGGTGATACGACGTGCACTGCGGAGCTCCGTTTTCAGCCGTGATAACCCGCACCTCCCACCAATATGCTACGGGGATGTTGCGAGTATCATCATCCCCATCATCATCATTATCATCAGTCTATTTTCTGTCCACTGCAGCACGAACTCCTTTCCCCGCGATCTCCATTCACCCCTATCCTGTGCCAGCCGATTCCCCCTAGCACCGGCAAATTTCCTGATTTCGTCGGACCACCTACCCTTCTGTCGTCCTCTACTGAGCCTCCCTTCTCTTGGTATCCCTTCTGTTACCCTAATGGTCCAACGGTTATCTGATCTGCGCATTATATGACCTGCCCAGCGCCATCTCTTTCTCCTAATGTTTGTTAGAATATCGTCGATACCCGTTTGCTCTCTGATCCAAACCGCTCTTTCTGTCTCTTAAAGGTATGCACAGCATTCTTCGTTCCATCGCTCTTTGCGCCGTCCTCAATTTGTTCTCAAGTTTCTTTGTCAGTCTCCAAGTCTCTGCCCCATATTTCAGCACCGGTAAACTGCACTGATTATATACCTTCTTTTTCAATGATAACAGTAAGCTTCCACTCAGGAGCTCACGATGTCAGCCGTATGCGATCCAACCCATTTTTATGTTATGAATTTCCTTCTCATGGTGTGGCTTCCCTGTGATTAGTCGACCTAGGTAAACGTACTCCTTCACAGACTCTAGAGGCTGACCACGATCCTGAAATCTTGTTTAGTTGCCAGGTTGTTCATCATTATCTTTGTCTTATGCATATTGATCTTCACCCACACTCTCTCTGTTAAGGTCCTCAATCATTTGTTTTAACTCGCCTGCGGTGTTGCTGAATAGAACAATGACATCGGCAAACCGAAGTTTGCTCAGGTATTCGCCGTCGATCCTTATTCCCAAACCTTCCCAGTTTATTAGCTTGAATATTTGTTCCGAGCACGCAGTGAATAGCATTGGAGAGATTGCGTCTCCTTGTCTGACTCCTTTCTTCATAGCTTTAGAAGCCAACAAGCACTGAAACCAATAATTTTATTCAATAAGCACAAGTAATTTTCCCTATGTGGTCCTTGGTGTCAGTTTTGTTGGCTTCGTATGATATGAATAATAAAAATCGGGCCCCTCGGTTAACCCCCATTCTTCACGTTCCTTTCTTTATAGGTATCTTCGTACTTGTGTAGAATTAGGTTGGCTGTGCAATATCTGTAGATATTTTCCAATGTATTTACGTAAGCGGTACGTACTCCTTGATTATGCAGTGCCTCCATGACTGCTGGTATCTCTACTGAATCAAATGCTTTTTCGTAATCTATGAATGCCATACAAAGAGGCTTATTGTACTCTGCGGATTTCTCAATAACTTGATTAATGACATGGATGTGATCCATTGTAGAGAATCCTTTCCTGAAGCCCGTCTGTTTCCTTGGTTGGATAAAGTCCAGTTTTGCCCCTATCCTATTGGAGATTATTTTGGTAAATATTTTATATAATACTGGAAGTTAACTAATATGCCTATAATTTTTCAGTTCTTTGATGTCTCCCTTTTTGTGGATTAGTGTAATATTTGCATTCTTCCAGTTTTCCGGGACCCTTGTAGTTGATAGACATTTCGTATAGAGAGCGCCCAGTTTTTAGAGCATCATGTCTCCTCCATCTTTGATTAAATCGAGTGTTATTCCATCTTCTCCTGCCGCGTTTCCCCATTTCATGTCTTGGAAGGCCCTTCTGACCACATCTCTAGTTATAGGAGGAGTTTCGGTGTCGTTTTCATTGTCATTTTGAGTGGAGTTCTCCTGAGTCCTCTGGGCACCGTACAGGTCAGTATAGAATTCTTCCGCTTAACTTATTATACCTTCGATATTGCTGATGATATTACCATGCTTATCGTTCACTTCATACATCTCGGTTGATCCTATGCCAAGTTTCCTTCTCACCGATTTCAGGCTGCGACCATTTATTACGGCTTCCTTAGTCTTTCTCACGTTAAAATTTCGAATATCGCTTATTTTCGCCTTGTTGATCAGTTTTGACAGTTCCGCGAATTCTAACTTATCTCTTGAGTTGGAAACTTTCATTCTTTGTCGTTTCTTTATTAGGTCCTTTCTTAATTGGGACAGCTTGCCTACTTGTTGCCTTGGTGCCTTGCCTCCCACTTCAGTTGCTGCCTCTGAAGACAACCTCGTTACGGTTTCATTCATTACCTCTATGTAATCATCATAATCTCTCTGTTCTAAGGCTGAATATTTGTTTGGAAGTACCAGCCTAAATTTGTCTGCTTTTACCCTTACTGCCTCTAGTTTCACGTGTTTTTTTCTTGACCAATCTTACTCTTTCTCTGTTCAAATTTAGGTGAATCCTGCACCTCACTAACCTATGATCACCGCACTTTACCCTACCTGTCACTTCTACATCCTGCACTATGCTGGGATCGGCAGAAAGTATGAAATCAATTTCATTTGTTGTTTCACCATTAGGGCTTTTCCGTGTCCATTTCTGTTGCTACGTTTCCTGAAATAGGTGTTCATTATTCTCAGCTTATTCCTTTCAGCGAATTATACCAGGATCTTTCCTCTAGCGTTTCAAGATTCGACACGGTAGTTGCCAATTGCCTGTTCACCCACCTGCTTTTTCCCCACTTTTGCATGGAAGTCACCCATTAATACTCTATACTGAGTTTGCACTTTTCTCACCGCAAATTGAGCATCTTCATAAAACTGGTCTACTTCATCATCGTCGTGATTGAACGTTGGAGCATAGGTCTGTGCTACTTTTAATCTATAACTTTTATTGAGTTTGATTATGACTACTGCTACCCGCTCGTTGATGCTGTAGAATTCGTCAATGTTGCCCACTATGTCGTTATGGATTAGGAATCCTATCCCATATTGCTTCTTATCCGGGAGATCTCTATATAGCAGAGGACATGGCCGTTATTCGGCAATGTGTAACCCTCGCCAGTTCTTCTACTCTCACTAAGGCCGATAATATCCCAAACAATGTCTGGTATTTCTTCGAAAACTCCTACTAAGTTAGCCTCACTCGAAAGGGTTCGGGAGTTGAACGTTGCAAGGTTCAGTTTCCATTGCAGCCTGTCCGGACCCAGCGATGCTTAGCACCGTCTGCTGCGTTGCAAGTCTGACCGCCACCTTGGTCAGCTTCTCCGCAGCCGCTGGGGACTGAGGGACATTGGTTAATTGAAGATATCATTAGGGAGGTTGTGGCTGAATACTGCACCAGTGAGGACAATTCCTGTTTTCGTGAGGGAGTATCCTTGGTCGAGCTTAGTGGGCCTTCCTAATTTGGTTGTACCTGCATTAGTATAGCCCCTCTCGCTCGCAGCATCTTTCGCCGGTGTCAGACGTCATTCCAAGCCTGCAGATGTAGTGCACTCGAGAATGAAAAGAAAAAAAAACGGGGGGATTAGCACTTCCGACTACGGTAACCGAGCATTCGACGTAGCTCAATAAGATGATGCCTAAGAAATCCGCTAATTTGTCCGCCATTTACGGGTTTTGCTAATCGCCATATGTTGCACGACATAGTGTCAATTATCGGTGGCCCTAACACCTCGTTTCCCGAATCTCACGCATGCGCGCAGTCTTGAGTGCACCTAGGTACGCGATATATTTTCGCTGAATTTGAACAGCACTTAAGCCTTGTGCGTAAAAATAAAAAAAATAACAATGTTTTTCAGCGCTTACCGAGAGCCCCCGAGTTGCGAATGATCCGCTTTGTCCTTATGAATTAAGCACATAGGATTAATTGCTGCCCGCTATGTCCTTATGGATTAAGAATCCTACTACGTGTTGATTCTTATCTGGCAGACCTCTATAGCAGACATGGCTCTTATTCAGTAACGTATAAGCCTCACCAATCCTTCTAACCTCCCTAAGGCCGACAGTATCCCAAACAATAATTCATAGTTCCTCGGACAGTACTGGTAAGCTAGCCTCACTCGACAGAGTTCGGCAATTAAATGCTGGCAGGGTCAGTTTGCATTCGCGGCCTGTCCGGTCCCAGATATTCTTAGCACCCTCTCCTACGTTACAGGTCTGACCACCGCCTTGGACAGATGCTGCGCAGCTTCTGGGGACTGAGGGCCGTGAGTTCATTGTAGATATCATTGGGTAGGTTGTGGAGTCGAGTATAGAAAGACTATATTGACGGTACATATACACGCTGAGTCAGTGTAGTTAACATGGCTGACCACCAACAACAAGTAGCAGCCAGCGTCTTCGGTATTTTTCGTCCTCTCTCTGCTTTCATCCTTCCGTAACAATATATTAATAAGGTTACCACACAGCAGGGACGACAAAAGCTTTATTAAACCGCAATGGGGTTAGTGTGACAATAGCAGGTGCAACATTTGGTGTAATGTTTAAAATCTAAATCCAATTTTTTTTGTTATTTGTTCGCCTCGACCAGCTCAACTGCTCCTACAATAAGAGCACCTGTAGTAATAACTCACCGCATGTGGTTAAATTGATAGCTAATATAATAATAATATCTGGGGTTTTACGTGCCACAACCACCTTCTGATTATGAGGCACGCCGTAGTGGAGGACTCCGGAAATTTTGACCACCTGGGGTTCTTTAACGTGCACCTAAATCTAAGCACACGGGTGTTTTCGCATTTCGCCCCCATCGAAATGCGGCCGCCGTGGCCGGGATTCGATCCCGCGACCTCGTGCTCAGCAGCCCAACACCATAGCCACTGAGCAACCACGGCGGGTAAAAATTGATAGCTGGAAACGTCGCTGTAGCAATCAATTTCAGAGCGTCACACTGGTGTTTTCATGTCACGCTAACGAATGCAATGACACATGGAAGAAGCATTTAAATAACTGCTGCAACAGCGAAGAATTCTGCTTAATCAAATCATTTCGCGCTTGCGCCTTCACCGAAATCAGGCTGATTTTGCGAAGGCCAATGATACCAGCTATTCTTCAGCTATCCGTCAACAGCAAGAGGCACACAAAAATGAAGCATTACAAATAACTATATGTAAGCTTTTTCACGATTTTCGGTTTTGGGTGTACAACAAAACTGATGCCTTCGCTACAGCTGACATATTAATGGGGAAAATGTGGGCAAGAATCTCATACGATTAGTCACACTACTACTAACCGGAAAGGAACACGCAAGCAATGCGCTTTCTTGTTATCACTCCTAGTGAACGCTCGTCGCGTGTTCCACAAAGTTATTGCCACGCTGACCATAGTTTTGTCCAATACTCAGAACTCTTGCTCGGAAACAAGTGGCACATTTTGGGTGCACACAAACAGTCTAAAACGTTTCCACGTACGATCCCGTCAACGCGACTCAAAATTTACGTGCAGTCACAGCAGCCGGCGTGCAGTCAGCTTAAATTGCAACTTTAATTACTGAGAGGAAAAAAACCTCGCCTAGCCATTGTCAAGAGCAGTAACAATAAGCACATGAGTGGCGCGTTCAGGATCACCAGGAACGCGACAATCCGCCGACAATATACGAAGTTCTCACGAGCCATAGCTGAAATTGAAGAAAACCTCGCCACTGGTGAATTGTTATACAGCGCGTAGCGTTGTCCGGAAGCATACCCTATGAACTTCATCACAGGGTAAAAAAATATCGCAACACCTTCCTTATACTTCACTCTTGAAACTGTTGTGAAATGTATACGTGTTTCTCCAGCGTCCTGAATATCGAACCCAGCCTCACGTTCTCTTACCGCTCCACGAGGAAACAGGATCCCTCGCCTTCGAACCCCGAATCGCAACATTGGATGACAGTGGTGAGATTGTCTGCGCAGCGCTTCAACTTTGGCATGGTGAGTGGTATATGAATCGAAACCATAGGGCACCTTTTCGGTCACCCCCTTTTTTCGCGCAAACTTACTCTAATGTGTTTAGCGGTAAAATCATTACGATGTCATGCGCTATCAAGCTAAGTAGTGGACAGGCACGCGTACTCCTTCAAGCAAAACGAGAAGACTAGCATTGTTCGAAAGCAGAAAAGCAGATCTCCGTATAAAGACACGGGCTGAGGATATTTTACGTGCATGTTTTAGATCGCCGTTTGCATTTACTCAGAAACCTTTAGGAGCTGAAGATAAACTGATGTAGAAAAACCAGGGCTCCGGTGAAGTTTGTCAAGCATATGTGCAGTGCGCTTTTCGTTAGGAGGGTGGCTCCATTGACGTACACAGGGTGGCGTCGCCCCGCTTACATGACCAACTTCACTGATTCGTATGGGCTTAACTGTACTATAAACGTTAACTCCCGCGATATTTCGAGTTGTGTGGATGTCTGTTCAATTCGCTGGAGACGTTCCTCTGGACATGCATGTCGGCCACATCTTCGTAACAGCAGGGTCGAGCTAAATAAATATTGGGTATTAGGTGCCAAAGCTACAATTTCATTTTGAGGCCCACCGTAGTGGGGCATAGTGAAAATTCAGACCGCCAGGCATTCTTTACCGTGCACTTAAACCGAAGTACACGGATGTTTTCCCATTTCTCCGCAATCGACAGGCGTCGGCCATTAGCACGGTCGAGAGTAGAACAGATCTCATTTTGAGGCCCATCGTAGTGGGGCACAGTGAAAATTCAGACCGCCAGGCATTCCTTACCGTGCACCTAAACCGATGTACACGGATGTTTTCCCATTTCTCCGCAATCGACAGGCGTCGGCCATTAGCACGGTCGAGAGTAGAACAGATTTCCTAGAAATTATATCTTCAGTCTCGTGGAAGCACATACTTTTTCTTCTCCTCAGCTATTGGCCATATTAGGTTATGAGTTAAGTATCTGTATACACACTGAGCATACTGCGAATTAATGGCAGACACCAAAGTCGACAACCGTGAAGTCGAGTTTGACATGAGATGTTGCTGTCCCGAGAAGTTCAGTTCCCTGTGAACGGGTGAATCATGGTGTTAAAGTGGTGATGCATTGTTGGTTGCACAAGCTTCAGTCTTCCCGAGCCGTGAGCCCAGTTTGAGCCAATGCCGATCCCGTTGAATCGATGAGGTTAGGTTAGTCCATTAGGTTAGGTAAGGACATTCCCCGAGTTTGTGTGCCTGCTATGCACGCAGACCCGAACTTAAGCACAAGTCATTAGATGAAAGAAGATTGCTTTTCTATAGTTGAGTTCTTAGCAGACGGAGTTGAAATCAACCATTGTTCATTTCGTAAAGCGCAAACCAAAAAAAGTGAGAAGCGGTGAGACTGCGCGCTAATAAGATCGGTACGTTGCCGTTCTCGAAAGCGTCCAGTTGTGACGACGTAGATGGGTGTACTTGTGCATATTGTTAAGCAGGCTCCATTTTTACCTTCCCAGATTCACTGTCTGCCTTTTATATCAAAGGGGAAACATGTGGTGACCACTTCCACGCATCAGCGGGAAAAAACCGCCTCGTTCGGCTACCAGCACCTTCAGTATTTGCATCGGCGCCCGGCGTTGCTTCGAGGCAACTAAGCGATCCCAGAATGAGCGATTATACGCAATAAGTCCTATTATACGTGTGATTTAGGCTACACGTGAACTGTATGCATGAAGAGATTACGAAGAGTGATAAATATGCAGTACTTATATGCGGTATCCTGCTCACTGCTCCGAAGATCTGTACTCATTACAGAAAACAGTAACAGCCCTACTTGGTGTACGCTGCACAATCACATCGTGAGCTGGAGGAGCAGCGGCACAGGAGCTCCATTCTCGGCACCACAAACTGCTGGCTCTTCGCGGCGATGTCTCCGAAAAAAAATGGCTGTGGCTTAGCTAAGGTTAAGCCCAGGACGCGAAGCATACTAGCCTTTATTTTAACGCGACAGCGTTAAGGAGCTCGTATCGCAGAAAAGCCGGTGTCGTCGGCGTCGGCTCAGGCGTGCGGCGCTTGCTCAGGCGCACATTTCGTTGTCGCGCCGAACGTGTGCGTTGCTCGACGCTCACCGCGTCCGATGCGGGGGGCGACGCTGCGAGTGACGGCGCGAGTTGGAGCCCCGTTTCTCCTCTGTCGTGACGTCACGGTCTCACGTGGTATTGAAGGCGACACCGCCGCGCCTGAGGAGCTGGGTTGAGCTCTAGTAATATGCTTCGCATAAAAGCAACAACCCGTCGTCATTCCTCTCATTTAACAGACACAAGACTGGTGGTACAAAAAGAGTTTCCTTGGGAGATCGTCAGTGTGCGCGGTACTCTAAGGAGCTGCTCGTCTACTAAAATACGGCATTATTGGTTTCAAGAGTAGATTACAAGGTGGGTGCTTTAATGCTTTTCACCCTGGCATAAAATTGATAGGTAATTGTTCCGGAGAATATGCTAGGCACTGTATGACAAGTCCCTAGTGGCGAGTTTTTCTCCAATTTTCCCTATGGCGCGTGAGAACTTCGGCTTGTATCAGTGGGTTGTTGCGTTCCTGGTGATCATAAATGCTTCACTCCTGCCTTAATTCCTACTACATTTTGGCAATTGCAATATGAGGGTTTTTTTTCCGCTCGGTAACTAAAGTTACAATAGAAGCTGAGTGCTCGCCGGCTGCTGTGACTGCATTAAAATATTAAGCCTCGTTAACGAGATCTTACGGAGAAACATGTTCGACGGTTTTTGGCCCCCAACATTGTATAACTTGTTTCCGAACTAGAGTTCTGAGCATTGGACAAACGTGTGGTCAACGTATCAACATACCTGTCGAAGCTCGACGAGCGTTCGCTAGAAGTGATGAAATAGAAGCCCGTTGCCTGCGTGTTCGTGTTCGGTTCGTAGAAGAGTGATTACTCTTATGTGATACCTCCCCACATTTTCCCCCTTGATATCTCGGTTGCAACTGGGACATCAGTTTTCTTCTACAGCAAAGACCGAAAATCGTGATAGATTGTTTGTATTCATATTGACATTTGTTATGCTTCCTTTTTGTGTGCTTGTTTTTGTTGGCGGACAGTGAAGAATAGCTAGTATCATTGTACCTTGCAAAATCAGCCAGATTTCGATGAACGTGCAAAGGGGAAATGATTTCATTAGGCAGAATTCCTCGTTGTTGCAGCTGTCGTTTTAAATGCTTCTTCCATTTTGCTTCTGCCTTCGATAGCCTGACATCAAGACAACGGTGTGACAGTCTGCAATATTTTGATACAGCGACGTTTCGAGGTATCAGTTTAACTATATGCGATCAGCTATTACTACAAGCGCTCTTGTAGTAGAATCAATTTAGCAGGTCAAGACGAACAAATAAACAAGATTGATTGGATTTAGATTTTACACTAAATATTGCACCTGCTATTGCTACACTAACCCCCCTTCCGGTTTAATAAAGCTTTTTTTTTTTTGCTCATTCCGTGAGAAAACTCACTGATATAGAATCTCTGATTTCTTCCAAAAATTGTGTGCACACGGGACGAATAAAAGCGAAGGGAATAGCGGCGGCAATATATCGTATGCTCTGCTTGATGTTCTATTCTATCTGGTTTAAATAGAAAAATAACCGCGTCTTCAGACGGAAAGTAATACGAGCGAATGGAGAAGACGAGCTGTAACTAGCAACTGAGGTTTATTACCATGAAGTACGTAGCAGCAAAAGATCGCATCTGCGCGCAGCTATCAATCTATATTCTACCTGGGCATGTCGCACGTGGAGGGCACTTGCAAGTTCTACGCACGTTTGGTGCTCGGCGAACTTGGGAATCGCGCGACAGGAACGCGGCAAATGATAAAAGCACAACCGCTCGTCGCGGCCAGTGGAACTAGTGGCGGATTCAGACACGACGTTCCGATTTCATGTGCCTCTTAGTTTAGTGCGTGAGACTCAATCGGATACGAATCCCCGTTCTGTCACGGTGAATTTGCATTTGGTCATTGTTGTTGCTTACTGCTAGAAGGAATTCGACGCAGTAACCGGCACTGCAAGCATGTCCATGGTATCGGGATACAAACTTGGAGGAGCCACCTGGTGTCGAAGTAGAAGGCATCCGCAACCAAACGAGAGCGTCAGGCGAAAACTGGTGGTCGGGGCGCCCGTCATCATGACGAAATTTCTGTAGCGCTTGTTCTTGCGTTGTAAGGGAGCGAGCTGGTTGCCGACATTGTTCTGCGTAATGGGCGGCATCGGAAATCGGTGTACCCTCTGATAAGTCCGGACAGTAAGTAAGAATAGTGTCAATGGGGAATGATGGTTCACGGCCATATAGAAGGAAGACGGGAGAAAAGCCCGTCGTTGACTGGCGTGCCGTATGGGAGGCGTACGTGACATAAGGAAGGATGAGGTCCCAGTTGGTGTGTTTGGAGGCGACAAATATCGAAAGCATGTCGCCAAGAGTTCAGTTAAAGCGCTCTGTCAATCCGTTTATTTGCCGGTGATATGCGGTGGTACAGCGATGAATAACGCGGCATTCAGCGAGAAGATCTTGAATGAAATCGGGGAGAATGACGCGGCTTCGGTCGCTCAAGAGTTCGCGGGGAGCGCCGTGACGTAGAACGCAGCGTTGAAGCAGGAAGGAGGCAACGTCACGAACCATCGCGGCTGGTAGAGCGGCCGTTTCTGCATACCTCGTAAGGTGGCCTATAGCTGCAATGACCCAGCAATCGCCAGCAGCTGTGTATGGCGGTGGTTCGTATAGGTCTATCCCAACCCGGTCAAAGGGTCGCGAAGGGCACGGCAAAGGTTGCATTCGTCCAGAAGGGCTGCAAGGATCAGGCTTGCGGCGCTGACATTCTGTGCAACCGCGAATGGAGTTTTGCACAAATGTGTACATACCGCGCCAATAAAACCTATGACGTAGTCTGGTGTAGGTCTTGAAGAGACCATCGAGTGCTTACTGATGGTCGATCGGCGTGGAAAGCGGCGCATAAATTAGTGCGGAGCTGCCGGGTATTACAAGCAGCCATTTGCGGCCGTCGGAACTGTAGTTACGGCGATGGACGATTCCGTCGCGGATGGAAAAAGTGCGAAGCTTGTCGGCGTAACGCTCTGGATGGTGGGCGTGCAGGTGAATCAGAGATGTAATCTATCAAAGATGAAATCCAGGAGCCTTTGCGCTGCTCCAAAGCCATGTCGACAGAAGCGAATGGGATAAGTGGGTCGTCTAGGACGGAGACACTGACAATGTCGGCGTGGACGGCCGAGCACGAAAGTCATCAGTATCGGCGTGCTTCTTAACTGAGCGGGTAGACAACCCGGATGTTGTACTCTTGGAGCCTCAGTGCCCGCCGGGCTAGGCGGCCACAGGGATCTTTGAGAGACGACAACCAGCAAAGTGCGTGGTGATCGGTAACGACATTCAATGACCAGCCATACAGGTATGGACAAAATTTTGGGATGGCCCAGATGATCGCTAGACATTCTTTTTCCGTGACTGAATAGTTCGCTTCAGTTTTCGTGAGAGTGCGGCTCGCGTAAGCAACAACGTATTCTTGGCAGCCGGGCTTTCGCTGGCTGAGCACAGCGCCAAGACCAACACCGCTAGCATACCTACGGATTTCTGTAGGAGCAATTGGATCGAAATTGCGTAGTATTGGTGGTGGTTTGACCAGGCGACGTAGCGTCGCGAAGGCATCATCGCAAACCGGGGACCACGCGGAAAGATTGGGGTCTCCCTGAAGAAGCTCTGTCAGAGGTGTCATAATCGAAGCGAAATTTCGAATAAAGTGGCGGAAGCACAAGCAGAGGCCAATGAAACTGCGGAAGTCTTTTAGAGATGTTGGCCTCGGGAATTCATTAAAAGCACGGAGCTTAGCGGCATCAGGAAGAACGTCGTCTTTCGACACGACATGTCCGAGAATTATCAGCTTGCGTGCCCCAAAGTGACATTTTTTTTCAGGCTTAGTTGGAGGCCAGCGTCACTGAGACAGCGTAAAACCTGCTCCAAGCGATGAAGGTGAGCAGTGAAATCTAGTGCAAACACTACTATATCATCCAAATAACACAGCACGTGTTCAATTTGAGGCCTCGAAGAATAGCGTCCATCATCCGATCAAAAATCGCGGGCGCGTTGCAGAGTCCGAATGGCATCACACGAAATTAGTATAAGCCATCTGGTGTGATGAAAGCAGCTTTAGGCTTATCGTCTGCAGCCATAGGCACCAGTCAACAACTAGTGCGTAGATCGAGGGAGGAAAAGAACTCTGCACCTTGTAAGCAGTCTAGGGCATCGTCGATCCACAGCAATGGATAAACATCCTTTCGGGTTATTTTGTTTAGGCGACGAGAATCCACGCAAAAGCGGATCGAGCCATCCTTCTTTTTAACTAAAACAACTGGCGATGCCCATGGGCTGTCGGACGGTTCAATGGCACCACGCTTTAGCATGTCACCTACTTGCTCATCAATGACGCGTCGTTCTGCCGACGATACGCGGTATGGTCGCCGCCGTAGCGGCGACTGAGAACCGGTGTCAATCCGGTGACATACAGTCGTCGTTCGGTCCAGAGAAGTGTTATGGCTGTTAAAAGCAGTGCGAAATGTCTCGAGGAGATGGAGAAGGTCATGGCGTTGCTTGGGGTTTAAGGCGTGGTCGATGAAGTGGCTGAAAACGTCTTCAGGCGATGTGGCAGTTACGCGACTACACTAGAGGGTGTTGACCTCTGACGATCCAATAGGAAGTTTCAAGGTGGTAATGGTGTCGTAAGGCCCCACAGTGCCGAGAGATTGACCACGAAGCAACGTAATCGGGAATAGGAAGTGGTTGTATACAGGAAGGTGAGTCGCACCAGCTTGAAGGCCAAACAGCACAGTTGGGAGACGCGTAATCAACGCGATACAGAGCCACGCTTCCATATAGTTAAATCATGTGTAAATGCAAGTTTTCGCATCACATATTGAATATTGCTAATCTGACAGAAATGCGGGGTAGCAACTTGTCCTTTGCGGTTGCCACTTTGCTTCGCGCAGTTTTATTCCCTGTTTAGCGGTGAAATCATTACGATGTCATGCCTTAGTGTGCTAGCAACCTACGTAATTGACAGGTAAATATGTTCCGTATAGAAAAAGGAGAAGATTAACAGTTTTCGATTGCAGAAAAGAAGAGAGCAATAGCAAAGAGAGGAAAGGCAGTGAGGCCAAAGAGACGAGCGTCCGGTTTGCTACCCTACGCGGGGGAAGGGAAAGAGGAACAGAAAGAGCAAAGCGGGAAAGAGGGAACACTGTGTTTGTACGCAGCAAAGCGCCTGGAAATCAGTCAAGTCCAAGCAAGTGCTGCACCGATACGTTAGGCTGCCGTCATTCTCCTGTCTGAAGCTAATCTTGGTGCTTCCCCATAGCTGGTGATGCACGTTGAAGTCACCAGTGAAGACCAAGGAGCCGGTGGGCGCCAGCAGTACGTTGCAGTGATTGGCAGTATATCGGTAAGCTAAACCCCAGGTTTTTTTTACATCAGCGCGAATAGAATGATGCTGGTGAGCCATGGTGCTTACTCAAGAGTTGCATTTAATGAATTGAGAGCATCCCAGCACTTGCATTGCGCTTCGCGCTGACGGAGTGTGCAGGCTATTCAAGAGCATTCGGAAAGTATTCATTAAAGACCAGAGCATCATAACCGCTTGCCGGTCTTCCGGCAATCGGTCAGGAACCCGCGCTTTGCACTCTACTGCCGTGCGCAGCTGTATCACTTGACGTGGTTCCGGCTCCGTGTGTGCCACCGGCTGTAGCATCGGCTGCGGCATCGGCTGCAACATCAGCTACGGCTTCGGTTGGGACTTCCGCTGTTGCTCTGCCTTTGGCTGTTGCTTAGTAGTGCGGGCCAAGTTGTATTATTCTCCGCCATGACCTTGTCAGATTTAGATCTAATAGCGCCAGGCCTAGGGGGCAGAGGAGGAGGTGTTGTCGGATGGGTCGTACTCTTCGCAGAGGCATCAGCGTCCTTTGAAGTCTGACGGCGTCAGGAGCGTCGCTTTCTAACGGCCGCAACTGCTTCCCGAGGAGACGAATGGTCTCTCGCCATCTGCTTCAAGATCGCCTTTCCGTCTTCTTTTGGGGGCAGTGTTTCGAGGAAGCATCATGGGACCCAAGGCAATTGGTCCATTTGAGAACCGTGGCTGCACATGTGGATGCAGCGTGGGGCTCGCTGCAGCGGGAGCAAACTCTTATGTTCTCTCACACGGTGCTCACGTGTCCCAGCCTCATACAATTGCGGCATTGCCGTGGCCTTGGGATAAATGGTCGCACAGGGTGTCTAAAGTGGCCCACCTTGACGTGCGAAGGGAGAGTCTCGCCCTCGAAAATAATTTTCACACAGCGGAATGTGCCGAGGCGATACACATGTCATATGGCGACGCCATCAACGGCAAGCTTTACTAGAATCGGCAAGTCAGCGCTGGAGATGGAGTCGTCCACGTCGTAGCTGACACCAGTAGTGGAACCACTGTTCAGGGGGATGTACGAGCGGAGCTTAACGCCACCTAGTTTGGTAACTTTAGTCAAATTTCTCAGCGCAGTCTCATGTGTGGCGTCGATAGCCAATACATTTTTTCGCGTGTTGACTCTAACGTCTGTTGCCTGATTTGGCGCCACCGCTTCAAGTTGCGCCTATACAAACTGTCTGTTGAGTCGCCTCAGGTTGTCGGTAGCGAGTTCTGCTACAAACAAATAGGATCCTACTGACTGCGGTATTCTGAGTTGGTCCTTCCGTTGGCATGCTGCAAGACATAGATGCCCTGCTGGTGTGTCTTCTTTTCACCTTGCGGCTCCGCACAAGCTCGAAGGCGTCATCGGAGAAGTCCTCACTGCTGAGCGAGTAGACGCTGGTGTCATCGCCGTCGGTGTCGCACTGGAGGCTGCTCCGCTTCCTAGACGCAGCCCCCGCTGGTCATCATTCCCGTTAGAGGCATGGGGACGTCAACTCGCATCCGCGCCACGAACCATCCGGCTCTCCAAAGACGTACAAAGGAAGCCCTACATATAAAAGCGCGGGTTGCGGATATTTTACTTAAATATTATTTTATTACCGTTTGCCTAAGCCCAGTACCCTTTGGGAACCCAAGAGAAACTTCTGTAGGGATGCCAGGGCATTTATGGAGTTTGCGTAACATACCAAGGGCGGGCTTTCTTGAGATTCAACAAGAGCAGACACCCCCATAGAGCGAAGCGGTCGAATTGACTGTAGCGCACCAAGCGGATGGGATTAACATGTTCGGGTTTCGGTTTTGGGCGCGCGCGTTCTGAACGCCAGCTGTTGCACGCTATGCCAGCTCCGCTGATCGGTGCGGCATTTTTTTGTCGTTTCTACTGGTGAACCACGCGCGGCCTTGGCACGGGATCATTTTATTATTTAGTAAAAATGAATGCGAACGATGTTTACAAGCCTCTACCGAATCTATGCTAAGCGCAATAATTTCATAAAGTAAACGCAAGACGTCTTCTGACATGATGAAATGCTTATTTTGCTCTACATAAATGCTCGTTCGGGGCTTTCTTTGTATTCATCCAAAGTTGTAGCACCGGGTAAGCAGCAGTCGTTGTCGTACGAAGCTCCACCGGATGCAAATCAGCTGAAAAACGGTAAATTACAAGCATGTATCATTTTGGCATACTGACCAAACGGAATAATTGCGTGTAGAGGCGAAACGCGCGTAAGTGGTGAATGAGCGGCATTACAGATAAATTCACTTTTACATACATTTCGCAGCAGATAGACTCCTCTCGAACAATGCCATAAAAAAATTAAGAGAAAATATGATTTTGAAGCATTCGTCCCTTCCCGGGCATTACTTCCTGCACTTTAAGAGCACAAATACACGGGTGACTACGCGTTTCCAAAACAACTTGGTGTACCATCGTGTCGACTGAGGTCAAGTACACAGAGGTGGCCCCAACACAGGTTCTCAGCCATACCATGTTACATGATCGCAGAATGCCTTCTAGTCGCACTCAAGACAAACTTGTGGGTGCAAAGCCTGTTTTCATTCGCTGGGAATACAGAATTTTTATGTTCGTAGCTTCGGAGTGCCTGTCGTTATCTTTTACGCGTCCTGCTGGCCCAAGCAACTCACTACCGTGTTATCACTCTTGGCAATCGCTTCTCGCGTTTTCGACAAGCGTGAGTACCGAAAGAAGGTATATGTTGTTGCAGAGCCATAAAAACTTCACAAACTTGTCCCACTAATATTCAGTACACGCCAAACTAACTATCACCACGGCCGGCTTGCCTTTTTGCTAACTGCTTCACAAACACAGGTGCGGCTAGCATGGCCCAAAGGTATCCCAAAAATTACGAACTTGCAATAATTTTTCGTGTCAGAGAATGCGTCACGAACTTGTCCCAGTAAGATTCAGCACGCGCGAAACTGTGGCACAGGGCCGAGCAGCTTTTCGCTAACTGCGTAACAACGCCGGGCGCGGCCACTGTGCATGAAAAGTGCCCCAAAAAAGTAATGAAATTATTTAAAATAGCTGTCGGGGTCAGAGAAAGCTCCAAGACTTGTCCCGGCAAGATTCAGTACCCGCGCAACTGCGTCACGTGGCCCAGGTGTTTTTCGCCAACTGCGTCTCAAGGCCGGCAGCGGCAAGCATGCCCAAAACAACCGAAATAAGTTAAGATAATGCTGGGGCTTATAGAGAGTGTCGCGAACATTTCGCAGTACGAGTCATTAACTAAAGTTAACTGCGCCAGGACGGCCGAGCTGTTTTTCGCTAACTGCGTCACAAGTCTCGGTTTTGTGTCGTAAGCCTAAATTTGTTTCAAATGCGTCGCAGACTGTCAAACGAAATTTCTCACCTTGCCCTAGTCCAATAGTGCAGTGGTGCGGTGTCGAAATACAGAACGAAAGCAAGAAAACGCCAGGACCCCAAAAAACGGGCTACATCCCAAAGATTCGGGTCGTCGAACAGACAAACTTCACATGCGCAGCAGGCCTCGTTCGCTTTGGTGGCATGTCTGGCGCATGACGCAGTCCGGTGTGCCGCTAGCTTGTTGCAATGTAATGCAAGAAAACTAGGTCGCGACGTTTAGGTTCATTTATACGCGAAACTCTTTAGATTTAGCGGGAAAAAAATAAAAAATAAGACGTTGTCTGTAACTTCATTTCACATTCGTTTTTTTTCCGATGCTCGCGTCAACTAACGGATGGGGTTAACACTAGGCGTGACGTGTTTCCTGGTGCCAGTTTTCGCCGAGTGTCCCCGCTTGTTGAATTTCCTTCTCTATGCTTTAACCATAGAAAGAGTGCACTTTTCGTTATACTGCTTGCTCCATTCACAGTGCATTTCACCTCTGACTTTAGTTCTATACTGGAAGTAATTGATTCCTCTAGGCTTAACCATATACGTTAACCCCAACGATATTTCAAGTTCAGTGGCCGTCTGTGAAATTGGGCTGGAGACGTTCATTTGGACATGCTCGTCGGCCACATCTTCGAAAAAGCAGGGTTGAGATAAATAAATGTCGGGTTATATGGGTCAAAACTACGACCTGATTTTGAAGTAGGCTATAGTGGGGGACGCCGGACATTTGGACCACCTAGGGTATTTTAACTGGTACCTAAATCTAAGTACACAGGTGTTTTCGCTTTTCGACCCCATCGAAATGCGGCGGCCTTCGCAAGGTGGCAGGTAGCGAACTTTTTTTTTGCAAATCACCTCATGAATCACCTGAGACGACATACTTTGTCTCCTCCTCACCTATTGGCCACATTGTGTTTATATAGCAGTACATGCAGAGCATACAGGCAATTAATGGCAGACAACAAAGTAGACAATAGTGAGGTTGGGTTTGACATGAGATGTTACTGTCACGAGAAGTTAAGTTCCCGGTGAACGGGTGACTCATGGTTGGAAAGTGGTGATGCATTATTGGCTATATAACTTTCAGTCTTCACGAACCGCGAACACAATTTGAGCCAGTGTCGATGACGTTGAACTGAGGACGTTAGGTCCAGCACAGACCCCGAGTTTGTGCGCCCGCTACGTGCACACGCGGCCTTAAGCACAAGGCATTAGATGAAAGAAAGTAGCGTTTATATAGTTGAGTTTTTACCACAGTGATTTTAAATCAACCATTCTTCATTACGTAAAGCGCACACCGAAAAAGTGAGTAGCGGCAACACTGCGCGCTGTACGAGTTAGAGTCGGACATGTAGAAGTGGTAGCTGGCCCATGCCGTCGTCCGACTCATCCACGCTAAGGACCTGGTTGAAGGGAGGAACTTGCTCAAGATGGCGCCATACTATCACCCGTAGTTTTCGCATTCTGAGGTACATTGCTCTATTTGACTGCCTTGCGAGAAAAACACAAGAACACTTCGATTACCTCAAAGACGCCCAATATGAGGGTTTTACATAAGACCGCAATGCATGCGCTAGTTGCTTCCCAAACAAGATACAAAGAAAATTGCTGCCGAGTTATTCTTAATCTGCGTTCCCAATATCACTCAGACTGTAACTTCCAGTACGCTGAAATTTTATTTGTCATTCCAATAGTGACGTTCAAAAGGCAGATACAGGGCACTGTACACTTGATTGTCATCTTTTGTCGCTGAGTGCTTTTTTTTTTTTGAGTGCCAGAGGTTCATGAGTCCGGCGGGGCGTCCGGCGTATCGCGAATGGCTGTTTGACCGAGATGAGACTTGCAATGAGGTTCTGTCTGTGACAGGAAACTGTTGCGTACATATGGACCAGTGCACAGTATGGCGTGGTGCAGTGTGGTGTCGTGTAATGTGGTGTGCCGTCGCGAACATGCACTACACCGACTTTAACATTGTGGCCAGTATGATCTCCAACCAATATGCTTTGCCGGTAGCCATTTCATGCTTACATCTTCTCTGGATTACGGGAGAGCCCGGATTTTTTTATGAAGTCTGGTTTATTTAGACTGCACTATATACCATCGGGATCGCCTCACATTTTAAGACGGTGTGATCTCCGGGGTCGACCCATATTTTTAGTTTTGCAAAGCCGCACTTCTGGTTTCAGTTTTTGGGTACCTGCACTTTGAGCAAGTGTATATGAGTTTATTGCCGGCTGTTCTGCGCCAATTACGCATTATTTTTTCTCAATACGTACCTCTATGCTAAGGTACCTCTTTCATTAGTTCCAAGCCTTACTTTGACGCCTTTTTTGTGGTGATACGTGCAATAGAAAACGTCAAATCACTTCGTTCATTGAATAAAAACTTCACTTCCGTCTCTGGTTTGAGGGGCGCATGGTTCAAAAGAGCGCGTATTAAGTTTTCTTTCAGTCTGTTTGCCTATATTGAGCGCTATTACTGCTTCATACATGTATGGCTCTACGATAACTTGGTTGGAACAACGTAGGGTAACTTGGTGCGTTGTTTTTATTGCGAGCTTCATTTTTACAGCTCTTTTGTTATGCTACGTGTACCAGGAAGCCTGAAAATGTCTGACTTAGAAAGCAAAAGTGACCATAAACCATAATTCCACGAAGCACAAATCGAAGTCAAGTCTCCGAATAAGACCTTGTCTTCCAAGAGCGAAAGGAGAGGTGTAAAACGCATGATTGATAAAGAAAGCAATTCGTGTGTTCGTTGGGCCTAACTTTGTCTCTTGACCACGCCAAATGGTCCTGACATAGCGCGCGCTGAAAGTTTCTCTTTTTGTACGAACATAGAGTACCGGTATATCTTTGCCCGATTCCGCTTTGGCCGCATTTTCGTATTCGCATGTAGTCTTGAGGACAAGTATACAAATTGAGAAGCCGGCTGTTAAAATAAAAGCGATGTCTGGTAAAACAGTCACGAAGTATATGTTTTGGATAATTGTCTCCCGCAGCCAACGTGAACAGTTTGTGCTATATCTCTTTGTTATGGGTGTCTGCGAAGGTGCACGAAAAGTGTATCAACCAGAAAAGCGGCAAAAGTAGGGATGGTTTTTGATGCACACTACTTCTTGAATTGAACTTGTTGCGTCTCACTCTTGCCTTATGTCAAGCCGAGTTCGAATATCGTGGGATATACTAAAGAAAGTGCATGAAATGCTATAGTTCCATTTCTCGCACTCGAAGAGAGAAATCTCAGTGACACTGGCCAAATGGGGAATTGCGTATTTTCTTCTGAAAACTGTTATCACATGTATTTCGCGCATGTTCTGGCATCTTTTGATCGGATGGTATCCTGAAACTGTTCGCTTGCTTTATGGGTAGAGTTCTGCGTCATCCATTCAAAGCTGTCTCTGAGTTCAGAAGGCTACATTGTACTTCATTTTGTCTTTATATTTTGTAATCGTTTTTCTTCAAGTGAAAGGAACGTAATATGTACGGTAACAGTTGTTATTAATTTCAAAGTTTTTACTTAATGCACAGATCTTCATTTGCCATTTATTTCGCTGGATGATGTGCACGTCATTGTACGCAATTGTATTTGCTATGCCGATAATGTTGGTTCTGACATACGTTCGTTAGAGCAAGATTATACCATTTTGCGTCGTTACTTTTTATCAACTTTATTCATAAATATGTTGTTGCCTGTTGGTACCACGGGCTACACTTCCTTTCTCCTTTCACAGGGCGTACAAAATTACCTGCAGAACTTAGCAAATGATACAAACTAAAAGAAGCCGGTCACAATAATTCTGCAGTTCAGACATGAAATATCTTAACTGCACGTTTAGTTCTGTCAGCGCTTACTTTCCCACAAGACTCGGAAGAGCGAGGAAAGACAAAAATAGTAGTGGAGTTAGCAAAGTGACACCGAAAGCCTTATTATTAAAAAAAAACGATGTATAAAGCAAAAAGGTATCAGTGATCCAAAGCTGCTGGTCAGATTAAGAATTAATTAAAATGATTCATAGACATTATATATAGGTAAACTATGGAGGCACCTATCTCGTACAACAGCGATGACAAAGTAATTAAGACACTATCTACCAACTAGACTAATGGGAGGAATATACATTTAGCATATTCATTCGCGCAGTAGTTACTGTATTTTTGATTGGACCACAATCAAGAAAAATTAGGATCACGTTCTTCTGCTTTAAAAAACGATTAATTCGGGCCGTAGCCAACATACATAACTTTGAGCACTTCGCAATAGCTTTATAAATTTAGAATATCGAATATTTTAATATTATATAAAAATGGAGTCTGGTGATTTTTCCCAAGGCGAACATAAGGCTACATTTAGAATAAGCTTCTATGTTAGTGATGCACAATACAGGGTGTCACACCAAAATTGAGCGAAGATTTTAAAAATTAAAGACGCATCGGAAGCGAATTGACCCGTACGCATACTATTCGCACTGGCCCATAGCAACACAGGCAATGTATTGCTTTACCCATACCTCAATAACTACTTCAGTTTAATTACCCAACTTTTCAATTATTGGCTGAGAACCACAAGTAAGATACGCAGATTTGTAGAGCACCTTCAGCAACTACCGATCGAGTTGTATCTTTTACGATACGTCTCACGTAGTCCTTTTCTCCGGGTTGAAAGGAAAGTCCGCGAAATACGAAAAAGAGCCACGTGACTGAGCGTTTGCGCAGTCGTATTGCGCTGCTCTCAAGCGTGCGTTCGGTGAACAAGATCGGCTGCCTCGTGACTGGCGACGGGGAACCCGCAGGGGCGTTTTTTTATCTCATGGGCAGCGCTCGGCCAGCAGCGTGCATTTTCGCCGTCATCCGATGGGAGCCGACCTTGTTCACCGAGCGATCGCGTGAGAGAAGCACGATACCACTGCGCAAACGCTCCGTCACGTGGCTTTTTTTTTTCATATTTTGCGGGCTTTCTTAGAAACCCGGAAAAAGTACTGCGTCAGACGTATCGTAAAGGAAACAAATGAATCGGTTCTTTCTTAAGGTTCTCTACAAGTCTGCGTATCATGCTTGGGGTTCTCAGCCAATAATGAAAAAGCTGGGTAATTAAACTTAACTAAGTAGTAAGTTACGGGGAAACAGGATTGTGTGAGGTACTTTAGGCTATTGCTAATAGTATGCGTTCGGTTCAATTCGCTTCAGACGCGCCTTCCATTTTTAAATTCTTGGCTCAAGTTATGTAGGACACCGAGAATACACCACAGAGCAAAACGAACTGACTAGCGTGTTTCAATAGTAATAAAGATCTCCACATAAAAACACGAGCTGCGGATATTTTAGGAAAATAATTTTTGATTACCGTTTGCATATACCCAGTACCATTCGCGAATCAGGAGAAACTTCTGTAGAGATTCCAGGGCACCTGTGGAGTATGCGTAACGTGCCATGAGTGCGCTTTTTGTTAGACCGTGGCTCCATAGACACGTGTACGGTGGACCGCACTACATTCAATGTAGAAATTTATTCATGCTTCTTACTAGCTGAACCATAAAAAGTCACTTTTTTTTGGGTGATTCACATACTTCAGGTCCTCAGCCAACAAATGAAAAGTTGAGTGCGCTTTTCGTTAGACCGTGGCTCTATTGACACTCGCACGGTGGACCGCACTACATTCAATGTAAAAATTTATTCATGCTTCTTACTAGCTGAACCATAAAAAGCCACTTTTTCTTGGGTGATTCACATACTTCAGGTCCTCAGCCAACAAGTGAAAAGTTGAGTAATCATACTTAATTAATTAGTGAGTTATGGGGAAAACAGGAAATTGCCTGAGGTACTATAGGCTATCGCGAACCGTATGCGTTCGATTCAATTCTCTTCCGACGCGCCTTTCATTTTGAAATTCTTGGCACAATTACATGGGACACCCTGTATATGTTTTCTGGCAACCTAATTTGTACAGTACGTTTGCGAACAAACTTGCAGTTCGCCATTTGACGGGCATCAAACTTAATAAATCATTACCCTATATTTCGGAGACGCTAAAGTGACGAACAGCAACAAGGAATATTTTCTGGCAAGAGCGCATGGCACATTGTAATCCGGTTGGAGTACCAATCAACTGTCTCTTCTCTTTTCCCTAGAAAACTTCAAGATTATGTTCATACATATTTTTCATGGAATCTGCGAGTTTTTCTATCTACTATCAGTACTTATGACATTGTTTGATTGATGTAATGAATACCGTGATTATAACTTGTTTGTTTATTCGCTCGACCAGCTTTTTCTAAACATTTGTCTGGTGTTTGTTTCGGTTACGTCTGCTACACTGGGATGTGAGTGCAATGGTTGCATGGCCTTGTCGGCTGCTGTATCCTTGCATAATTGCTGTGAATAATGAAGAAGAGGAAAAGACCGGACAATGTGTTGATATATCCACAGAGTTTGTTCAGTTTAACAAAAGAGTGGCCCACGTAGAACAAGTGCCACTCGGTTCTAGCACACCGCACTGTGGGTATGCAGCAAACGTGCTCGAATTCAGCTTTTTGAAGGCTTAGCCCCATTGACGTATGTGTACGTCTTCGCACTGTACGGAGAGAGAGGTGTATAAGTGAAAGGCAGGGAGGGTAAACAAGAATGAGTCCGATCGACTGCCCTGCAGCGGATAAAGTAGGAAGCAAATATGAAGAAAGAAAGTCCAGGGCACGTAGTTTCAAGACAATACAATAGTCATGCGAGGTGGCTAATGGTACTTAATGACTGTACGTGATGACAAGACACCTACTTTATTAGTGTATTTCAAACTAGCCTTTTTTTTTACCTTTCTGTTCCCACTTACCTCGTCCTTAGGCAAAGAAACAAATCGGTTGTTTCTCGTCCGGGTAACTTCCCTGCCTTTCGCATTTAATTTTGTTCTCCCTCCCTCTTTCACTAGCAAGATGGTGCGATGATTCGTTGGTGTTTCGGCTGTTGGTACTGTACATTTGCTCGTAGGTCTATGTGTGGCTCAGTCAAACAAAAGAGAATTTACGTCAGGCGTCCAAATAGTTATCAGTGTATGTCTCCGTTTCTATATCGCATTCCTTTTATATCAACATTTTGTCGTTCCCTCTTGAGCTGCTCGAAGCTTGATAAACGCTTCATAATTAGTAAAATTGGTTGGCTTGCAGCCTGTGTTCAGTATGTGATGTTCTGAAAAGCAAGATCAATAAAAAAAAATTCTACTTCGAGAAACAGCATTTTAGATGCGCATTGGAACTTCGAACGGTGCACCCGATCATTCAGGAAGAATATTTAAGTTCTTTTTTTCGGTCGCAGGACAACAGACCGTATTGATAGGCATATACGGTCCGAAGTTGAAGAGAGACGCTGTGTACTTTCTGCCAAGAGAGCGCGGGCTTCAGGGAACAGCGATATGGATTCAATGGCGAGAGTTATTCACTGCGACGTTATTTCTGTGCCGTTGGAACGGTAGCGTGCCGGCAAGTTAGTGCAGATGTCACGCGAAGCGGTGTTTCGTTATATCGGATATTGAGGAAGCCTCGAAGGGTGAGTGGGTGCACCTTAATTAGCCTTTTCTGAAAACGCTACTTCCATCCGCACATGCGGCGATCGCCACTCATAAGGAGATGCGTTCACGCTCACTTTCTCGCCTTTATTTCGGCTGCTAGAGAATACATGCGGGCCACTCGTTATCTCGGCTGCAAGGCTATTCTATCTTTTTGTAAAGAAAAAAAAAACTACCTGCATGAGCAACGGGAATAATGATTGTGGTTCTTTTTGGTTTGGTTTATTAGGAAATAAGCCCGGTTCTGACTTGATAGAAAACTTCTTCATTCCTCCTTCAACTTCCTTTTAAGTTTAGTACTGCGCTTTTTCTTCTGCGCTTTATAATTTAAGCGGTCCTTATGTTAGCTGATCTTTTCGCAAACACAGCGTTACTTGGAAATGTGCACGCGTGTTCACAGTCCTAAAATATTCATTGATGAAGAGGGAATACATGGGTAACACGTTACGTTTATTTCCTTGATGGATCGCAGTCGGCTCAGACAACCAGTAAATTAGTGCGGGCTGGGAGAGTAAGCATTACTGTAGGATCACAATTTGGAGCCGAAACAAGTCGTGCATTTTCGTAGGCGAAGTAAATAGTTATATAGCAGGGAGTGTCAATTCTAGCTCCTGTACTTCATAGGTTTTCTCATGTAATTCAGCTACCAAAAAATCTATCTGCCAAAGTGATGTCGTTTTTCCGCGCAGTCTCCTCCGCATTTTGACCGACGCGATACCCCTCGTGACATTCTCTCTGCATGGTGTGAAAGAGATGGATGGATGTGTGTTGTTTAGTGGCGCAAGGGCCAGGTATGGCCAAAGAGCGCCATGACTGATGTGGTGTGAAAGAGAACTATTGCCTCTTAGAGACGTCCCCAATACTCCTCATTTAGCCATAACCGTCTGGTTGAAGTCTTAGCTACGATTAGTAGTCGTTCCCACGAACCTAGCCATCGTTTCACTTGCTTCGCCTTGCCACACGTCCAGCTCGGGAGCACCCCGAGTGGAGCACCCATAGGCGGCAGCCCCCGTAAGTATTTGCAGTAGCTGGAACTAGATTGAAGTACTGTTTTCAGAAAGGCTATTTAGAGTGCCCGCTCTCACCGTTCGAGGCTACTTTAATATCCGATATGATGAAGCACCGCATCGCGTGACATCTGCAATAACTTGCAGGCACGCGACCATTGACAGGGTACGGAAATAGCGTCGCGAGGAACAATTCCCGCCATTGAATCCATATCGCTGTTCCCTGAAGCACGCCTTCTCTTGGCAGAACGTGCACATAGTCAACTACTATAGAAATCGCCGTATCGAAGCTATGAGACTTTCAGAAAATATTTTTTGCTGGTTTGAAGTTTTGATTTTGTTTTGCTAGAAGATCAGTGCTGGTTTTCAGTTTCGTGATTTTCTTTTGCTCGAGTGGGTACCATCGTTTGCCATTGGTGTGTTACATACCGCAGTTGGGCTGGGTGTTTTATAGGCCCTAAAACACCGAAACTGAAAACTACTTTAAAGCATGAACTGTAACAATAAAGCATGTAAAGCTCTCTCGTGCAGTTGGCGCACACTTCACGCTTTAAAGAAGCGCTGCTAAATATTACAGCGTAAGCTGTTATGGGCTAATTTCAATAGCCGTTACGGTAGGTGACGGATGGCGACTAGAACTGATGTTACCAGTAAAATTACGCAGTCATGACCTACGAGATTTGAGCGATTTCATTTTATCTATGCATTTGACGTATTTCTGCATGCGGCACCTGACACATTTGAGCACTTCAAGCTGCACTGTAAATTACAGGGCTTTGTCGCTGCGACGTCGTTGTGCTTATTGAGGTTGTCGATGCGTTCGACGATGTTTTCCCCCATCAACCCTATTCTCGGCGCCTATTCCATGACCGGCAAGTGCCATGTGCAAGGCCTATCATCATCATTGCATCCTACGACTCTTTTTTGTGCCTCCAGCGCTCCTTCCACCAGCATGACAACAAAAAGTTGCTCGCAAACACACCGTCATATTCTAAAGAACAATTCCTATGCTGTGCACGTCATGTAATCAGCGTCCACTACACCACATTACTCATTTTGGCTTCCGAAATAAATGCAGAGATGGCACTTATCTCGAAATCTGAATGGATCGAAAAACCTTCCACTACTTACCCAGCACTGTTGTCACGAATTATGATATTCTGCAAGGAAAATTCTAAACCTTGCAGGTACTGATATTTCAGGTGTCTAGAGGGCGAAGGAAAAATTCATTTCTCTAGGACAGGTATTGTGAAAATTCGGTTGCGTGCCCTTATGTAGGCATAGTGACATTTTACAAATTTGTTTTTCCCAAGTACGCTTTGATAGTTTACGGAAAGGAGGCAAATAATTTATTCAAGGTTTTGCGGACGAGGCAGCAACGGGTTCACGGGATGGGATACCGGGAAAAACAGTTCTTCTCAGCTGCAGTGTACGGGAACACATGGCAATTCCGGCAGCGCCGGACCCTGGTTTTCGTCACACACATCTCGCATTCGCAGCGCTGCACAAACAGCCAGGGGACTTGCTGAGGCCAGTGGTTTCTGTCGTCGTACCTCTCGCGAAAATGATCGCGACATGTGTAGCGCAGGGACAAGGACATATAATGAGCTATTCAGAAAGGTCATATAAAGAAACAATTCCAAAACGCAGCGCACACGAACTTCTCCAATTAAAAACAACAGTCCAGGCTGGTTCGGCGGGTCTGCTTCGTCCAAAAGAAATTCTGTTGACCTGGCATCAAACCAGGAGTCACTGATATTCAGACAACCACGCGAGGATGCGACGTAACTGAAAGACCGACGTCATTCGCTCGTTCGCCTGGAAACGATAGCGTTTACCATCTTCACGATCAAACGTGGCGTATGGCGATATTTGTTCCGCGTTTAAAAATTGCCGCCACTCGGAAATAAAAAAAAACATACTGAAAAAACCAAAATTTAGTTCTTTGACAGTAAACTAGATGGCGCGAGAAGTCCATAAAAGCGTCGATACTTTTAAGCTGTCGCGCGGTGCGTAGGGGGTCGCCGGCGTGGCAAAGGAGGCGTAAGTCGCGGTGTCTCAGTAACGAGATGCGGATCAAGACAGGGTGAAAACTAATAGGTAACGGAACCCTGATTATTAAGTTACTCTTCTTCAGTAAACGTATCGCTTTCTGAAAAGAGGTTTTCAACTATTCTGAATGATTGAGGCAGCGGTAAAAGAGAAATTTGAACAGCGACTCATGAAAGCTCCCGTAAAACGTGGAGGCGTCAATATCGAAGCACCTTTTTTTTTATTAGTGTTTCGCCGCATCGTGTCAGATAGCGCTGATTACGTTTCTCTGTGTATTGCGGTTATTTGTGTTTCTCACCAACAATATGGCAACAAAGAACGTCAAGTCGAAAGCCAGAAAGGATGAGATAATCTCATGGGTGACAGCAATGGAAAAGAAACCTATTATGAGTGACCATTAGGAGGAACAAAGCGAAATCGGGAAAGATACAATATATGACAACTCAAAGGGAAGCTCTTGACTTTTCTAAGCGAGGTCAGGATTCCATAGAACACGCATATATAAAGCGAGATATAACAAGGAAGAAGAGGGATGTGCTTGGTGCAGTAAATCTAGGGAAACGATGGAGCATGTTTTATTACAATTTTAAGATATTTCTCCAGTGGTTGTTTTAGGTGCCTCTGGCCTCCTGGAAGCCCCTGGGTTCAGGGAGAGCAGGGAGAACTTAACATGTCCGCAGTAGAAATTAGTAAGAGGCGATTGGAAGATCGGTGAAACAAAAGTAGGAAACGACAAGCAACGGAGGCGTTCAAAAACAAAGTTACCAAATAGGGGTCCAAAAACTGCAGTGGTGGGGGTGGG
Organism: Dermacentor variabilis; assembly: GCF_050947875.1. NCBI lineage: Eukaryota > Metazoa > Arthropoda > Arachnida > Ixodida > Ixodidae > Dermacentor > Dermacentor variabilis. Next base: position 70,851,795 of record NC_134577.1, read on the forward strand.
GCTGGTGAAATTTTTTGAAAGGGGGGAGGGGAAGGGGAATTTTGGTGGAGTTCTTTTTAACGTACGTAAGACATGGGGCAATATAACAACAAGAGCTCAGTGGCGTAAGCCACCACCTCATTGCAAAGCGACGCTCATAGCATCCACGCATCTATGTATCTCCAGCATTAGTCGCAACCGTTCACAATGTGCTCCTTCGCTTTTTGAAGAAAAACGCAACGAAAGAAATAGCATCTACATATAGAGACATGGTGACTGAAAGGCATGGCTGAATGGGTGGGACACTAGACTCCGAAATGCAGGTTGCTTCAGTGGGATTGGTTGAATTTCCAATTTAGGCGGTTGTGGAGGAGTACTATGTTTGTTTTTTCACGCTGTTGCGATGGCGAAGTTAGGGGTGGAGAGGTGGCTTAATGTAAATAAAAATTCATCGTTGTTTGTAATCATAACGTAAATGAATGGACAAATGGGCAGGACATACGGGACAGGCAGACTTGAAGGATAGAAAATGGAAACCCAACTTTTTCGTGCCTAACTGCTATTGCAGAAAAATGCATAAAGTGTGTACCGAAATTCCGTTTGCTGCAGCCGTTATTCCACGAGTGCACGTAAGATGGATCCTTAAAACAGCGACTCACCGCAGTGACCTCTCTTGGGCGTGTAGTGTGAGAGCCTTAATTGCTGTGGCAAATTTTTCCAACTGCACCCAAAGCGGCAAATTATCAAGAATAGCGTGTAAATCGGAGGGCATTCGTTGCGCAAGAAGTCTGGGCCTCCTGTCGCAAGTCCTTTAGTAAACATATTTATGGATAGATCATTCGCTTTCTTTTTTCGTGTTCCCTCAAGGATCATACTACATTTATTGCTAGGGGTTGACGAAGTGTTCTGAAATTTATTACTCTCTGCTTCATAAATCTGACGAAATTTGGCGCTCAGTTGCACTAGTGTTGGCGCGCAAAACAGTTTACTCTTCCCTCAGTGTCGGCTGCAGACATCGCCTGACCTCGTGACATGTTTAGGCGCATGCAGACAGTAGGCAATTAATTACTAAGGAGAAACGGCCATGGGACGGCGAAGTGGAACGTTGGCGTTTGCCGCTGAGATTAGCTATACTGCTTATTCAGACTGTTTCCCCACTATCTAACAAAAGGTACACGCAGTATCTTTTTTCAATGTTGCAGCCTAAGCTAGGCTGACTTTCCATCCGGCGCAACAGCCTCTCTAGTTATTTGGGCAGCTTTTGATTTAGCAAGAAAGTGGAAGCTTGTCTTTTCTTTTTGAAACATTCTTCTCTAGGTGCCGGCAGCAGTGTCTTGGACACTGATAGAATAGGAAACGCCAAAAAGTCACCTCTCGTGCATTCGAAGTGTTTTGTTGCATGCCTTGCAAATTACAACGTATAAATAACGAATTTCAATTTGCGCGCTCATTGTGGCATGTGACCTGAATAATTACGTTAAATACGGGAACACCAATGGAAGTGCGTAAGGAGAAGCAATGTGCTTACCAGTAGAGGTACGAAGTATGCTCACGATTTGTTATCGAAGGCCTACTTTTATTGTTTATACAACCACGCGCTGACGTCCTGTAAATCCAGAAGAACTATACATATGCCAGCACTCGATATCTGTTCAGTTATTTCAATTGCTAACACATTAAAACTACAGCATATCGCCAAGGAATATCGAATCACTGTTCAACCATCGGTCGCAATCAGCTTCGACAATAAAATACGAAAAATGCACCACCGCAGGTATTTCTTTAGGCTAACATATAAACGTTCAAGACATTCAAATGTATCGGCGATATGGAGCACAGAAAATTTTGTTTAGTACAAATATGTATAAGGCAAGTTTGTCTTTCTACTGCTTTTTTGCGCTAAACTTGGTTTCCGGCAGATGTTCTGCGTGGCTTTTGAATTCTGCGCCCTTGTCTAAGGGCTTAGATTGAAGTGAATCAATCTTGTGCGAATCATTTTGCGTATATTGCATTTTTGTCTGTTTGCGATTGACTGGAAATTGAAAAACCTCGCCGAAGTATTTTCCCATACTCAGGTGAGCAGAACACCTTCCTCGTAACTTTTGCCAGAGTCCTTCAATGCTTTTCTGGACACGAAACTCCGGCCGCACTTTTTATACAGGGACAGAAGCTGCCACTAGGGTCACTGCTGTTAGCATGGGGGCATTCCGCATCCGCGTGCACAGCAGTCGGCTGAAACTCCTATACCGGTTCGAGGCGATTGTTTATGTTTCATCAAACAACTAACATTCTACTACCACTCATATTTCGCCCACATACAATATGTAGTTATTGCACGTGCGCGTGAAAAAGTTGCCTTCGCTTACCTTTGCAATATAGCAAGGCCACGGGGGAGGCAGTCGTGCCAACGCAGCAATATCAAATGTTATGTGTCATTGCAGCGCAGTCCCTTATTTCAGGCGGGGGAGCATGGGATTATTTATTTAAGAATAGGTCGTTTGTCGGGGCTTGTGTCACTGTGCAAGCCTGAGAAACTCGTTAACACGCAAATTTAGATCTCGCAGCGAGACTTGAAGCAGCGCCAATCGCGCTAGCTATTTGCAATGAGACCGACTACGCCGCGCGAGACTGCAGCTGCTGCATTACAAAACGGAAAAGCTGCTAGATTTGCCGTGTTTATGGTTTATAAAAGCAAACTTCATTCTGTTGCAGCCTATCGCAGAGAGCGTCGGCAACACTTCAAAGCGGGAACGACGAACCTTTCGCAAAGCAACGTCCGTGTGTCGCGTGAATACGCGCCGATTTCACATAACTCCGACTTTGCAACCACCGTCGGTTCATTTCCAACGTGAAACCTTGACGAGTTCATGTTACGTATGCATTGCGCAAGCGAAAGTGAGTCTCGCTTTACATTGCGCAGCTTCGCAAGGCCACCCGTGCAGCTCTAATTCTCGCGTTCGTTGCGCATTCACAAATGTCCAGCCTTCTGGGACGAGTGCCGCTATCACCTCCACTCCGATTTGGCATGGTTCATAATGGCAGCCTGTGTTGCTTGGACGGACTACGCTTGCATGGCGTGAGATTGTGTAATGAAGACTGCACTGGAGAGACTTGATTAACTGAAACGAAGCCGAGTTTCATGTCACTATAATCTAAATAAAAATAAGCACCCGTGTTCACGACCATGACGCGGCTGCGCAGCCGATTTATTCAGAATGTGAACCACATAACGTGGGGCAAAATGCCCCAAACCGGGTCAAGCTGAGGAGACACTAATGCCCATTGCGTCACAAGCATCAGAACAATGGCGCATTTCATTAGATATGTCCGTGAACGTGACACTGTTGCGCAAAAAAAAAATTACAGTAAACAAGGCAGGAATGCAAAATACATGATATTATGAAAAGCATCTCAAAAAACAGCAAGCTACGAAGTAGTTCTAATGAAGTAGCTTAAAAATAGAAAAATGAACATGGTTGACATAATAGCGAATGAAAAGAGTCAAATGCATTTTTTTACGATTATCTATCACATTAAGAAAAAGCAGTGAAAAAAGGAACTGCTGCTTGCTTGCATGACTGAAACCGTTAAGGAAGCGATTCAGCACATCACTTTCTTTCCCCCACCAGCTGGGCATGTTGCGTGCTTACTTGCCCATGCAAGTTTTTTTTTTCCCTTGCGAAGAAGTGCAGACGGCATCTGAGAAAAAAATTCACACTTTCTGCCGTGGTGCCTAGTACACCGGCAACCCTTCGAACCGCCAAGGAACGGCGCCGGACGAGGACACAGAGTCACCTTTTACAATGAACTTATCGCTTAGAACAGCGACCCCCCCGCTCATGGTGTCAAAATCTTTTTCGCACACTCTGGCGTGTTGAGAGTTGAAGGTAAGGCCACCAGCTTTCTGTCGCTGTATTGCACGTTTCCACTTCAACCACTGATTGGCGTCACAAGGCAAACAAAATAACGATACCTTTTCGCTCGTAGCTCTGTAGCCGAAGCGACAACGCGGTACAGATCAACAAATTATCTCTTGAAATGAGGCAAACCGACTTCCGATGCCGCCGGTCTACTTGGGCGATCAGCCATAGAATAAAGAACCGACTGACGCAGAGCGCAGCTTTCGTCTAGCCCCCACCGTGCTCCACGTGTCAGCTGCGGCAAGATAGCAAGCTCTCCCATAGCGTTACGGCGTAGTTTCATGACCAGAAAAGTATGGAAGGACTCTGCTATTACTTTTCAGCTGTCGCAAGCATAACCTGAAAAATCACCTATTATTTATACAAAACAGGAAATCACTTCTCTTTCGCGATGCCCCCTCACCAATAATTCATCTTAAATACCACATCCGTCAGCGTTTTTCTTCGCACATAAATCTTTGTTTTTCTGTAGCAGTTAAAGTTGTAATTTCTTTTCCTGCGCAAGGTTGTGAACAGCAAAGAATAGAATGAATAATTTGCGAGTACTTCGGAGCTGCTGCTGTTTGCTTGAGAATTGCTTTGTTTGTTTCATGTAAAGCGCGATATCGCAAAGAAATATATATATGGTTGGATTTGACAAGCACGCTATTTTAAGAGCAGTGTTCAATATTCGGTGTTTTATCTAGAAACTTCCTCGCTGACAGCGCTATCATAGTCGTGCGTAATAAAACCGGCAACAGCTTTGCATCAATACCGTAGGCTTAAATCTGTAACTCTTCAACCATTTTTTATTACTTTTCACCACACTCAATATATTGAAAAGAAAAAAAGTTCATTCAGCACTCAAAGAAGGGCAGGCACGGTAGAATAGAGTTGGTAAATCAAAGCGGCCATGTTTCATGTCTGCGAATGTCGTAAAATCTCAGCATTATACGTATTAATTTACCAAGGAAAGTATTAGGTCTAAGTGTATATGCAAAAAGTCGCATATTTCAACTATGATAGCCTGATTTCTAAGCTGCAGTGAAGCCTAAATATTTGGGATTATATGCCTACAGCGCAGTGAAATTATAAAGAAAACGCTAGCACGAAACGTTTGCTTTTCACGAGTGGCCAATTAACATCAAGTTTTGTTGTTCTTTAACACCGTGCATGTATAGTTAGCAAGCGAATGTTTGCTGCAATTTATACTGCCAGTATCATATGTGTTCGTGCTATATTATAATTGCATGAGAGAAGAACGGGAACCAAGGGGCTCGATTTTGTTAATCATAAGCGCATAAAGCCAACAAGGAAACCGAGCAACGAGACATCCTCAAAATATGAAAGTTTCAAGTTTAAATTCGAAGCATTTCTTGGCAAATGGTTGCCACTTTACAGTATATATCCATCCAGCCGCCGACGTCTTAGGGTTCTCATGGTTGTTTCCTTAACTTGGTATGCACCAAAATTGACGTAGTACGACAAGAGTGTATTACGAACATAAATAATCGGTGATGACATGAATGCCATGACATGCGTATCATGCAGGTCATGATACAGCCACCTACGGCTTGGTATGTGCCAAAATTCGCATACTATGACAAGAGTGTATGACGAACACAAATGATAGGTCATGACATGAATGTCATTTACTTCATGAAACAGCAACATATGTCTTGGTATGTACCATAGCAGGCATAGTATGACAGGATGGTATGGCGAACATAAATTATAGGCCGTCAGTAGGCAATGTATATATTCAGTGGTCTGCCAGTGTTTCGTGCCTACCATGCTACTACACTTGGAATTGTTTTTTCAACAGAATACAATGATATGCAATAGGCCAATCTGGTTAGGGAACGTGGATAAAGAGAACAAGGCTTAATGAGAAAAATAGCAATCACAGGCGGACCGGAAAAGCTTGTCTCGGGCCTGTTACTCTGTGTTGAGATAAGAGGCAAGAGAAAACACCACAAAGTAGAGAAGAGTGGGCCGATTTACTTTCAGCTGCAATAATTATCGCTAAAAAACAATTTGTGCCTCAGCATGGCCTTAGTATGATAAGAGTCTCACTTGCGTTGTAAACATTTCACGGAAAAAAGGGTGTCATGGTACCAAGTTATGCGACGCGTGGTGTACTATCTGCCCAAAGTTCATTCATTATTTTTGCTTTGACTATATCGCCTTTACACTATTATAGAGAGGGGAATGACATTGAATGCCTTGTAATCCAATTATATGCACCCGAGCATGCCGTAGCCGCGTTCTGACACCTCCAAAACTATTTACGGTTAACACTAAGCAAGCCAGACGATAGCGTTGATTATAAGTTGCCTCATGGAGACGGAAGAACGCTGGTAACAGTAATGTCGGGAAGTATAACCTATATATTTACTCGGAAACGGGCGACGTGCTCACCGAAGAAGCAACTTCCTTGCTATAGATCTAGGTAGCCACCAACTTTCTTACTCCGACGGTCATTAGTCACAGCCTAGGTGGAAGGTTCGTGTAATTCTAGCTCGCTAATAACAAAGCACGTAAGAGTGCCGGGAACTTTATTGTGGAAGATTGGTGGGCGATATTCTTGTTCTGCTCCTCTGGGTGTAAGTCTGAACCCGATGAGATCATTTATCAGGACACTGCTTTAGTTCTAGCAGAGTCCTTCCATTTTTTTTTCTGGTCACGAAAGTGCCGCCTCAATTTCATATAGAGCCAGCGCCCGCCGCTAGAGGCGCAACCATGCATGAGAGGGCATGCGAACGCCGCTACCGCTGTGATTGTGTGTGGGGCAGCCTCGTTATTCTAGCCTTCTCAACTTCCTCAACCGTCGCTTTAGTTTAACGTAACTATATTTAGCATTGAATATGCTTAAATTACTGCCTGAGCGTGTCTTCTGCCATGATATGAGCGCCCGGGACGAAAAAAGTCCGCTCATAACATGGAGCTTGCGGCGGTCTCAGACCAAAAAAAAAAAAAAAAATTAAATAATCTGAGATTTTAAGAGCCAGAACCGCGATACGATTATGAGGCACACCGTAGTGGGGGACTCAGGATTAATTTTGACCACCTGGGATTCTTTAATGTGCACCTAAATTTAAATAAACGTAAATAGATGTCTGAATGAGATTTAGGTAGGATTAATGCAAAACAAACCTCGCTACTAAATGTCTTTAAATTGATTCTAAATTTAAATAAACGGTTTTTTTGCATTTCGCCCCCGTCGGAATGCTTCCGCTGTACACGGCCGGGCGGTCTCGGTCCAGATTTCTTCATTATCGCCGTTCGCCTCAACACTTCGGTGAACTCCGCTTTTTAATATTTGCCTGAAATTACACGCCGCGCATTCGCAACAAAGCGCCAGTGGTCCCACTTATCACCAGATGCAAAAATACGGGCTGTTGCACCCCCGCTTACACTTAAGTAAGCGCCAACTCTCCGTTGCGCACAGCGCCAGATTGTTCACCGAGCACAGCTGTTCACTTTCTGTTAAACTGTGGCAGAGAAGGACTCTGACTGTGGGCAGTATCTTATGAGGAGATCAAAAGAATGAAATTGTTATTGCAAAGGGCGGCTACCGTAGAATACTTAATGACAAACAAAAGGAAATGGAGCTGCTCCGTGCGCTTAACATTTCTCTGCAAAGAGATGCCATTTCTGAATGAGATTTAGGTAGGACTAATGCAAGACAAACTTCGCTACTAAATGTCTTCGGTGCGGCTTTTAGCAACGGATTAAGGCGAACGTGAACTGTTAGGACCTGCACAGTTGAAACTAGCTGTATTTTAATTGGGCAATTGCCTTAGCAAGCAGTCGTTTAGAAGCGTCAGTAAACCCAGCACTTATTCACGCTGCTCGTGGTTTCGACGCAGAAACGACGAGACTAGGTATTTTGGTTCTTAATGCGCAACTATTTGCAATATGTTAAAAGCTTTATAATTCGATTAAGAAAAGAAATAGAACGTGTTGGTGCAAAAACAACAAACAACTTAAGCACGATAATTTATTTATCATGTAAAATAAGCGGAGCGAAATACAGACAGCACAGAGGCGTCTGGTCACGAATTGTCCACCATTCACAATGTAAGAAGTTTGTTAAAAGCATGACACTGATATAGTAAGCATAAAAAATAACATCAAACGTGAGAGATATGTATTGGGGGCAGGAAACAAACACCAGCAAACGAATGGCAATTAATACAGAATGAATAATCTATTGTTTCTATACACAAGAAAGTGTAAAGCATAAGCATTTCATAACACATGGGAAAACAACTCTCAAACGAACACAAGTAGCTACATCCCAAATACAGCATTTTTTTTCAAATGGCTTGTTATAGATACCACCATTCTACTTCTTCAGCTGTTACTTGCAACACGTGTTCGGCATCGTTGTCCCACCCCGCCACTTCAACTAAACAGCCCAGCATTCGAAAAATAGCGCAGCACATGCACAGAACGCACCCGAACACTCAGCTGGCCTCGCACTGCGCACGCGTTTCGGTACGCGAACGATGCCTTCTGTGGCACAGTGGCGCCGCGTCGCGGCACCTTTGGGCAGCATATGAACCTTTCCCATAGCGTGACGGCGGAGATTCGTGACCAGAAAAACATGGAAGGACTCTGGCTCTAGCCATAAGCCACGCGTTGTGCTCATGTTCGACCTTTCTGCCACCAGCGAGCTACAGATTCTTGCCGAAAATCAGTGTTATTATGATGCTAGTATACTTGACTTAGATTGGTTATTTTTGTAAAATTTAGGAAGGTGCCAACAATAATGATGTATACAAGTTTATGTTCAGGGATGTGTCTGAGCGTAGGCTTATTATTTTCATGGCTAAAAAGTCCAAGGTGGTTCAGGTTTATTGTGTAGTAGGCTTTTTGGAATAGTAGAATTATTAACGCGATAGCGTTAAGGGCCCCATGTCGTGGAAAATTCGGTGTCAGCGTGGTAGCCGGCGCTGGCGCTACATGAGCGAAAACGGCCCTAAATATTCTATATAGCACTAAAGTTCTTCATCACCAAAGTTGCTCATACCTTGTCTTGCATTCTTTACAAAGTTAGTCTTCGGAATTTTGAGAATTTCAGCCCTCGAACAAATCTCATGAAACAAAATATCGACAGCGCAGGCCTTATATGTCTAGTCTTCCCAAACTGAAATAATAAAAGTGCGAAACAAATACAAAGCATCGGCCCTCGCAAGAGGTCGCGTTTCAACCAGAAAGCTCGCTTTCGTGCATAGCATTCGCAGCTGGCATTTCCCAGTAAAACAGTACATAAGCTGTAGTTGCCACAAGGAAGGAAGGAAAGAAACTTTATTTCTCAAAAAGAAAATTAGGTGAGCGTGGTTGCGCCCTTAGTCCAGGACTCCACTGTAGCGAGCGGCTCGCCGGGCTTGGTCCAGGAGAGCTACTTGGCTCTCCTTTCTTTAGTCCGTGAGCCGTGCCTCCCACTGGCTATTTGAGCGGGTGCGCATTTGTGTATGGGTTAGTGACATGTGAATGTCGCAGTGTGGGTTCGTTGGAACACCATGGACGGACGCCCAGAAACCTAGTTGTTGGGTTTATTTTACTGAGTTGATGCAGTTTGGGGAAGCCGTTTGTTTGAATGCATCGCCAGTCCATACTCGGCTGTCTGTTAAGGGCCTTGTGTGATGACCGTAGACTCTGCGTTCCTCCCGTTGTTGTAGAAGAATGTCACGAGTGCTTGGAATAAGTCCCACGCTCGGCTCGGCCGCAGCTCGGTTGTTGAATCCTGCAGTTGCCGGGAAGCGTGAGAAGCAGTCAGCGATATTTGAGTGCCATCGCGTTCCACTCGCTCAATGTCCTCCTCGCCCGGCGCTCCATACAGTTTGTAGCCATTCTTTGACGAAGCTCTCGCCTCCAAAACTGCCATTATCATGTCCAGCTCGCGTGTCGAGACGTGAACGCTTGCCGCGTTTCGATGGCGTCCCTCTTAGCGAGTATGAGAATGGCGGCGGTTGCCTCCGCCCTGTACGAAGCGGCGGACGAGGAAGACATCGAGGCACCCTAGCCACTGTAACCTGACGAACCTGATGTCGCCAACGGCTGGCGAACATGCTGCGTCGTACTAGCGGCCTCTAGCCACCTCCAAATTTTTCTCATATTGTTAAAACCACGAATGTTTGGTTTCAGCACACTGCCTCCTCTAGAGAATTTCTTTTATTCTCACGTCAACGTAGGCTGCAGGAGCATACCGTTTGTAACAATCACTCATTTCAGTTACGCACACGGATATTAATGTTTATATCTGCCGATATTGCTTGTAATAGACGTTATATGAAATGTGTGTTGTGGTAGTTGTGGGAAGAGTAATGGGGGGCATGCTGAAAATAACTTGAGGTTTAAATTACGGGCAGGTGGGATTGGAATATGATGTTTTAAGTATAATTTCTTGTGGCCAAACAAGGACTACGCTCTTTTATGCTGCATGTACAAAAATATTACGCTGAATCAACAACTGGTTGCATTGTTGTAGCTATAACAGCTTCAGTGTAGTCATCATAGCGTGGTGATCACAGTGTCCGTATACTCTTCAAAGCAATTTGATAACAAAAAAAGAAGGTCGCAGTTTCGCCTGAAATGCGAAGCATCGATTGCAATTGCAGATTACTCGATAGCTATACGAAGTAAGTATAGTAGTTTTATCGGCTGTATAAAGTTGGAAACATTCGCTAACTGAATAAACATGGTGTCAGCGCACAAGTAAACGTGAATATATCACATTCGACAAGCGCGCGCACTCGCTGTCAACACGCTGGACGCTGTGCAAGCAATCGCGGCAGCAGCTGCGAGCGAAGTGACCTCCGCGCGACCTATCGCTTCAACGCAAGAGCGGCGAGAACAGGGGGCGCACTAGGGTATGTGCCGTCTGCAGATCCCTTTCAAGATGCGGCGCACGCGACCACGCGCGTCCGTGCAAAGTAGGCACTTGTTCGCCGAGTCGAAGCCGCTCCCCTCCCTTGCGAGCTGGCTCCCCGCTGTCCTATATATGTGGCGTGCGAGATTGAGCCGCGGCCCTCAGTTCCCTTTGCGCCTGGTCGCGAAATGCGCAGTTGCTGTCAGAGCAAAACGCCGACCCCCCTTCCCTTCCTCCCATCCCCCTATAGGGCCTTTCGCGCCACAAAAGACAGCGCATTTGCCCCGCGCTTCATCCTTCGCGCGCGTCAGATTGAGTCGCGATCGCCGGCTTCCCTCGCGTGCTTTCACTCGCACATACAGCATATACGACGGTCAGCGACGATTTTATCGCCGTTGGTATTTATACGGAGTATGGTGCCGGCGGCGACGGCAAAAATGCGCCTAGAGTGTCCATATATCTGCTACCGCAATAAATTTTCGAACTACGCCGTGGACGGAATTTTGCTGAACGCGGCGGTTCCATAAAGCAGATCGAATATATAGTATGTCCCAGCGAACGTGAGCCAATCTGTTTATAATACAAAATAATTGCAAGTTCACGGTGCAAGATACGATTGTAAGTCTGGTTGGGCTCGTTCGGCAGAAGTCGGAAGACCGAACTCCGTATTTCTGGAAATCGTACCCTACACCGTGTTTTTTAAATGTATATTTTTTCAAAAGCTTGACTGATGTTAGCTGGAACACTTAATATACTGTCATGCGTTGGCAGGCTTTCAATCTCGTCAAGCGTCTCGTTAAGCGCGCGATTTTCGTTCAGGCTAACTAAGCTAACCACAGATGTAACAAATATATTGAGAAGTGGAGAGCGAACTTATTGTATGCACACAGCACAACAAGATGCCTGGAAGAAAAGAAAAAGGAAAAGCCGGATTAAAAAGCGGCATGTCTACAGAATTTAGAGTTATCCAAGCGTCTGTTCGAGGCATTCGACGAAAGAGCGCCCTCATTTTTCTTTCGTACTTGTTCAACCGTGACGTTCGCTTGACTCTTTGTCGTTACATTTTATGACGTATATGGTACAAACTGACGTCTACAACCGTTTTCCTGCCTTCAGAAATGACCTGCACTTGAATTTGTTATTTCTTTTAAATATTGCTTTTCTGTGCAAAAGGAAGGGACGGTTTTCCTCCCCAATAGTAGGGATCGTTGGCTCTGTCTCACTGTCTTTGCCTTGCTCTTACGTTTTCGTACTTCAAGGTGAATATACAGTGTTTTTATAGCAACCAACTGGAAACGGAGGGGCTGGAAGTGGTAGTTTCGTGTTAGTACAGTTATTTCCTTTACCTGATACACATTACACATTATATTTATGAAAGTGCGAGCAGGTTTCTGCAAAGGCAAATCGAACAGTGCTTGCAATAAAAACTTAAGAAGTCTTTACTGACGCGAAGCTGCCCTCCACCTGGTTACGTTCAAAATACGGTGATTTATTTTTTACACCATGAAGGAAATACCGTATTTCCACGATATTTACGCGCACGTATATAACCATCAAATATAAAAAGAAATAGCTTGGTTGCGATTATACCTCGGACATCAATTAACGAAACCTGAGTCGACGCCTACCATGTTGAAACGATATTACGAAATATACAAAGGCACACAGACACACACACGCAGCTGAATATTAGTGGCTAGCGACCGACGACACCTCCTTATCGCTGTCTACCAACCACAGAAAGCGATCTTCAGTTCCATCTAACGCATTAGAAATGCCAATCTACTGGAGGCACCCGCAACCATTGTCTGCAAGAGGGGCATTCCACGCATCGTGGACCCACCTTGTGATGTCACCGATCGTTGCTTTCTCCAGACGACCCGCTCGATGGCAGTGTGGCTAGCTATTTTGCATTGAGAATACGTTGCGATTGTAACGCGCATACAAATTTGAACGTAACTTTTATTAAATAAAGAGCATGTTAAATCTTGCAAACACGGTACTAAGTTGATGCTAAAAAAGAACCGAGTAATCATATAAGAACAGGTAAGTAGCGTGCGGTTGCGCTGTGGTATAAGTGCAAAAGCCCATCAAACAGGAATCAAGAAAGACAGTTAGTCAAATATTCACCATAGAGACTGTATATCAACACGAAGAAAAAAGAGAGAGTCTGTTGATAAACAGTTTTACCGCTGCGTCGAGTGGGCCTAATCTAATTGGTGCGACAATTAGTGTGAGCGGTTCCTGACGTGGGCTTGTCGACAGTGGCCTTTGTGGTCGTCTTCTGCCTTAACTCAATTATCCCCGGACCGGAAGGCTCCGATTGGTAATTCCTTGATCTTCCTTGCTTCACGTAAGCGCAGAGCGCTAACGTTGTCGTAATAACGCTCCCAAGGGGGGGGGGGGGGTCTGGTGGATGGCAGTGTGTGTAAATATATAACACCGAAACCTCGTGTGTTAGACGCGTGGGCGGCAACGACCACAGTTGTTATACCGAGCACGCAATTTTCCGCCAGCACAGAGTGCAGCGCAGGAATGTTTGCGTGCGCGGTGACCATGTGAACTAGCTTGGTCTTGTCCTAAAATACCGCGAGTGATCTCCACGGAGGCCCACAAAGTTGATTCTGTACGGCTTCAAAGCAACCCGTTTGGCCCACTAGGCTCGTTTCATACCACTGCAGGCTTGTAACCGCAAGCAGCACAAACACATTTTGGGTGGCGAGAATTACACAAATATTTAGACAGTGTGAGAAGAAGGCAACGCTAATGCGTGTGCCGAGTTTGTGGACCACGTTGCCAAAAAACGAACCAGTACAACAATGAGAGTGTTAAGATAAGGAGGCAACAGGAGAACGTTGCTAAAGGTTGTCTTGTTTGAAGGAAAGCTGTAAGCTTAGTTTCGCGTATATATGCAGGCCAGCGGAGGCGAATTTGTCTGGTTGGGCTACTTGATGCTTCACATACCGTACATTTGTAACGAATGTAAAGCACAAGAAACTGCAGCACTTACTTCGTATCAAAGACAATTACCCCTGTCTTGATACCCGCCGTGTTGATTTTAGTGGCGTTACTCTGCTAATCCCGAGGACGCAAGGCTGAATCTCGCCCGCGGCGGCCGCCTTTAGATGTTGGCGAAATGCAGAAATAATCAGTAGAATAAGAATGGGCTGGGGTGCGTTTGGCAGGCATTCCCAAATCATGAACAGCAGGTTGCCATTATCCCTCAAGAAGAAGAAGAAGAAGAAGAAACTTTAGTAAAGAATAGTCCGGCAGTTCTTGATGTGGTGGCCTCAGGTGACGGCTCGAAGTTCTTGGACTCGAGCAACATCTTTGGCTTGCCGGACGGCCCAGAGCTGGTCTGCCAGCTCTGAACTTCTGATAGCCGCATCCCAGCGGCGGCGACGCCTACGGAGAAGGTCCCCGGCGGCCCCCGCATCCGGGGCGGCGTCGGGAAGAACGGAGCTCGAGCCTTCTCCTACTCTGGCAACAGCCGCGATTCTGGACGCGTCGCCAACGGAGCTGCTTTGATTACCGTTGTTGCCGGCACACTCCCAGAGCATGTGTCGCAGCGTTGCTCTGTGTTCGCATGTTTTACACGCGTCTGTTGGATACAAACTCGGATAGCAGTGGTGTAAGACGCACATTCCCGCCACCGCACGATAAATTATCCCTCAAGAGAAAAGTATATAATAGCTGTGTCTTACCAGTACTCACCTACGGGGCAGAAACCTGGAGGCTTACTAAAAGGGTTCTACTCAAATTGAGGACGACACAACGAGCTATGGAAAGAAGAATGATAGGTGTAACGTTAAGGGATAAGAAAAGAGCAGATTGGGTAAGGGAACAAACGCGAGTTAATGACATCTTAGTTGAAATCAAGAAAGAGAAATGGGCATGGGCAGGACATGTAATGAGGAGGGAAGATAACCGATGGTCATTAAGGGTTACGGACTGGATCCCAAGGGAAGGGAAGCGTAGCAGGGGGCGGCAGAAAGTTAGGTGGGCGGATGAGATTAAGAAGTTTGCAGGGACGGCATGGCCACAATTAGTACATGACCGGGGTTGTTGGAGAAGTATGGGAGAGGCCTTTGCCCTGCAGTGGGCGTAACCAGGCTGATGATGATGATCATGAAATGCAGAAACATCCGTGTACAGTGCATTGGCTGCTCCTTAAGGAACCGCAGGTGGTCAGAATCAATTCGGAGTTCCCCTTCACGGCGAGGCTCATAATCATATTGTTCTTGTGGCACGTAAAAAACGGGTTCTTGGTGGCACTTGAAGCGGTTTCTGAAACTACAGCCGCAGTTTTCAGGTGAGCGCCGCCAAATTCGCGTCAGAAATGCTGTGTTGCTGCCCATATTTTTTGTTTCTAAACGATGCTTTATGCACTGAAGCTAAGAGTAAATGGTACATCAATGCATTTCGTCGAATGCTTTCGGAACATCTACGTAAGAACTATTGTCACCTCGAAGATTTAATCCCAGTTAACGTACTTTGCAACTTCGCCGGCTACAATTAGTAAATTACAGCGTTTGCCGTAAAATGATAAGTTAAAGTATTAAATAGCCGAATTAACAGAAATTCAGATATAGGGTGCTATAAGATAAAGCTATTCCAAACTTTCCTATTCCAATTCCGAAATCAGCCCTCCGCGATTGGTCAAACATTTTTTGGACTACCCCACTTCGCCTGTCTGTCATGAGACGTTACGAAAACCGCAGTAGCTCTCAATCCGACATGACGTGTACACACTGATTATGCAAGATTCGACCAAACAAAAGAAAAATAATTATTTCTGATTCGACGCCGTTTCGCGATTAACCCTCTGCTATTTGTCAAAAGGTTTCAGGCTGGAGCCACTTCACCTTTATCTCACTTGACGTCGCAAAACCGCGAAAACTCATTGCGTCAAATTGACGTGTGCGCGTTAAAGATGCAATAATATGGCGAACAAAACTCAAACGCAGAACTAGCAAAACGAGTGGAGCAACTTGAATCCAAGCTTGAAAATTTGAGTTCCGAGTTTCTTGATGACGTATACGGAAAATTCTTACTAAAAATTAGCACTTCGGGATTAGACGTCGTCGAAATGAAAAAACAAATGGATAATATGGTGGCCAGTGTGGAATTCTTCAACAATCTGGTAGAGGAAATGAAGGATGAAAAGGCTACACTGGTAGCTGAAAATGACGCTCTAAAAGCTAGCATCAGTATGCTCACAAAAAAAAAGTGAGCGATACAGAACAGCACTCGAGACTGCCTGGTGGTAATGCAAAGCATTGATCACAAAATTTGTTGCCCAGTATCACCAGATGATATCGACGTGGTTCACCGTGTGCCTATCTAACAACAAGAAAAACATCATTGGCCGTTTTATCTCGCGAACGAAAAAGTCCGGCTTCGTGACAAAAGCAATGAAAGCGCGGCTAACTCTAGATGACATTGGCTTATCGGCAAGCAAGGAAACGCCGCTGTATGTAAATGACCACCTAACACCTGAAAATAAGGCACTCTTTTCTAAGGCCTTAACCCTAAGTAAATCTAATAAATGGCAATTCTTATGGACTGGCAACTGCCAAATAAAGGCTCGCAAAACAACTGGCAGCCGCGTTTTTCGGATCGTCACGGAGGCAGACCTTTCTGTGATCACTTACCTACCTTTGCCTTTGATAAATCGCATCACTATACAAATTCACAATGTCATCACATTTTACAACTAACGAGCTAAATAATTATATGTCCAATAATCAAAAATCTATCATTCATTTTAACGCACGAAGCATACGTAGACACTATGATGACTTTTCAAATCTGTTTGCGGCACTTGAATTCTCATGCTCAATAATTAGAATCTGGGAAACTTGGCTAAGTGACAACGACAAGAACCTGTTTTGCTTTCTTAAGTATGAAGCAGGATACTCAAATCGTACGTATAGCTGTCATGGCGGTGCCGCACTCTATATTTTAAGTGCTGTTACGTACAAAAGAAGGCACGACCTTCTTCTCGGTGTACGTGACGGTGAATCAGTGAGGGTCGAACTTAAAAGGGACTTTATTAATGCGCACAACAAAATCTAATAGGTTGTGTATAGCGCTCGGCTTCATCGCCTATCAATGATTTTTGCGCCCCGCTTCATGACGTGCTAAATATCTTTGCAGACGAGAATAAGAACGTTATAATTATAGGCGATATTAACATTAACCTCGCAGACAGCTCGTCTGCAAACACCTTACAATATTCAAGTTGTTTCAATGGCTTCGGTTACGAATGCTTAATAAAAGCGCCTACGCGGTGCACTAACTATACAGACGGTTCAATAATCGATCATGCGCTTTCCAATTTGCTGTCTCCACCAGACGCAGGCGTCCTGTTATGAAATCTGACTGATCACTACCCGATATTTTTACCCTTTCAGAATAATGAAGACTCTGTCAAAGCCACTTACACAAAGCTGACACTTAACAAAGAAGATTTCATTTATTCACTAAGCCAAGCTGATTGGTCTTCTATAGCAGATATGAAAGATCCACAAACGGCCTTCTGGTTCTTTATATCGGTACTAAAATCCTATTTTGACTATCACACCCGCAAAGTGATGCGCAAAAAGAAGTTTGCATCCCCACAAAATCCTCGGCTGTCAGATAAGCTTCGAGCCTTGATGCGGAAGAAAGACAATCTGTACAAGATACAAGAAAACAAAATTGCGGCCATTTAACAGCAATTTGACTAAGAGGTACAAAATATTTTCCAGCTTTCTTGCTATCGAAAAAAAGCTAAAAAACTTTATTACGAAAAAAATTATTAGAATGCGGAAGAGACAGTAGTAAGAAATGGAAGATAGTAAATGATTTTTCTAAATAGGCGAAACGATCACGATAATTTCAAGAAAATTATTCATAACGACAGAGCTTACACCTCCTCACAAGACATTGCTGAAGCTTTTGCAGAATTTTTCTTTAGCAGCGATTCGCATGCACCAACGCAATATAACAATTTATTGCGACGCCTACCTCACCCATTCTTTCTTTTTCCAACCGCACCACAGGAAATAGAAAACACTATAAGAAATGTAAAAACAACAAGTAGAGGTCTTGATATTATGCATTCATATCACATCAAGCTAATTGGCCACCTAATCTCAGATGCTCTTGCAAGTATTATTAACCTATTATTTAAGACTGCAACCTTTCCACAAGAACTAAAACAAGCTAGAATTACTCCTCTATTTAAAAAGGGTGACCGTGTCTTGATTACTAATTATAGGCCCATTTATATTCTACCCTTCTTTAGCAAAGTTAATGAACGTCTTGTAGAAAACTACCTAACTAATTACCTATCTGAATTTAGTATTCTTTCACCACTCCAATTCGGCTTCCGCAAGGGCTATTCAACCAAACTTGGTCTTATCGCCCTAACTGAACAATTAAAGATGGCAATCGATAAGGGCATGTATGCTTGATCAGTGTTCGTGGGTCTAACTAAAGCCTTTGATAAGATTAACCACCATAATTTATCCTTTAAACTTGAATATATCGGAATAAGAGGTGCTGCATTAACTATGATACAAAATGAAAAGATAGAACACAAAGAGTTAGAAATAATGGTATTCTTTCTAAATCAAGGACAACAAACATGGGTGTGCCTCAGGGATCCATGCTTGGCCCACTATTGTTTTTAATATATGTCAACGGCCTGCCTAATTGCCTGCTTTCTTCTAACTGCATTTTTTATGCAGACGACACAACTGTGTTTAACTCTTGCATTTGTGTAGGGAACGTAGTTTCTAAACTTAATTCCGGCTTAAACAACTCGTTAAATTGGTGCAATATTAACCAGCTCCAATATAAACTCGTGTAAAAATAAATTTGTTTTATTCACGTCCCACCAACGCTCATCCGCATTCATTCCTTCGCTCTACCTTGGTAATAATCTTATCCCGCGTAGTACTTGCTGTAACTACTTGGGTGTAGAACTTGATTCTAACCTTAAGTTTCATCAGCACATAGTCAACGTTAGGCGGATGGCAACATATGAAATGAGGACACTTTTAAAAGCTCGATATGTGCTTAACCAGGAAACACTACTCTCTTTATACTACTTATTTATCCATCCACATATAAAATATTGCATTGCATGCTGGGGCAATACGTATCGTACCAACTTACAATCATTACAAGTACTACAAAACCAGGCTGTTAGAATAATTACATTTAGTCCTAACCATTTCAATTCCGAATACTTATAACATAACTGTAATATTCTTACTGTGGACGAGCGTATTAACTTTAGTCTTGGTACGTTTGTATATCGACAACCAGATAACCATTACCGCAACAGTCTGATACCTCAATCTTGTCTAATGAATACTAATCTTACGCGATTTGCACTAAACAATAACTTTATTCTTCTCATGGTAGGCACAAATTATGGTAAGCAGAGTGTCCACTTTTCGTCCGTTTCCTTCTGGGACACACTGCCTGCCACTATTTAGTCATGTAAATCATTTCAATTTAAACGACATATAAAAGACCACATTTTATCATCTTCAACCACTTAGATAAGTATTTTACACTATTTGTTGCAACTGTTGTCGTGTAAGGTTTTACGAATACACTGTACAGGAGGTCCCATTGCAGTCTTTGACCTCGGGACCTGCTCCTGTATATTATTGCCTTGTGCTATATGTTGCCTGTTAATAACAAAACCTCATTAAAAAACTATTTTCTTTCTGAATAGCCGGAGACTGTCCCGTTCCGAAAGGAATAGAAGGTGGCTGCCGCTGATCGCTGAGGCACTGGCTACTTGCACCTGCCGAAGAGCATGGGTATATTTTCGTATAACAAAATTTCTTGCGTGGCGGTATAAAGTTATCGTTTCGGCACGAATACGCCATTGCTCTGCCAACTATTATTTGCTGAGGATCCGTTTCAACTGCATTTTTAACTGTCCGTTGCATGCCACCACGATTTTATACAGGCGATTGCTGGCTAAGTATAGGGAAAGCGAACCAATCGCAGACGCCGGCACCTCCCTCTTCATTCAGTTGCCTATTTTCAATGCGCTGGCTCGGCCCTATCAAACCCCTCTCTACTTGAGCGTGTTCCTCTCCCCTTGTCAGCCAGTTACATAAGAAAAACCGCTGAATACGCGGAATGCTGTTTGAATGCAAACAAATGTTATCCCCTACAAACGAGGAGAGCATTTGATTGCACTGGTTCAGTTAAGAGTGCTGGTCACCGCCCCATGCTTCCGTCGGAGTTTACGTAAATTTGGAGATTGCAATAACAACATATTGGAGTAGTTTTACGTTATAGGGCCTATACTCCTGAAGTGCTCGTGCAAACAATGCGCGTCTTATGGAGTAATACAGCACAAGGATTAGAGTTGGGCTGCATGCCGCAAGTAGTCTTGTTAACAAAGCTGTGATAACTGCACGAAAAAAAAGAGGCATGTAGATGAACTATACTTCCTTTTATCGAAGAACCCAGGAAAGCGACAAAAGCGGCGCTCAGCCAGCGTCGTCGGCAGAGAAGCAGAAGCATCGAAATGCTGCAGCATCGTTGCAAGGACGAGCAAGAAGGCGGACGCGTAGTTGGCAGGGCATGGGCCGCATGGAGCCCGACGGCGTCTATGGTCGCGGTGCGTTCTGGTTGTAGGCCGTCGTTTAAGGGGCGATGTGGGAGCAGGGGCTAGTTGACGGGGATAATCAGGTGGCGCTTGATTTGTGGCCTTGGCGGTATCAGAGCTTCTCTTAAATGCTGCTGATGTGGTTTTGCAAACATTCAAGACGTCTAACGCGTGCCGCTTTGACCTGAGCGTCTTGGCAAAGGTGACAGTGTGCGCTAATGACATCGCGGTCAGTCGCGAATGGAGTGGTACCGCAGCGCTATGGAACCTGGCGGAATGGGAGGACTCGATGATGTTATGAGAGTGCCTGACGTGGCTGCCTAAGGCGAAGCCGTATATAGTTACGAAGCCGTAGTTGCGGTCGAAAGTGCGTAGAGTCATGTTCTACCGGCAGCGAGCCAGTGAGATCCAACTGTCGGTCAGTGATGGCTGACGCGAATACCCGAGGCGCGTCCGTGTGGTCCGTGTGGCCCAGGAGGCGAGACGTCACAACGCAGTGCAGGTGAAAGCATAGCTGACACGATGCGGTTGAATTGAATTCTGAAGTTTTTGCGCGCCAAAACCGCGATTGGATTATGAGGCGCGCCATGGAGTGGGGCCTTTCGGATTGATGTTTGACCACCGGGGGCTCTTTAAAGTGCCCACAAGGCATGGCACGCGGCGGTTTTTGCATTTCGTCCCCCATTGAAATTCGGCCGCCGCGGCCTGGATTTGTTCCCCCGCCCTCCTGTTCAACCGCCCAACGCACATAGCCATAGCTAAGCCACCGCGGCGCGTCATGATGCGCTACCTTTCCTGCTGCGGGGTGATGCCACGGAGGTCGTGTCCCACCTCTTGGTTGAGAACCTAGGTGGTGGGCCTCTCAAACAGAACTCCGGGATCGGCGGCCGCGGCGGCTCGATGAAGCATCGCAGTGCGGTTTCCTTGGGCGGGAACACCATGATTGTGCTAGGCATCAGGGGAACTCGGTTGACTCGGTGATCGGTGGCTACTGAGTCAATTCTCGAACAACTGTGATCGATGGTCCGTTGTCACCAGTGTGGCAGCAGAAAGAAAGGGAGATGTCTCCACGTCATGAAACTAGTACTCACTGACTTAATCATTTCGGCTCACGTGCTTACCTCCGCACGCGCTGTTTTTGCCGCACTTCTTCCCAGTACACAATGCGGCGCTGCGAAAAGTTCTATAGTTTTACGGTCACGTGCATTTTGCTTCTACGCGGGTAAATATAAGATGACCGGGCGTTCCAGTTTCAAAACCTTTACCTGTAACCTTTAAGGACCTTTCGATTGCTATCTGGCATGTCCCTAAATTATATATATATATATATATATATATATATATATATATATATATATATATATATATATATGTATATATGTATATATATATATATATATATATATATATATATATATATATATATATATATATATATATATATATATATATATATATATATATACGAACATTACTGCAATCGACACCTGCCAGGCTCCTTCCTTGACATTCTGCGCACCACAAGAAATGGCTCACTGTCTTCGTTGGTATCTAAACTTCTCTTTGCTGTGCACCCCGGCTACGTGTGGAGTCGTGTTCGGAATCGCGTATATGTGGGCGCTAAAGTCGTACACAGGGATTCCGTCTACGGAAACCAGGATCCACAAAGATCTCGACGACCGTAGCAGGAAATATCGCGTTTTGTGATACTCAAATCTTTTCCGCATTAAGCGTGCTTTCACATTTCAGCTTATGGTACGACTATACAGTAATACATTATAATTTGTAAGCAGCATCCCTTCGCTAACGTAACGAACGGCACGCGCGTTATCAGCATGGAACAGTTTACACCCTTTGGAGTGTCCCTTCTGATAACGCGCGTGCCGTTCGTTACTGGAAAGTTTCGAGCTCGCAGCGATAAAGAAAGGAAACGCATCAAGGCAGATGACGATTATCGTTGTGTGGCAGAAGGGGCACGCCAAAGAGTATAAACTGTTCTTAGAGTGTAGACGGTGGCACACGGACAAAGACGTTCGCACAAGTGAGTCGTCATCCACACTCTAAAAACAGTTTGCACCTTTTGGGGTGTATATTTGTCCCACAACAATAATCATCTGCCTTGCTTGCGTTTCCTTTCTTGAAAACTCGGCGCTCGCTACTTTCCTGTCGAGAATGCTGCGTCACACTGATTACGCGCATGCCGTTCGTGACTGGGAAGTACCGGGCTCGCAGCTTTAAAGAAAGGAAACACGGGCAAGACAGATGACGATTATCGTTGTGGCACAAATATACACCCCGAAGAGTGCAACTGTTATTAGAGTGCAGGAGGACAGATAAAATGGCCTCCACTGCCTTGTGGGCGGATGAACAATGGGGACGTTGTTCGAGTGGCACCTGCACGGAAAGCGGCCCATCGTCAAGTCGTCACGATGGGCTGGAGAATGTTAAAGGAATCCTGCAAAAAGAAAGAGAGAGAGAGAGAGAGCACAACCTTCTATTGCTCAGATAGCTTCTCGAACAGCCTATTTCGTTTATATTTGTGCAAATGGTCTTAATACTTTTGTTTTATATAGCGGCAATCTTATACAATTGCACCGTAGACCTGACCTAGCAGATGAGACGTTCTTTACTCCTTCAAGTTAATATGGAGCGTTTGCAGAAATCGAATCCTCACATCCAAGCAACGACGCTGTCGACAGAGGACGAATAACCAGGAACCTACACAAGCTCCGTTTCCTTTTTTTCGCTTTAACTAGGCGAGTTCGTGTTCATGGCTATTCAGCTGCAAACTGTCATTCTCGTTAATAGGAGACAATTATTTCACAGAACTGGAAAAAGCGAAGCGAACCACAAACCAAACTTCTCCGGAAATGGAAGACGTTGATGGCAGCGTCATTGAACAACTAACGACGTGCTCGCGCTCATTGAAAGAAAAGAAATCCAACGACCCACTGACAGTCCCCTCTGTATAACTACCGTGTTCCTTCAGATCCCCAGAACGAGTTCTACAGAATTTGCAGACGTTGGAAAGTTTCGCTGCTTTCATAAAAAATGGACACAACCAAAATGGTGCGAGCCGTACTGCTGCATTCGCATTACAAAAGTAACATGAAACACACACAAACCTTATGTATCTTTACAAGAGCCAGATGGTTCGTAATCATATCTTTGTCTTCGACGCAGATACTCTAGGCCGAGCAATTCTGCTTAGTTTCCCTGTACAGCATCGTGAAATAAAGTGGTGGCGCTCAGCGAGAAGGAGCTGCGTCTGAGAATTTGACGTTCTTCAGGTGCTTTTCCGTAGTATGATTGCTGCACAGTAGAACGTGCACGGTTTTCCCTTGCAGTGAGCACCCTTTCTTCTAGTTGGCTCTCGGTGTCCAGTTTTCCGTCAGAGGCATTCTGTTGCCTGTTTGCCATCAGAATTTGCTGTCAGCAAAATTTGACCACCCAGCGTTGTTGCTCAGTGGCTATGGTGTTGGGCTGCTGAGCACGAGGTCTCGGGATCGAATCCTGGCCCCGGCGACCGCATTTCGTTGGGGGCGAAATACGAAACCACCAGTGTACTTAGATTTAGGTGCACGTTAAAGAACCCCAGGTGGTCAAAATTTCCGGAGTCCTCCACTACGGCGTGCCTCGTAATCAGAAAGTGGCTGTGACACTTTAAACCCCATAATTTAATTATTTTTTTAATTTGACCGTCGAAGCAAGGTATATAGTTCCCAGTAGTATTTGTTGAAGAGCTATACGCCGCATATTATTTGTGCATCGCGCATTGATAAAGCACAAGGACTCTGCATTTTACCCCCTGTCCTTGAAGCCTGTGTATATGTGTATATGTGTTCAAGCCGCAATAGAGAAATCTGATGTGCGTGGTGGGAAACAAGAAATATTTAAGGTTACGTTTGTATATTTCTTCATACTGTCAACCCTCTGCTGAGGGTTCTTACAGGGAGGGTTTAAATACAGGCAGACCATATATACAGGTGCATCAAGCGGCAGCGGAATCACAAAAATACCTTGTTTACCAATTTTTCAAATTCACAAACATCACTGGCATCTACTACAAAGCTTGCTAGCGCGTTCCAGAGTTCAATCACGGCAGGGAAAAAAGAAAAGCGGAACACATCACTGTGAGTAAAGTATGGGTGTAAAACATATTGATGATTAACACGACTGCTTTATTTTCCTGGAAGCTGCACATACTCATCTTTGTTTATTTTTAAATGTCCATGTAGTATTCTAAAAACACTTTCAGACGATTTTTTTGCCTTCGTACTTCTAGTGTTTCCAGTTCACAAGACTGCATTATCAGTGTGACGGAATCTAAACGGCGGTACTTTGAGCATATGAAGCGCGCGGCACGACGTTGAACTTTTTCTAACTTTGTAGTCATTTATGGGGGCTCCAGATAACTGAAGCATATTCAAGTAAAGGACTAACAAAAGTTTTATTAGCTATCAGCTTTACATCTCGCCAAGCTTGACCTAGTTTTTGCCTTAAGAAACCTAATGTCTGATTCGCCTTCGAGCACACATGTTCTATGTGCGTATGCCATGTCAGATTATGCGTAACTGTAACACCTAAATATTTAAACTGGTTAGCGCGAACTAACAAATTACGATCGATGTAATAGTTAAAAGGCAGAACGTTTACTTTCTTAGTCATATGTGTGTATGTTGATTTACTGTAGTTTATATGCATACCCCGTAATTTACACCATCAGCTGAAATTTTCTAAACAAAGACTAATATTGGAACCAGCGCTCCAATCGACTTTACCACAGTTGCGGTACTCGTTTCCTGGAAGCGTGAAATGCAAGCGAAGTAATTTTTATTGCGTTATTATTATTGGTTAAATTATTATTACACTATCTGATGGACGACTTCAATGCGAGGGTAGGCAAGAAGCAGGCTGGAGACAAGTCAGTGGGGGAATATGGCATAGGCTCTAGGAATAACAAGGAAGAGTTATTAGTAGAGTTTGCCGAACAGAATAATATGCTGATAATGAATACCTTCTTCCGCAAGCAGGATATCCGAAAGTGGACGTGGAGGAGCCCGAATGGCGAGACTAGAAATGAAATATACTTTATACTCTGCGCTAACCCTGGCATCATACAATATGTGGACGTGCTCGGCAAGGTGACCTGCAGGGACCATAGGATGGTAAGAACTCGAACTAGCCTAGACTTGAGGAGGGAACGGAAGAAACTGGCACATAAGAAGCTGATTCCGGATCAAACTACAGAACAGGTATTCGGCTTTAACTCAGGAAGAGGGCCTTAGTGTTGCAGATATGAACGACAATCTTATGGGCATCATTAAGGAGTGTGCAATAGAAGTCTGTGGTAACTCCGTTAAACAGGACGCCAGTAAGCTATCGCAGGAGACGAAAGATCTGATCAAGAAACGCCAATGTATGAAAGCCTCTAACCCTACAGCTAGAATAGTAGTGGCAGAACTTTCCAAGTTAATCAAGAAGCGTAAAACAGTTGACATATGGAAGTATAATATGGATAGAATTGAACATGCTCTCAGGAACGGAGGAAGCCTAAAAGCAGCGAAGAATAAACTAGGAATAGGCAAGGATCAGATGTAAGCGTTAAAAAACAAAGCCGGCAATATTATTATTAATATGGATGAGATAGTTCAAATGGCCGAGGAGTTGTATACAGATTTATAAACTATCAGCGGCACTCACGACGATAATGGCAGAGAGAATAGTCTAGAGGAATTCGAAATCCCACAAGTAACGGCGGAAGAAGTAAAGAAAGCCTTGGGAGCTATTCAAAGGGGCAAAGCAGCTGGGGAGGATCAGTTAACAGCAGATTTGTTGAAGGATGTTGCGCAGATTTTTCTAGAAAAACTGGCCACCCTGTATACGCAATGCCTCATGACTTCGAGCGAACCGGAATCTTGGAAGAACGCTAACATAATCCTAATCCATAAGAAAGGGGACGCCAAAGACTTGAAAAGTTATAGACCGATCAGCTTACTGTCCGTTTCCTAGAAAGTATTTGCTAAGGTAATCGCAAATAGAATCAGGAACACCTTAGACTTCTGTCAACCAAAGGACCAGGCGGGATTCCGTAAAGGCTACTCAACAATAGAGCATATTCACACTATCAATCAGGTGCTAGCATATAGCTAACCCTTATATATAGCGTTTATTAATTAAGAGAAAGCATTTGATGCAGTCGAAACCTCAGCAGTCATGGAGGCATTACGGAATCAGGGTGTAGACGAGTCATACGGAAAAATATTGAAAGATGTCTATAGCGGGTCCACCAGCCACCGTAGTCCTTCATAAAGAAAGCAACAAAATCCCAATAAAGAAAGGTGTCAGGCAGACCGATACGATCGCTCCAATGCTATTCACAGCGTGTTTATACGAGGTATTCAGAGACCTGGATTGGGAAGAATTGAGGATAAGAGTTAATGAAGAATACTTTAGTAAGTTGCGATTCGCTGATGATATTACCTTGCTTAGTAACTCAAGGGACCAATTGCAATGCATGCTCACTGACCTGGAGAGGCAAAGCGGAAGGCGGGGTCTAAAAATTATTCTGCAGAAAGTATTATTTAACAATCTCGGAAGAGAACAGCAGTTTACGATAGGTAGCGAGGCACTGGAAGCGGTAAGGGAGTACATCTACTTAGGACAGGTACTTACCGCGGATCCGGATCATGAGACGGAAATAATCAGAAGAATAAAAATGGGCTGGGGTGCGTTTGGCAGGCATTCTCAGATCATGAACAGCAGGTTGTCATTATTCCTCAAGAGGAAAGTGTATAATAGCTGTGTCTTACCAGTAGTCACGTACGGGTGAGAAACCTGGAGGCTTACGAAAAGGGTTCTACTTAAATTGAGGACAACGCAACGAGCTATGCAAAGAAGAATGATGGATGTAACGTTCAGGCATAAGAAAAGAGCAGGTTGGGTTAGGGAACAAACGCGAGTTAATGACATCTTAGTTGAATTCAAGAAAAAGAAATGGACATGGGCAGGACATGTAACGAGGAGGGAAGATAACCGATGGTCATTCAGGGTTACGGACTGGATTCCAAGGCAAGGGAAGCGTAGCAGGGGGCGGCAGAACGTTAGGTGGGCGGATGAGATTAGGAAGTTTGTAGGGACGACATGGCCACAATTAGTACATGACCGGGGAAGTTGGAGAAGTATAGGAGAGTCCTTTGTCCTGCAGTGGGCGTAACCAGGTTGATGATGCTGATGAATATGATGATGATGGTTGGCGGACGTTATATAGGCATCCGCCTGACGTGAAATATGGCCTGACCCCAAACGCAGTGCTCGCGTACGCATCGTGACGAATCCCTAGCTGCCACGAGCGAAACAAGAGGGAAGCTAGCACAGAACGTAAGCTTAAGACGTTTTAAAGGGCGATATTGGCTACAGGGCAGCGTTTGTACGACGGTGACCCAGCGATTAGAGCACTATTAGCTGCTGTGTTGGAACGCCCAGGCTGTATCCCACCATCTGTCTCGCATTTGTTTAGAGTGCTTTAGGCGGACTTTACCCACTTTAAACGTATCGAACGGCACACTCCGAGTGCACTTAGCGCGTGCCACAGCATCCTAATGTGAATGAAATCGCAAAGCTTTGTAAGAGATACGAGAAGTAGAAATGCCTCTTTGATAAATCAGTGCGCGGGGTGACCCGAATGTAGGCGTGCACTACTGTCGAGATGTCAGAATCATCACATTCTTAGTATACTATCACGTACTTGTTAGCGGTGCTAATTTCGCGCTTAATTATTGTTTCTGTAATGTCCTGTATTATGCGTGATAACTTTACGAGGCACATGCTTGCGCTTTGTGCGCCAAAGCTTGAGTGCAGCGTGCGCCGATTTTGTTAGTAATACTATTTGTCAATTGCCTTAACATTTCCCCCCTTGCAGGGTAGCCAACCAGACTACTAGTTAACCTCCCTGCGTTTCTGAACTTTCTTTCACTCTCTCTCATTCAGCGAGTTTGTGAGAATATTACAACTGTGAAGAAATGCGCAAACACGCTACGTAGCTTTACTAAGAATTTTAAGAAGTTATGTAAAGGTTCAGCGGGACCCGTATTTGTAAGCGAAACTTTACGAAGGCGTTAAAGTATCTTTTCTAAATTAACACATAAGTGCCGTTGGATGTCTTTAGTCTACCGAAAACGTCGTGGACGAAGCATGCCTGCTAAACATAGCTTCATGTGAGGGACCATAGTGTTCGCAATGTATAAATACCGTAAAGTGCCTTGCTGCTCCTGTTTTTAGGGAGATTGGTAAAATATGTCTCTAGGCGACAGAGGTGTCTTTGTAACAATTAAGGTGCAACAGCTGGGGAGACATATATGAAGGCGTGAGAACACGGTTGGGATAAGTACACTAGATGCTACCTAACATTTTCAGCTCATTCTGCTTCTCAACTCATGACAATCGTTAGCCAGCAAAAAGAAAAAAAATCATTTTCCAGGGACGCATAGCTTACGTCTCCATAACACAAAGGCCATACTGCGATAGCTTCATGAAGGGTAGCTTCCAACAACAACACAGTGCAATGTGGACCTCGGAGAAAGACCGCGGCGCTAGCGCACTCTGTGTAATGCAAAGTGTGACTGATGTTTGGACACAAGGGTTTGAGGTCATAAAGGAACGCGGTCACTATAAGAGACCCACTTGAGGTGACGGCCTTGAATTCACTGTGACCAGCATGTTTTAAGAAAATAAGGTGCAGAGAAAAAGAAAGGTAAAGAACACCTAACATCAAAGCCTTGAACATACCCAATCGATTTCAATATTGTTTTCTTCCATGAATGATATTATTGCGTGTTCTGTGTCTATCTTCTTATTGGTTGTGCTATTGCGCTTCATCATATCATCGTGCACGCACCAACGATTCCTCGAACATCTCCTTCTGCGTTATTGATCACCAAAGCTCTATTTCTGGAGCGTATTATAGTTTATTTTTGCCTGATTCTTTGTAATAGCATATCTTATAAATACATTTTATTTGTATATCGAAGTGTCTTTCGTTACGTGCTCTATAAATTGCGCACATGAGTGTTTTCAGTTCCGCTCCCGTGGGAATATACCTGCTGCAGCCGGAAGTTGAAATCACAACACCTATCCTGGGCCGGAGAAGGCCAGTGCCAATGTATTACCGCAGCGGGTGAAATGATGCGTAATTCATAAATCTGATTATCTTCCGTGGTTAATTTAGAAGTGAGTCGTTCTTTTTCGAAATTAGCTGCATTAGTTTTGCAATAACATGTACCATATTACCGATGCTTTCGCAGAAGCCTCTAAAGCGCCAGTCCTTTGTAGCTAGTTGAAAAGAAAAAAGTGTCCAATATTTAATTAGTGCTATTGCATTTGAGGGGGACATTTTTTTATAACTTAATAAAATAAAAACATTATACAAAGAACTCTCAATGATGCAAAATAAAGAACGAAGCACCAGAGAGATATTTAATTCTTTTTTTCTCAGCTTTCTGCCCACGATTCCTAATATCGCACTCACTATTGCGCAGACTCTTCTTGGCACTAATTTCTCAAATGCAACAGAAAGAAAAACTTTTGTCAAATCCCGAGGCAGAGTCAGGCCAGTGCAATTAGAGGTGCAACAGCTGGACCTGCATGCTTGGAATACCAGATTTGCTAAAGCTTGTTTCGTCGTAAGCAGTCAGTTGGCGATTGGGCAAGTGGCAATTAGAGCAGCTGTCCGCTGCGATTTCTCACTACTATGGAGCTGTTGTAATCCTCTTGGCAATTTTATGTTTTTCTTGCGTGAGGGCTAACGGGCTGGTGGAAATCACTGTGCACTGAACATTATGTAACATTACAAGGTTCTTGCAGTGCGTAATAATTTGTTGTGCTGTTTGTTATGTTGTTTCTTTGTTTGCGGAGTTCTCGACAAATAAAAAACTACTGACAGGAACGTGGTTGTTGATTATTTCTGCTGACACTTTTCGCTCGTGTCCCGTAGACTTGGGGCATTGCCGTGTACATGGTTACGCAGTACAAGCAATGGTATTTTCTTGTGGTCTGTTTCCCCCCAATCTGCATCTAAAAGAAGCACGCGGTTGTCTTGCGGCGCTGAAGTTTCGGCTTTCTTAGTTGACGGGCGAAACATTTTTCTTTCGTGAAAGTAATGCTTCCTGGAAGCAGACGCAAGGTTCATTAATGAGGTGTGCTCGTCAGTAGGCAGAGAGCGATGATATCACAAATTCGGTTGCTGCTTAGGATGAGTGCACCAAAGAAGTGACTTCTAAATTTAACTTAGCCATGCTCGTGACCATCATTTAGGTTTATGTTTACCGCGGAAGATCAAAAACCGTGAACGTGCACTCGGGCCTTGATCGACTGGTATGTGTATAGGTTTCGGTAACAATCTGGTGGGTTTTGAAAGAAGGAACGAACTTTACCATAACAAAGATTCGCTTGGGAGAAAAGGTCGCTAACTAACGGGATACGACGGGGTTCCTCACTGCAAATACTTAACTACATCCGGCGCTTGTCTTCGTCGTCCTTTTTGTCCCTCGTCTATGTATGCGCTGTAAGTGACGATTGATATCATCAATTTGGATGTTGCAATGAACGGTGTCCTCAACCGAAATTATTTCACCATTAATTCATCAGTAGGTTTCTCATTGTCACACAGGTATACTGTTGCGCCCTGTATCGAACTATAGCATTACTTCCCTTTCAGGGTCAAACGTGCGGTTCTTTTCTTTCGCGTGTGTGCTGCGGGCTGTATTTTCTGTGGGGCATATTTCTAGAAGAAGGAAAACATAAAGATACGTGTTTATGGCACATAATTTTCTCGGTCGTGCCGTATCATGAGTGGTGAGAACTTTTAGCTACACAAAGGAACACGTCGTCATGTAATTCGTGCACATGACTTGCAGATTGCGTGTGCTAGCATTGCCCTGTATAAATTGTATTGTATAAATCATTGGCTGGGAGAGTTTCCGGTTTCAGCATAACTGTGAGGCATGCCATTGCTCTCAACGCTTACGACACTTGGGAATGTAGGCTCAACAAGTGGCGATTCCCCTGACACAAAAAACTTTAAAAAAGGAGTAGCAACAGCACGGGTGAAATTTTTTTTTTTTGCCGTTTCTCTTCTACTCGAAGAAAGACGTGCCCCCTACTATAGTCGTGATCAGACAATCAGTAATACGTACGACAAAAAAAAAAAAGTATAAGTGGCGAATAATCCTGAATAAACACGGCCCTAGAACAACATAATTAAAATGGTTACGAAATGGTTAATGAGTCTTTACGGCAGACGTGACGTAAGCAACGGCACTGGATATCAAGGGCAGGTCCTTTATGCTCGGACCTAGGAGCCTTTTTGCGAATTATTCTATCCATGAGCTTTGCGCGTATTACGTGTACAGCAGCCATGCGAAATTTCTATCTAGAATCCAGTGAAACTGTGGTAATGTCTAGCAAAGCAACCGACCATCAGGCGCACAGCGTTGCTGACCCTTGCCAGTTACACAGTACCCGACGGCTGCCACCGCTAATAAGGATTTAATTGTCAATCCTCACAACCAGAACGCTCTCTCCTCTCCATCGGAAACTATCCCCAGCTATTCATATAATATGGCTTAGTAAATAATATATATATATATATATATATATATATATATATATATATATATATATATATATATATATATATATATATATATATATATATATATATATATATATATATATATATAGTACAAGAAGAAAGACGGTTAAGCGAGGAGCCCGATTTTTATTAATCCTATCATGAGAAGCCAACAAACAAATGCGCCAAGGAAAACAGAAGGAATTACACGTACTTGCGCACGAGTAATGCGAAGACGTGCCACCTGCGGCAAGTTGTTTAGTCATCCATTTTTGATTACCACTAATTTCTGAGTTCTTTATTTCATTTATTAAGTACATGTAATTTTTCCTACGTTTTCCTTCGAGTCCTTAATTGTGCGCTTCTCATGATATATATATATATATATATATATAAACAAACCTGATTCTGATGTCGTTGTTTCATCGTGCAACGTACGATCCGGCGTTCCAACTTGTTTAGACAGCGGAGAATGCGGCAAACTGTTAGTGCACGACTTCACGTTGTTTAAACGCATCGTTTTGTGTCCGCGCGTATGTATTGCAGATTGAGTGGGTAAACGGCAACCAGCACTTGCGCAGCACGGCTAATCTTCTATCACTAAACCTTCGTGGAGTGCTGTCGCGTGCCTCCTACAGTGCTCGAAATCAGCCCACCACGGGCATGCCACTGCAGCATAACACTGCGTTCTTGGTCTCAACGAAAGTTACAACTGCGCGGTCCCGGCGTGTAAGTAATGTGCAGAAAAATACATTAATGCACCTGCACTAGTGCCTACGCAGGACGCTCAAGTTTGTTTAGGTAAACAACCGTTTTAATGGATTGCTTGCTTTCGAGAGTATATAAGGGCTGTCTGGGAAAAAAAAAAAGAAAGTTGAGTGGTTGTATACCCAGCGGCTCTAACTGCGCGAGGCGTTATTAGGGCAAGTCGTGCGAAACTGGCGCATTTCGGCGCTTACTCGGACAGGGAAGAGAAACACGTTTTCTTGCGAATGGAATAAACTTACCTTTACCTTGCAAGGCGTGAAGCGGAAGCGTTTCTCTCGCCGCGGGCGCGTTGGCGTTGATGAAAGAAACTTTCGCATCCGAGAAGATTAATTTCGTTCCCGAGAGACGACTGCTCCCACACTGCGCATACGGGCACGTGTTCTCGGTGCGTGCGCTTGCATATTCGGGCGCGTTTCTCATAAAACGTGCGCAACGGCGCACAACTTCTGTGCCACGCTCGCTTCAAGGCGACGGGGAGAGCTGGAGCCTCGAGAAATTTACGCTCTGTGTTCCTGCCTTGGTTCGCGAGTACGCGATAATCTTAGTAGCCTCCAAAAAAAAAAAAAAAACGAAATTAAATCTTCCCGCTTTCCCTTCATTTGTTTATGCGTGCATATTTTGCGAGTAGAGGCGAACCGCGCAATGGTCGGACATTGTAAGCGAGAAGGAAGCGTTGAGGCGTTCGGCTATATAGCTCGGTGGATTCTCAAGTTGTGAACAAGGGACTTCCTTATTATTATCTGTCCTTCCGTTTCAGCGAATTGACTCGGCAGAAGAAATTATGGCATATTGCAATTTCCCGAAATTTTCGTGTCTTGGTGACTGTGAAGAATAACAGATTCTTCCAAGAGAAACGAATAAAAATCGAACTCTTTTTTTTTTTTGAGGGGGGGGGGGGTGGGGTCAGATTGCGCTCAGAAATATAAGCAAACACAACTCCAAGCAAGAGCCCTGGGCATAGTCGTTGGTCATCGAATACGTACTAATGGATCGAGTGAGCTGCTGGCTGGTGCTGGCGTATTTGCATTTGAGAATGTGGAAACCTATTTGCGTAAAGCGTGCAATGTTGTTAGACAACACCTATCGCTATGTAATTGGCGAGGGCATTAAAAAAATTCAAGACGCAGTAGTCAAACCCTGCGCCGAGGGACATCTTGATAACGATCTTATAGCGGCGAAATTAAGTTACCAGTGCCTCAATCTTTGGAGATGTTTGGAGAAATGCAGGCGAATAGCAATCTCGCTTACGATGAGTGACCAATTGCTAATGGACATGGTTTAAATGTTATATCAATTATCCTGATAGTAATTGCATCCCGATGCCACTTTCTGAAGTTTGCTGATATCAAAAAGCCGCGGTACCATGTAAGATGAACGGGCGGGCTCGTTTAGCAATATATTAGTCCTTAATTTTCCCGAAAACATTGAGTCAGCGAGTTTGCATATAAACAGCCTAATTTCAGCATTTCGCTTACTTATACACCTTTACAAGAAACTACTGGAAATAAAGTGTTTTAATTACTTACTTTTATTCGAGCTGCCCACATTACTTAGCGGACCTCCAAAATGTGTGCTATAAGCCAAAATTGTTGAAAGCTCGACTTACTGTAGGCATTGGACCACCAGGTAAAAGTTTCGTCCGTCAGGAAGAATTGCCTGCCGTTGGGTATCGCTTGCAAACGCCTACTTTGAAAGAACCAACGGGAGAAGTATGAGTGATCGACTGTTGCATCAGCTGCTACCACAAGAAAGTGCTCTGCTATACTTGGGAGGACGAAAGAATATATCATGTCATAGAGAAGGTTAGG
The DNA here is from genome assembly GCF_050947875.1 of Dermacentor variabilis. Classification (NCBI taxonomy): domain Eukaryota; kingdom Metazoa; phylum Arthropoda; class Arachnida; order Ixodida; family Ixodidae; genus Dermacentor; species Dermacentor variabilis. The sequence continues at coordinate 70,886,386 of NC_134577.1, forward strand.
CAATATGACCTTTATTGCCGTGAACTCGTTTAAGGACCACAGTATCGTAGAAGAGCAACCACTGGAAAGGTTTCATGTAGAATTACTTAGAAAAGCCGTTGAAACAAAAATGTTTCCCTTACACCCTTTCACATTCGTTATCATGTTTAAACAAACTGATATGGTTCAAAGCTTTGAGTGCTTTCAAATATTGTTTTTTTTTATATTTCTAGATCATATTGCTCTTTGGTACGCCAAAATATAGCGTAAGCGCACGTCATTTGGTTACAGGAGAAAAATATAAACAACCGTAATTTGAAGAACTCAAATGGAGGCGTGAAGATTAACAGCCATAATTTTAAGGAAGTGAAGTTGACTTTTGGAAAACCATTCAGCTTCGTTAGGAATGACAATCTCGGGCGCTCGTGTAGACTGCGGCTTTCCGCCCTCGTGATTCGTTTGTTTGATGTTGCTGTGAATATCGCGAATGCATTATCTTGGAACGCCCAATGATTGGAGGAAGAACCTTCCTGCTGAATTACTCGTAGTGTCATTTTTATTAGTATCACGCTATTATTAACATTAACGTGTTATTAGGAACGCGTTATTATTAGTATCGTCGCACCGAAATGCGCGAATACCTTAATGATACGAGGTTATCAGTTTTCACTAAGTTATCACCATACACAGTTGCACAGGCCTTAGTTCCGAAGAAGAGCTTGAAACAAGCAAAGGTGCTAAAAATTTAAGCCACACATAGAGATAAATCATAGTATAAGAGCATAGAGAATATACTACCTTATGCTTCGCGATGAAACGGGGTTAATCTAGTGAGTGCCGGGATGACGTAAGACAAAGAGAAAGAACAAAAGTGGGATTCGATCAGTACACTCAAGGGTAACGCATAGATTTGTGTTTTTAGTCTTCTAGTTTACTTGCACATCCTGCGCCTTGCGAAGTTTTGTAGCAAAAAAAAATAATTGACGGTTCATGATGAAACTTTTCCCGAAGTGTCTTCTTCCTGTTAGTTTCTCGCCCAGAAGACAGGGCGCCTCTTCTTGTGGGATCCTAAGAAAGTGGCGTGGGTTGAGAAGTGAGCACTTCAAACTCCCGATAGAATCGGAAGTAAATATTTGGTCGCACCGGTAGTTATATCTTGCCATTGCTTTCCCCTGTTGCGGCATTCTGCACACATCTGCCTCTTGCAGTCTACTGTGTACTTGATGTACGGCATACCCGTGCGGTGGAGCAGTGACTTTGTGTGTGAGTGTGTGTTTGTGGTTTGTGCGAAGGCCCCACATAAGTTTGCCCGCACAAAGTTATGTGCGGGCTACTTGAAACTTTTTCTGAAGCATATGTCTTTTTTTTTTACTTTCGCCCCCTGACTAACTTTTTCAGATCACCGAGATTATCACCCAAAATTCTTCAAACCACCTAAATACTTTCGCACACAACGGAAGTGAGCGATGACTATTCTGTAGCGGTTTTCGCGTGTGTTCCTTCAACGACGAGACAAAATTTTGTTCCGCCTGGTTGTGAACAGCCAAAATACTCAAAAAACGCACTGTGCCTTCCACTAATATGGCTGGTGAATATGTGCACGTACTCTTGTATTCCCTGTTACAGTATACGCACCCAGCCCACTGATTTTTCTTGATGAATACAGTGCTTCCCCAAAGTGCCTGTGGGCTTATGTGGCAGACCGCATAACAGTTGTTCAGCTTAACATGGCGTCTCACGTAGCCCCACTAGACGGTTAGGTTATTTGCCCAATGTCGCACTTTTATTGATTTGCGCAGGTTTTGACAAGCCACTAAATGTAAGTGATGCTAACCACTGAGCACAAAAAGGCACTATGAACCTTCGCTAAATATTTAAATAGTACCCGACGCATAGGAGCACCGAGATGCATAAATTTGTCACCAAGGCAGGGCCCCTAAATGTGTTTTTCAATTATTTTTTCTTTTCAGATTTCACATTCAAATGGTGCAGAGCACGTTGTCTCTCGGAGCTGATGTAAACCGATATTAACTGTTTCGTGTTGCCGCTTGCCAAAAGAACCGCAAGCCCCGAAAAGGAACACGTCTCGGCTGCTATACCTCCTAGACATGCAGGGTGGATACTCAGGGTGAGCACACACAAAAAAATCCTGCCTGAATGGTAGCAGCAAACGCCGCGTCAATAACAACAACAACAACAACAACAACAACAACAAAACGCTTCGTCTTCACGTGACTGAATCTCTGCTGTATTTCTTATTATGGTTATACGGTCTTAGAACAGATCCTGCTCGAGCTCAGTGTACTCAATAATGCAGGCGAATGCATCTCTAGCGAACGATTTTGTCGACGCAAAGCACACTGCAAGAGCGTTCTCGAGCACTCGAAATCGGCAAGTCAAATGCACGATCAACATCAGGCCCTTAGTTTTCAAAAAAAAGCTGTTTATTCCGTACATTTCACAGAGGAAGACGGACATTACCGTCTACATCACTCGTCAAACAATTGAAGTGACTGCTGCGATCGCCTTGTTTCGTAATCAAAGAGGAGAAGTTTTGAATCGAAATGTTATTTCGTAATCGAAAAAGCTATTCTGTATGCTGGCCGAACTGTGACCAATGCGTCCGTTCAAAATTGTAGGACAAAGTATTCCCTCTCACATGTGAATGCAGTGCGCCATGCTAGCGTTAGGTAAGTCTACTTGTAAAATGACAGTGCCGAAAAATTGGTAGCGTAGTAACTATAACGCAGGAACCAGCACCCGTAGCTTGCTGCTAGAAGTGGCCAAAATTATTTTTTATATTACTGCTATTAGAACTCGTAAACTTGCAAAAGCGCGTTACCTACCGAACAGAGGTAAGAAACGAGCAAAACAAGCCTGACTCTTGTTCTGCTTGTCACTTTGCCTCTGCGCTGTTTTTAATTTATCTTGCAAGTTTAATTTATCTTGCAATCAAACAGCCGACGCTCACACCTTGATATGAGGTTTTCTTCCGAATAGTATCGGCACTTTTCTGCGTATCCGGCACCGCCATAGTAGGCCTCATAATTTTCCTTTGTTTATGAACCACTTCCAAGTCTCTTTGTGCTAGTTGTCAAATATTTTTTAACACTTCGCCGAAGCAGAGCACATTCTTCACAAGTAAATATCCAGTAGTAAGACTTTGCCTCAGAACGGGTAACGCTTAATTACCTTGTTGTTAGTGCTCGCTGTTTATATGTGCCATGGTGCTTCTTCATCTCAGGTGGCTCTTTACAAACGTTGCGTGGAAAGATCCGTTATGTTTTTGCTATATAACTAGTCGGCGGTAAACAAAGTGCTTCTATGAAAACCAAGATAATATCGCTTAAAGCTGCAATAAAGTTGAAAACAGTTGGTTTTCCATATAATCGCGCGAGTTGTGTCCATTTTCTCGTTCTTTTCCTTCTGTTACTGCCTAAGGATCAGATTATTCCAAGAAGTTGTCACTGCAGCTTGCACTGCAAACTTAAAGCCACGCGTTGTGATTTACGTTAAACGATGTTGACTGCCTGTCTAGGTACATCTTACTTCTGGCAATTAGTACGAGGAAAGAGTTTTTCTCCCTCTCTTCTTCTGAGTGGAGCGCAGACAGCTTGAAGCAATGTGACCAGAAAGTCTGATGCAAAATATATTAGTGGTGCAAGTATTCAGTTCGAGGACTAGAGGGAGAAATATTAAAGTGGGGCTTTTTTACGTAAACTATGTAAATCATGGGTGGTATGCGCTAGCTGCTGTATTGCGTGAAGGTTTACAGAAGCTCAGCGCTTGAACTATCCCCGTCAAAAAGGTGGTTGTAGTGGCCGGCATGGAGGCCCAATTCAGCGCGATACGATCATTAGAGCGAAGCTTTCTTTGAGTTTTTGCCCAATTTGTGGGTACTAGGGGGCGGCTTCTGGCTCGCAAGGATCAAGCCAAATACGATCATCACCCGTACGCTCTGAAGCATAGTTTAGGGGACGATCTCATATGTGGCTCGTAAACGCGAAGTTTGGCGGCGTCGAGTTGCCAGGAAGAAAAGATTTATTTGCGTATAATAAAAATTTCTACGTTGCCGTGTGACGTTGTCGAGCCCTTTCGCTTCGGCAAGTAGATGACATTGCTCCGCCGACTATTCTTCGCTTAAATTCTGGTTTTGCGAGAGTTTAAGCTTCCGTAGCGTGCCACCGCGGTTTTCCACCAGCTAGCGCAAGCTAAAGCAAGGGGAAGTGGGCCGATCCCGCACGCCGGCACCACCCTCCTTATCCGGTTATCTTGTTTGACTGACCTATCTCGGACCCCACCGAAACCCTCTCCACTTCTGCGTACTCGTGGCCTCTTGTCAGCCAATCAGACAAGAAAAGCCTGCAAAAGTAGGCAATACTATTCGCTTTGAGAGCAAACAAAAGTGACCTCCAATAAACGAGGAGAGCGTTTGATTGGACGCCTCAGACAACTTAGCGGGTAACCGCCAGACACTTCAGTCGGCGGTTACGTAAATTTGAGGTCCGGAAATTAGCATATAGGCAGATTGGAATATTTTTACCTTGTAAGCACCTTTATTTGATGAATCACCGCAAACGACACTAAGTAAATTTTAGTTAAACAGCTTACGGCACATGTTTTCAACTACTTATTATAGCCGGTGAGTTCACGAGGCGTATCCACTTACAACGAATCTCATTACTACAAGACCTTCGAGGTCTTCAATTCCATAGTGTCCGACGAAATGCATTGGCATTCCAGTTACATTTATTCTTCAATAAAAAGAAACTGCGGTTTCATAAAAGACTAAGTGGAATAACCGCGCATTTTTATCGCAAGTTTGACAGCACTTGTCTCTAAAGCAGTGCAATCCTCAGAATTCTTTCCAAGTGGGCATGGCTTGCAAACTCACTAGCTACAATTCGTATATTAAGATATGTACCGCATTGTGAATATGTAAAAAGTATTTAGCACGATTATGGTATTTATTTACTTAGGGATTTTGATTTCTCATGGAAGTAATGGCCGTCTCATCGAGTCAATAAACTCAAATATTAGAACACGTGCTATTCTATATAGTCAATTTTTCAAAATTTGATGCAGTTAGAAAAAACAAACACCTTAAATACAGCAACCTTCGATTTGCAAATGACATTGCCCTGTTCCGAAACACTGGGGATGATCTTCAACAAATGATTCAATACCTTAACACAGACAGTCTAAGAGCGGGGTTAAAGATTAGTATTCAGAAAAAAAAGATAATCATGAATAGCTGGGCAAGGGAACAAGAGTTCAGGATCGCCAGTCAGCCTCTAGAGTCTGCGAATGAGTACGTTTACCTAGATCGACTAATCACAGTGAACCCTGATCATGAGAAGGAAACTCATATATAGAAGAATAAAAATGGGTTTCTTGCACACGACAAGCATTGTCAGCTCCTGACTAGAAGCTTACCACTATCACTGAAAAGGAAGGTGTACAATCAATGAATTTTGCCGGCGCTGACATATGGGGCAGAAACTTGGAGAGAGAAAAAGAAGATCGAAAAGAAGTTGAGGACCGCGCAAAGAGCGATATAATGAAGAATGTTAGGGGTAACGTTAAGAGACAGGAAGACAGCTGTTCGGATCACAAAGCAAACAGCGATAGCCGATATTCTAATAGGCATTAAGAGAAAAAAAATGAAGCTGGGCAGGCCATATAATGCGTACGTTAGATAACCGGTGGTCGACTATTGTTACAGAATGCGTGCGAAGAGAAGGGAAGCGCAGTTGATGACGGTAGAAGACAAGGTGTGGTGATGAAATTAAGAAATTCGCAGCAGCTAGTTGGAATTGGTTGGCGCCGGACAGGGGTAATTGGAGATCGCTGGGAGAGGCCTTCGTCCTGCAGTGCATGTAAAGTAGGACAATGATGATGATGACATATAGCTTGAGACCCGAGTGCACACCTGCTCGTAAGTGTGAAGGTAGGCGGCGTTTTTGCGCAGTTCTTAGGTAGCAGTGCAACAGGACAATGTCGGTTACGGTTGCAAACAACTGCTTTTATAAGTTCATAGAGTAGGAGCAAGTACTCTTTCGAGTTTAAGTTGCCCACTGTTCTTTAATCAGGATGTACGTTGTTTAGCTTGAGAGAAGCATTTCCCAGTAAAAACGGGATCAAAGCCTTCGTATCGCTTATACCCCTCAATGACCACAATACAAAAAAAGAATGTTTCCAGTATATAAAAAACTATTGCTTAACCCCAGTTCGCCATTGCGTGGGCTACGCATAAATCTATTACTAGGACATAATACCGGTGACGCGTTTCACTCCATGCTATGAAGACCAACTAATTGAAAGATTTGCAAGAGCTAGCATTCCTAACGCTTTGCCATGCATTCACCGCGACACAATTAGGTTTTGATTTGATATTTAAACGCTTCTTACAACGTCTTTTTTTATAAATGTCTTGTGAGGTATTAAGTTGTTTTCCAGACTTTATTTGCTAAGTATTGTTCCTGCTTTTCTGACGACCGATGCGTAAAGTTGCGCAGGATAGTCCACGCCCTTAAAAGCGTCTTTATTACTGCACGGCCTTAAAAAAACTTGCCAGCCTTCACAGAAACACCCATAACCAACACGTCTATTACTTATAGAAAAACAGTTATGATGAATTGGGAAAGCAAGCATGAGCCGAGCAGTTCAGATGAGATATCCGATAAAATGCCGTGTCTAGCAAAATAGTTTGCAGCATTAAACGTGAAAAAGGGTGTATACGTATATCATATTTCACATTCTTAGGGTGTTACTTATGTAACTGATACCCTAAAGGTGTGAGTTAAAACACATTTACACCCTTTTTCCCTTATAAGGGTGAGTGAGTGAAACAACTTTAGTTGGTCCACTATAGACGTATGCAAACTCCACGTCACCTGGCTAGGCTTTCTCGGGGACCATCAGGTGAAACCTGACGGCCCTCTCGTGAGCCCTCCGGACTGCCAGGATTTGAGAGGTGTGATCCTGGGCCCTAATTAGCTTCGTCATTTCCTCTTGAGTGAAAGGGGGACCGGCAGAGGCGCAGCCCCGCAGGACATGTTTGAAGTCCGCATAATCACCACACAGAGGGCGCTAATAGAGAGACGCTAATAGCTTTCAGGACCGGAACGCTATAGCCATTGAGGCATCGCGGTGGGTATAGTCCTGAGCTCTAAAACCATAGAAATAACACGGGCGAGCCTGAAAGTGTCCTGAATAATTCAGCATAACTTTGTACTCAACTATTAAAGGCATTCCCAAGCTTACCGGTTTTGCTTTTTATAGTTTTCACGTGCAGAACCTTAACCCGCAACGATAGCTAAATGGCTGTAACGTTCTCCTCCTGACCACGACGTGGCGATCTTGACACCCATCCATGGCGGCCATATTTCAATGGGGCGGATTATGAAAAACGCCGTGTGCTGATCTTTAGGTGTGCGTAAAAGAAGTCCCAGGTGGTTGAAATTTTTCCGGAGCCCCTCACTGTGGCGTCCCTCCCAACAGATTGTGCTCTTTCGGGACACTAAACGGAACATTATGATTTTAGGGTCTTCATTTAAAGTGATAAACCAGAAGTCGGGAATGCATATCGTGTGATCCGGTACCCTGTTAAGCATTACTGCCAATGCGCAAAGTTTGGCTTGTTGCTTTCACAAGGTTGCGTTCATATTGGCGGTGGAAAATTGAAGAAAACTCACACACACAGAAAGTAATAAAATGGACAGGGCACTGCTTTTGTTTCTTTCTATACGCGTCTTCAAGTTCCTGTTCCAAGTATGGCTGGAAGTATTACATATTTGCATCAATTCCCTTACGATGGAACAAGGAAAGCTAATTTACTTGTGGTCGTTTAGCGGCTATAGTTATGCTGCTACAGGCTTAAAGCATGGGCTTCGATTCTGGCCGCAGCGGTCGCACTTTTATGGGAGCGATATGCAATAACGCACTTGTATTTAGATTATGGTAGGTGCAGACCCCAGGTGGTTAAAATATAATCCATAGCTCCCCACTACGTCGGGCATCATGATGGGATTGTGCTTTTCCCACACAAAAGCACAGAATATAAATAGCTTTTTTTTGGAAGCTAAACCGACTACACTAAGACGTGCAGTTAGGCATGCAGCGGTTTTGGTTCTCAAGAGGGACCGAAAGGTTATGGTGCGCTTTTTGTAGCGCATTATACTTTTGTGAAATGAGAGAGAGAGATCATTTGAAACAAGGCAGTGAGGTCGGCCTGAGGTTGCACGCCAGAAAAGACAGATGAACAAGCATTTCAGTATTTTATAGGCAACCTTCTCAGAGATAGTGAACAGCAATAAGAAAGTATGGTCGTCTTTTCATAGGAGTGAAGTACAGTTAGATTACACCTAGAACAAAAAAAAAAACGGTCAGATAGCGCAAGCCCTAACAAATGCAACATGCGCGTCGTACCTTCTGTGTGTTCGAGTGTGCCGGCGCAGGCTAGTGGAATGTGTCATATTTTCTTGGAGCCGCATGAATGAATCGCACGGTGTATACGCAAAGCGAGAATGGAGCAAATGGTCGCTCAGAAGTGGCAAACGTATTTTGCAGAGAGATGTATCCAAGCATAGAATGAATGTGATACTGCCGTTGCATTTTACTCATCCGTCCATTTGTGGCGTTGCGACATTTTATTACTCGTAAGAAAACTCTCAAAGTAAAACTGGTTAAAGCTGCATATCAACGTTCGCCCTAAGGAGTGGTGGCCATATTTTTCTGATCGTGGAGCTATGTGGCATTTCTTTTAATCCTTTCATTTCGATTCTTTTCATTAAAAAACTTCGAATGGGCTTTGAAATACGGTTTTAGGGCTTAAATGTTCATTGCAAGCGAGCGTTCTGTTTCTTGCCTTGGCGACTGCGCTCTGCTCTGAGTATTTATTTATGGCGTAATTTTTTTTATTTCTGGAATGAATAAAGGAGACATTCAGTTTTTTGCGTAAGTCGATAAAGTACGTCACCGCAATTCGGGTTTTCAAGAAAGAGGATTAATTCTGGCGCACGAATAAGTATTTTGTTCCATGTATTCCATTACGTTTTTAAATATGGCTTTGGAAATAGCTTTGCAGCGTTTCTGAAACTGTCTGTGTTCGGTGCTTTGGTCGGATTATTCGATTCATCCATAAGCAGATATCCGGAGCTTTTAGTTGAACAACGATGGTGACAAAAATACATTTCAAAGTGGGTAGATTTTAGCCACATCTTTCTTGCTATCTGCTGCGATGTTCATCCATCGCCCTGATTCAGCGGCTATTGTATTCCGTTGCTCAGGACGAGGAAGAAGTCGCTGCGTTTCGATGGAGACATGACAGTCAAAACGCACGTGAACCGTGATTTAGGCACATGTCAAAACATTTTCTTTTATGACGGACATTATTTCGGAGTTCTCGATGAAAGCGCACTTTGTCATCGACTTTTCAGTTCTAGCCCCTAAAACACGCCCAAGCTGGTTCGTTTCTACTTCGTTTGCTATGCGGTTTGATTATTTCTTAATTCGATTTTTTTTCTTTCGATGGGGTAACCTCCCGTTCATAAGAATTCATGCAACTCATTATAAATTCGTGTAGTCGTTTGACTACAGCCAGATTTGTCCGTAATCAAGGAAACGCTTACGTCCAATGAAAAACCTGCCCGAGCCTGGAAGGTGCAGTGGGAACTCGCCATACAAATATTTTTATTTGCTGTGGAAATGAATTTTTTAAAAATTGCGCCTCGATTGAGACGCCTTTCGCCATCGAGCGCCGTTTCTTACGGAAAAAAAAGGAAACTGCGGAAGCGAGCCAAATTGCAGAATCAGGACACAATATCCATCCAAGAAAATGTCTGGGCAAAATATGCACCGTAATTAGGATCATTTAGGGAAATCCGGCGCTATATGGGTACACCGCACGCTTTGATAATAATTGAAGTCCCCAAAATGATGGCCCAAGCAGTGGCGTAGGGCAAAACGTGTAGAGAGTCACTCAACTGAAGAGTGCTTTTTTTTTTTTTGCAAAGAACCAGCGTGGTGCTCCGGAGTTACACTGACGTTCTCAAGTCTACCTTAATCACCTTATTTGAGTCACTGCTCATTAAAAAGCGCATGGTCATTGCCCAAAGGAGCGCGGCGGCTCTGGAGCAGGCTTTCACCAATGATGTTCAGTTTGCTATTATGACTAGGTTACCAAGCTATTAATTTTACAACGACAGTTTAATCCTACCCAGATACGCTGCGTTTTACTTCACTAAAAGGAATAGTCTGCTCTAAACTGCATTCCGTTTAATAACTCTGTTTCTTGATGCAAAAATGCCTCCGAGTTTGAACAATCTTAACGCGCTCCTATGCTTCAAACTTGCTCGCGATTCTCAATAGCATTTCGGCCGCGAGGAAATGCAACGCGTATGTACGGTTACAGAGCTAGGAGAATGCAATCTATAAAGTTTCGATGAACATTACTGGCTGAAGGGCTGCGCGAGTCCTTATTCGCAAAAAAATGGTGCGTTTCCATGGGAACCGTGCCTGCTTCAGGTTATCATGCAGCCGCTAGGAGTGCTCTTCGTTCACATGCCTTTCTTTTTTCTGGACTTGGGGCCAACAAAACACTGAAAGAAACACGATTCTTTCCACAGTGCCTCCAATTCCGCTTTCTTGCTTTGCTTCGGCTCCAATATAATACTATTATTTTAAGTATTTGAAGTATTCGTATTAAGTATTGCGCTGACAGCGCTGACAGCGCTGCCAACGCTAACAGTAAATTTACATACAAGCCTTGCCACCCCCCCTCCCCCCAATGTAACCTTCAGTATTCAGCACACTTGAATATTTTGGTCTTCAGTTAGCTATGGGGCGCTTGCTCTTACGTGCTTGATTCTGCATGTCTCATTACTTGCCCCGCAGTTCGTCCTCATTTCAATTTCCATTCAATCGAAACTGTCTTAGTAGCTGTGAATGCACACTTAATTTTGCATTGTTTTCTATGGAAAGTAAGCACATCTTAATATATCATAGGAATCACAAAACATGTAGTTTCTGCACATGTTTTTCTGCACTTCGCTTGTTTATCCTTTACGTCGAAACTGTTTTTACACAACGACAGTAGTAACAAAGTTCATTACGTTAGGCCTTCCAATACTGAAAATGAGTTTTTCTGGAAATTACCGACTTTCAGCAGCATTTCATATCTATGAGGCCTTGGGAGGAGAACCACTTGGGAAGACCGAGCGGGGAGAGCATGGACAGAAAACGCCTACAGTGGCACAGCTAATATGTGCACTACAGCACGCTTAACCTCCCAGCACCTTCAGGAAGTACTAGTGAAGATGAAGCCCAGCATGTGCTCCGCTCTTCCAAACGACACAAGTTACATGGCAATTTTTAGCAGCTGTGCAACAACCTGCGCACTACCTCCCGTTTTACAAGGTGTGGTTCACAAAGAATTGTACACTTTTTTTTTTTCAGCGTTCCCACCACTTCTACTTCCCACGTGGTCTCACTCCTCCCTCTTCTTGTCGCCCCTGCCACCCAACCCCCACAATGGGATCAATAATGAATTCTGCATGCAGAGCTTTTATAAAAAGATACATTTAAGCGATACGTGGACTAATATACTGAATTTGTATGCTACCGTTGTTGTTTCAAATGGTTTAGTTCTGGAATAAAAGAAAAATCTGCCTCCGTGACAAAACCACGATCTGATTATGAGGCACGACGTAGAAAGGGCGGGGGGGGGGGGGCAAGGGGTTTCCGAAAAAAAAAATACGTTTACAATATGCAGATTTTAAACGTGCACCCGATGACACGGCACATGAGCATTCTTGCGTTCCGCCACCATCGGAACGGGGCAGCCCCTGCTGGGATCGAATCCGCCACAATGTGCTCACCGGTGCAATGCCACAACTACTTAGCTACCGTGGCGGCTGATTGTTCTGCGATATAAACGGGGCGAAGTAAGATGGATTTGGAGCAAGGGAGACTTTTATCAATGCTCAAATATTTACTATGACATAGTGCCATTTCGAGCCCACTAGTCTTAATTCTGCAGCTTACCGTGCAGATCATACCGAAGGCATCCAAGCGGGGCAATCTCCATAATCACGCTCTTGCACCAAGAATGCCAGACATGGTGAACTCCCCCTCTTTCAGAACAATAGCACACCCGGTTAGATTAGAGCAAACGTGGTCACGGCACGGGCCACAGGAAGTCCGCCGCTGCAAGAACTATACGCTGAGCGAAAAATCCACACCAAGCTGAATGACGCGATTAGCGGCTGACGTATTCGAGGGAGCAGACGTCCTTTTACCTGAAAGTTTCTGGCCGACCTTGGTGTTGTAGCGCTGAGTGTGGAGAACACCATTGCAGAAGCGAACCAAACGCCGCACTCCAGACGACACGCGCGGGAACATACTTGCAGGAATTCCAAAACGACGTGTGCCTCGCTGCGTACGTTCGGCCAGTGGTGATCGCGCTGAACTCTGTCGGTGGTTTCACGATAAAAAAATGAAGCAGAGGGTACAGCGCTAGGTTCGTTAGCTTGCTCAAGCGAATCGATGTGGTGTGATGCGCGACTAAGCCATTCTGCGAAAACTAGCGAACATACAAGGAGGCAATGTTGGCCGACGATACGGCGGGTGTCTACACCATCACTGGAAAGTGGCTTCAGTGACGGTGTCTCCGACGGATTGTCTTCGATACGTCTGACAAGGTCTGATTGGTTCTTTCGGTGCCGTTTGCAATGATTCTACACGGACGATGTAATGAAAGAACGCGCACGAGAGAGCGTTTAAGTGCATTTGTTGCAAGGTTACAATAGCGTGCTCAACTGTTTTCTTTAAGAAGATTTGTAGTAAGGTGACCTATGAGCAGGCACCGAAAAGGGAACCCTTTTACACATCTTTCTCGTTGTGATAATTGCTTGACTCCTGATTACTCAGGCAGGTCAGGGTAGCGAGACAGCTAATTTCCAAATTATCGCAATAACTGGTGGTTTATCGGTAACTCGACATGAGATAATATTGTACAGGTAATGTTTAAGTACAGTACAGTGTGTCAATCAAATACATGATTGCTGATGATTCTAGTTGCTATATTTTCTCTGCCTAGCCGTTCCTTACTTTCCGTAGCACAAAACAGCAAAAGAGAGAGCACTGTTTTCTCAAGTACATCGCCCTGGCTACCAGCCTGGCCTCTCTGTCACCTTTTCTACGTGCAAATATTTTCAGCGTTGGGGCGGGAAACTACACGCTTACTGGTGTCTTTCCCTAATACAGCGCTTGTTTTTTAATATTTTCCGTGTTGGGGCGGGAAACTGCAAGCTTACAGGTGTCTTTCCCAATCCACTGCCGTTTTTCATTGTTCTTTGGTTTGCCTGCCTACGTCTTGATGTCGGCTCAATATTTGTTTTGTCATTCCATCGTTCGTCCTCTTTCGTAACTTTATTTAATTACTTATTGCATGTGCTTTTTCTTAAGTCGCCTTGTTTTTCCTATGCTATGTTCTGCTTTTCAGCGATTGCTGGGGAACCCAAACTTGCGCGTCCACTTAATTATGCGTTTTCCCCTTAGGCTATTCTTTCTTCCTCTCATTTCACACGTGGTCCCTTGATAAGCTCCCAGAATAATGACTTGATTACGTCGCGTTTCTTAGTTTCTTCATGTAGTCTTCTTTGTGTGTCAGCCTGTTGTAGTTACAAGTATTGCAGATTACCTTTTCAGTTCGTATGACTACTTTGCTTAGCTTAGCAGTTCATAAGACTACATTTTGATTCTTTTGAAATTTCCCTCCGGGCACTAAGAGTTTGTTCCGTGTGTTTGTTTTTTCATTCAGTTTTACTGCGAGAGCACTTAAGCTCTTTTCCACGAGAGTAAATTTGCACGGTGATTGTAAAATAGCGACCAAGAAAGACGAGTACAAAAAGAAAAAAGTTTAGCCTTACATGCACTGACTTCAAACCAACGTCTATTCCGAAGCATTGGCGTAATATATGGTACTTTTATCCTGGCTACCTCACACATCACGCATGAAAAAGGAAAAAAAAAGCAAGGCTATGCTCACTATCGCCCTAAATCATAAATTGAATAGCGCATGCACCCATGTAAGTTAACAATCGGTAGAAAGAATGACTACTGCGACATAGAATTATGACATCAGACCATGACAACTTTATCTAGAACAAGGGTACGCAATTTCATTGTCTAAAAGGTGTACCGAAGGTTGGTTCACGTACGTGGAGCCGTGCTGTGGATAATAAAGAAGCTTCAGTCAGCTCCCTTGTTGACTGACCTCTATGGCGAAGAACAACTGTCGTGTTTTCGAAGATCGGCTTGAGTCCGCATTGCTTGCAGTGCAGCACACAAACTTGGCGAACGCCTTTCACGCCAACGATTTAGTGAGCGGCGCCATAATGCTCGGGGTATGTGCCGCTCTTCAATGAACCTCCGGCAGGCACCAGCGCTCCACAATTATTGTCTTGGAGGCCACGCGCGTACTTCTTGGCAGTACCACTAGATGGCGCAGTGTATCCACAAGGAAGCGCTAAAGAAGAGCCCGGTTGCCACTTGACGCTTTTCTCAGTGTTCGCATGCAGCGACGTGCCGCACATTTCGGAGCCCACGTGCAAGTTTCGCGGCAACGACGCTAGATGGCGTCGAAGGTTCTTAAGGAAACGTCGAAAGAGGATTTCCGCTGCAGTGCACGTGTCATATATATCTTGTTTGGACGGTGGCAGTACGTTGTGTCGCTGTATTTATTGAACGCAAACGATTTACTGTCGACAGCGATCGGGAGATCGGTTCTGCCGCAATTTTTTGGAAGCGATTGCTTTCTTTGGTTCCCCGCCCTGCCTGACCCCCAATTTGCCGAATGTCAGTTTCTGGCCGCTCACTGCACACTGTACGCACTAGAGGGCACTAGTTGTCAGTAAAAATAAATTGAATATCTAAAAGAAATCAGAGACTCTGTGAGGGTGGATTACCAGCGGAGTTGTATATAAGTATACAGAAAAGAAAATAAAACAACAAAACAATATTGCACAACTATGTACTTTTTATATTTATTTGTACTAACGTTTATCTCGTCACCACAGTAATTATTGCGTTATGGTCACCATGATAGACGGCCATGGGCGCTTTGGCAAGACTGGAGGTGTCTTTGGCGAACGTTAGTTCTATACACGACCGATGGCGTATCATGGAGACGTTGGTCTTGGTGTACCATTGAAGGTCGAACCTTCCCACGAGAAACACCAGGAACCATATTCGATCGGGACACATGACACATGGACGTTAAAGTCACCCACAATGACTATGGAACTCGGGTCCGCCGGGAGGATCCACCCAAATGTGTCGCTCATAAATTCTTCAAGGTCCCGCTTTGGCGTTCCGGGATGAAAGCATACGGTAGTGACATCGATTCCCTTCACAATCTATGCGGTAACCACACTAGATTGAACCACCGGAAACTGCCTTCGTCGTCAATTGAGTCCAGTCTTTTTATCCAGGGTGAAGGTACGCCACTCGATGGGGACCAAGTCCGCCGTGTTCTTGGTCCCCCGTCTCCAAGCAGCATGCTCGAGGGGCTTGGCTTTTGTCTGAGCCAGTCGGCCAGTGTGTGGCATATCACATTTCACCCAAATCCGCACCGCATCGCACTCTTCACCTTCCCTGTACTTCGATCTCTCGAAGTACAAGTCTCTCAAAATTCATCAATCCGTCCTTCACGTCGATGTTGAACGTGACCACGTAGGGCTTGGCCCGGCTGAGCAGTATCGTACGGGGTAAATTGTTCATGTGGACATGCGTCATACCGGCCCCCATGGGCTGTGCTTGAACACACTCGTCGTCGGACCCATATCCGAGCGACACATCGACTGCTCTAGCCTCGTGTACGTCTTCCGCACCCTGTAGGGCAGTATCGGTGTTGAACGAATCGACATCCTCATTCGAGTAGAAGAGTCGCACAGCACCGGGCGCGACGACCAAAGCTCCATCGGCGCTGACGAACCGACTCTCGATGACGCGCACCTCCTCCGGTTGGAGGGCCCTCCCCTCCCCGATTCTCGCGAGGTTTGGCGAGAACGCGACGTCCTTGTGGTGCGCAGTCTGCCGCGACGGGAAGTAGGAGAGATCATACCACTTCACCTCCGGGCTCAACACCTCGTTGTGACCGTGTGCACGCCTAAAGGTCTCGTTAGCGCGAACCGGAGGCAGTTGTCGCAGATCGCCGCACATTATGATGCTAAGACCACCGAAAGGCTCGTCGTACTTGTACGTGATCTGTACGTCGTCTGTCTGTAGAGCCATACGCCCCCCCCCCCCCCAAGGTTCAATACTGCTTAAGCAATGGCTCATACCTCCATAAACGTGGCCCACATGATGATAGTTTTTTTCACAAGCACATCACGGAACGCTGGAAACTAGACTAAGACAGCGCCGCTGTAATAAATATATCCAATTGTCGGTTTTGAACACTTACCCCAAAGCTCTGAATCTCAGCGATTAATTAATTCATACACAGACACGTGCCCGAAACGTGAAATAAGCTCGTGCAATCCAGCACTTGAGAGGCTCACAATGCGACATGCGTCGCATAGCCACAAATTACTTATAAAAATAGTGCGCGCACTAGCTTGATTTACACAACCATGAAAAAAGTAAGTGCAGAACGCGCTCACTCCAAAATTGCGCTTTGATTTGCTAAGATAATTTGGGTTACAAGCCTAATAAGCGGACGCTTCTAAAACCGCCTGCGTGTTTGCGAATCTCCTGTAGGGGCATGATGCATTCTTTACCAGCAACCACGCTGTAAGTGTCCGATGGTATTCTTGCACTGTGACCCGCTTCTGCAAAGTCCAATATGCCATGCCTTGCGACTGAGCATGTTTTAACGATGACTAAAAGTAACTAATTCTCTGCAAGATCCAACAAGGTGGCTGAGGAGCACGTTCGACAGTGAAATTTTCAGTCTGTCTCGCGTCGTAATGTGCAAGTTATCTTTCACAATGACATCAACCCAAAGTTTCTTTTGATAGAATTTTTTGCTTCATGAGCCGATTACCTGTAAGATGCAAACATTTTGCGACAACAGCTATCATAAAAACTATCTCGTTTAATTTGCGGCATCGCTCAACATGACCCTTATAGAATGTTTTATAGAAAGTCTATATAAAGTCTATAGACATTTGTCTACGAAATCTATAGACTGTCCATAAACATTTCTTTAGAGCAGTCTATCGAAAATCTATAGACTTATGGCCACACACTTTTTATAGACTAACCCGCCGTGGTTGCTCAGTGGCTATGGTGTTGGGCTGCTGAGCACGAGGTCGCGGGATCGAATCCCGGCCACGGCGGCCGCATTTCGATGGGGGCTAAATGCGAAAACACCCGTGTGCTTAGATTTAGGTGCACGTTAAAGAACCCCAGGTGGTCAAAATTTCCGCAGTCCTCCACTACGGCGTGCCTCATAATCAGAAAGTGGTTTTGGCACGTAAAACCCCAACTATTAAAAAAATTATTTTTATAGACTAGTCTACAAATAGTCTGGGCCTATAGACTGGGTCTATAGACAGCCTATATACTTACGGCCATACACTTTGTATAGACAAGTCTATAAAAAGTCTGGGTCTATAGACTGTCTATAGAAAGTCTATAGACAGTCTATTGACTTATGGCCATACACTTTTTATAGACTAGTCCATAAAAAGTCTCGGTCTATAGACTGCCAATTGGCATTCTACAGATTAATGAAAACACGTTTGAACACAAATGTCTGCAGAATATCTACAGACAAAAGTGTATAGGCTTATACAGTTCTACTTTTATAGACTGAAGTCTATAGAATGTCTATACATAAATATCTATAGACTGTTTATAAAAAATGTCAATAGACTGTCTATAGACATTTCTTTAGACTAGTCTATACACTTATGGCCATACACTTTTTATAGACTTATCTATAAAATGTCCGAGTCTCCAGGCATTATAGACTGTCTATAGACAAATTAAAATTCACGTTTGCAGACAAATGTCTGCAGAATCTCTTTAGACAAATGTCTATATATAGTGTAAAGACATTTGCTTATAGAAATTTTATAGACGTCAGTCTACAAGAATAGAACTCTACAGCGGTTCTACTTTTGTAGACTGAAATCTATAAAATGTCTATAAGCAAACACCTATAGACATCCCATAGACATCAGAATACAAAAATAGGGCTATATAATGTATTACTTTTGTAGACTGAAGTCTACAAAATGTCTATAAGCAAATGTCTATATACTATAGACATTCTATAGACTTCAGTCCACAAAAGTTGAACTGTAGATTCCTATACCCTTTGTCTATAGACATTCTGCAGACATTTGTCTACAAACACAAATTTTCATTCATCTATAGACTGTTTACAGAGTGTCTATAGACTCACAGATTCTTTAGACTAGTCTACAAAAAGTGTAAGGTTATAAGTCCATAGACTTTCTGTAGACAGTTCCTGCAGATCCGTCTATAGCTTATCCATAGACTTTAGCCTTACACTATTTGTTGATTATTGTCAATACAGAATGTCCGAGCTAACATAAATTCAGTGAAGCTATTCAATGAAGAATAATGTGAATAAAGACGGTGCAGTGAGATCGGAATTTAAGACTTATGGTGTTCAGCCGTCCGAGATCTGACATGTAGGTGTTGTCACAATAGTATATCCTGCACCGTGTTCTTTTTAAACCTTGTATTTTTATTGCCCATATTGGCTAACATAGCCGGGATCGACACCCTATATACTAGCCATATAAACCACACATTTTGCCAAATAAGTTTCGATTATATATAAGCACTTGCGTCTGGGGTTGCTAATGAGCATTCTATTGGAAATGTCTATAAATATGTACTGCATCCAGCATGCATGTCGGAACATACCCAGGGAACTGAACATAGAAAATAATGCATGCAGATGGAAGCAGTTGAAAAATCTAAAATGTACGTGGCTGTGAATCTTTATGCAAGACTGAATGAGTATTTATGCACGAGCACATTTCAGAAATACTACAATTAAATGCAATGCATCCGATTGAACTAAATCTGCTAGCTATCAGCTAATTATAAGTTAGTTTACATTTCTGTTTACATATGGCGCACAAATTTTTGTATGTAAATTATGTATATTCCCGGGTTGCTTCTCATCTGCACTTAGGCAATAATGTTGATATCTAAATAACGCTCCTGGACCAGCTGCACTCTCATATGTTGCATAAACAAAAAAAGTTCAATTACACTAGTGCTGAATCACACAATGCAAAAAATAAAGCAATGCACCGGTATTGAATTAACTCTTTTTATTCCGCGATATATTAATTGTCTTAGAATGAAGGTCTTATGCTATGATCGAAAGAGACTACTTACATATTCACAGACTACACTCTAAGAAAAAAGAGAGTAAAAAGTGAGTCACGGCAACTTGACTCTCTTTTTTCTTACGAAGACCCATTTTCGCGCGGGTAGAGTCACAAAACAAGAGTCAACATTTGTGTGTGGGTCGTTTGACTCTTAATAGCACGCGAAGAGTCGTCGTGCAAGATCGCGACTCCTCTGATATTCGAGATGAGTCTGGCGAGAGAAAGATTAAAATGCAGGAGAAGAAATACCGGATAAGGATAACGTCTTATGTTTTAGGCAGGCCCTCGGTTTCCTGTCCTGGTTGTAATGCGGTGTATCATTCTTTCGTCAAGCTTGTCATGTTCTGAAATTACATCGAACTCTAAATATCGATTTTCCTTGAACATGTTTGTTAATATCTCACACGCTGGCATCCTATGCTAAGGAATACCCAGATTTGTCAAACTGGATTCTGACCATAAGTAAATCTAAAAAATATAGCATTGGCTACTACAGAGAGCACAGCAACGAGATAACAAGTTCAGTATAGGCGCACTCAACAGTGTCGATTGTAAATGTAATTGCACTACGTAAAGTTAAATTTTGAGGATTTAGGTTCCAAAATCAAGATCTTGTTATGAGGCGCACGGTAATGGAAAACTGCAGATTTATTTTCAGCAGCTCGGGTTATTTAACGCGCACGGAATGCACAATATACGCGCGTTTTCGCATTCTGCCCCCATTGGAACGCGACTGCTGCGGGTGTGATTGTTCCCGTTACCTCGAGCTCAGCAGCGCAACACCAAAGCCACTGGGCTACCGGAGTGCGTTGCGTTCCGCGACCAGAAACAAACATTAACGAACGCAGCACTGCTTTTGAACCCCCTAGAAATTTGAAAAGAAAAATGTAGCAGTTTCCCCCCAATGCTGCATGAACCACTGCACGAACAACTGCACGAACCAAGGTTCGTAGTTTCATCACCTGAATAAACTGCAGTAAACAATCGCTTACTCCGTAAATTAGCAAGCACGGGGTCACACGCGCACGTGCAAACATGAACAGATTTCACTCAATGACCGCGAACACTCGCGGTCACAGCCTCGGCGTGATGAAGGACGCGAACAGAGCGGACAGAACACTGCTGCTGCCTCATCCTTCGAAGCGCCTCCGAAACTTGAAATGGCGCAATAAAAGCGCCCTTCCCCTCACCCTCCCCCTCCCCTCGCCGCTTTGCACCCATCGGAAATTATCTCCAAGACAGAGCGAGAGTGGCGCCAGACCGGGCTAGAGCAACGGCCAGAGGAGAAGCGTGCTAAATAAGCGCCTCCTTTCCCCGGCTTGCGCGCGTTTTATCACGTGACCACCTATAGATACTTGGGGCACCCATTCAGACTTGGGGCACCCATCTCGGCTCGCCCTCGTACACTTCTTTTAACGCGCACAGCTAACGGCGCAGGATAAGATCTTATCGCACTTGACTTTATGCGTAAGGTCACGGCAACACCGACAGATATATTTCGACGGTTGTGTCCATATAATTGCTATCGCAAAATTCGCAATAAATAGAAAATTTCACTAAGGACCAACCCCGCTGCTTCTCCATGTCGTGATATAGCGGTGAACGATAGCTCTAGAAAATGTGTTGCTAAATCTCCGCCAAATGACTACGCTCCCATTTGGTGATCGCGGCACACAGTCGCAAGAACTTGTGGAGGAAATACCGGAGTTCTGGCAGCTTCAGGTGCACTAGATCATTCAGTAACATGGGTGGCTTTGTAGTTCTACCTTACATCAGAGCAAACTGCACTCGACAGAAATCAAGGGCAACCGCACCATTATAGCTAAGCAAATTAAGGACAATTACGCCGCGTCTTCACACTTCGAGCACGCTCCGACAGCCCAGCGATAGATATTTCAAACACAACCACACTCGGACGAGCAAATTTTGCTTCTGCCAAGTGAACGTAGCGGGTATTTCAAGACGCGTGTTAAATTCATGGCTGTGAGCAAAACAGTTTTTATTTCAACGCAAGGAAACAAAACCGAAACTATCGCAACTGTTTTGCCCAGTTGTGCAGACACAAAATGATCCAAAGCCGAAGCCGTCAGTAGCATGACGCCATTTTACAGTTGCGCTGCATCACGCGCGGGTACGTTGTCGTTGAGTGGTTCTGAAATCGCCGCGTTAGGGGCGACTGCAACCAGGCGTTGCGGCAAGTAACGGTGGGAGCTTCTGTCCGTGCTGTGTGATTGCGACGAGGGGGACCGCCGCCAGTAGCAGCGTGTCGCCTATTTCGTCTTTGCCGACATCGCGCAAGTGCAGCTCGCCGGACCATCACAAGCGCCCGAAGTGCTGCGGTTTGCACAGCATCTTTTATTGTGATATGGGAGATCGCAACGGACAGAGACGACCAGATCAGGCGTTGCGGCAAGTAACGGTGGGAGCTTCTGTCCGTGCTGTGTGATTGCGACGAGGGGGACCGCCGCCAGTAGCAGCGTGTCGCCTATTTCGTCTTTGCCGACATCGCGCAAGTGCAGCTCGCCGGACCATCACAAGCGCCCGAAGTGCTGCGGTTTGCACAGCATCTTTTATTGTGATATGGGAGATCGCAACGGACAGAGACGACCAGATGCATACGAACGACTACCAGCGGGGAGTGACCTGTGCCATATTTCTCTTAACGTCTCAGGTAAGCATATCAGCTTTTGTTCCGAGTTTACAAACGGCGCGTACTCGGCCCTTCTGGTATGGCTACATTTTGCGCCACGTTTCTCTTGGCAGTTCACAGACGTTTCTTAGGCATGCGTGCGCGTATGTATGCGAAAATACTACTGACCGACGGAAGCCTCAGGAGAGCATCTGAAATTATTGCAAAGCTGTACTGCCAGGAGAAACACCGTTCTTAAGGACTTTAGTGACGAGTGGCCTGTCGCATCGAAAAATACGTAGAATATCAAGTACTGCGTAACTTGAAGTGTAGATACAATACTAGCGCCAGTGTGACTTTCGCATGACGAAGACAGGTAGTCGAAAAGGCAGCTTGTGTATTCTGAAGATTTACTAGCGCTTTAGGTATATTACCGCGAATAATAAAAGCGCTACAACGCTGTACGGCAGTGTCAGGCGATGTGGCAGCACAGAAATTTTAAGAGCGGTAAAGCGGCTGCATGCACAAGCAAACAGACACAGCGCTTTAAAAGCGCTGAAAGAGAACAAATTTTTTGTGCATTTGGCTGTAAGTAGAAAACACATTAGCTCACAATCTAAGCCTATATATAATGTATTATTTTTACTTAATCTTTATTTTCACGGTTGTAAATATTTGAAAGCATGAATATGCTGCAACATTTATATAGTAAATCCTACTAGGCTTACAAAACCTGGCTGTGTTATGTGGTGAAATTGTAATATTGCTACTGGATTTTCTATTTTGAGTCCGGTGTTTTATGAAAAAGAGGGTCTTTTTATTTGTAGTCTTATGTTAGTGCAGATATTTGGCAAGCAGAAATGAGTTGATTGCAAAGTTGTATCTCCCGGTGAGCTGCATATGAACTCAAATTTATCCTGTCTTGGCTATTGCAATGTGCATATAACAATTTTAAGTATATACAGCCGTAGTTGGCTTAGTCGCTGTAGCGTATTTTGTAAAAGTAGAAGGCTATGATTATTTTACTGTTTTCATGCAGAAATACCTTTTTTTCTTGTACCAAGAAACGCTCACAGCATTGAATGAGATGAGGTGTGGTGTATTTTTCTACTAATTTAATAAAGGAAATTTCGTCTACGGTGTATCAGCGATTAGTTTACTTTCTTTTACTAAACGATGCGTTGTCTCTTCTGCTACTGCTGTTGTTCTGCGTATTTTTGTAATTTTGAAATGTACTTTACTTTAGGTATTCAAGAAATGCCAACATCCAGAAGAAGACGCCATCTTATCCAGCACGTTATGGGTGAGACAGATCGTAGCAGGCACTTTTGCATATCTCATTAGCATATGATGCCATTTGTTGTAATTTTTGTGTCCGCTTTCCTGTCTTTATGCATTTTACTATTATTGTGCAAAGGATAACAGTTTTACATTTAGACAGAGTAATCGCCCAAAGGGGAGACATGGCTGGAAGAGACAACACACACAAGCCTCCTTTGTCCGTATCTCTACGTTGCGCAGTTACTCTGTTGTTACCTACCAACAAGCCCAAGTTCCTCATCAGCTACATTTACTAATGATCCGTTATTACAGTTTTATTGACATAACATTGAAAGTACAGAGGTACACAGGAAGACAGAGACGTGAACTGATGAAGAGCCATTGAACAAGAATCGCTGGAGCCAGTATTTCGACAGAGAAGATTTTTCTTCTCAAAACGTTGGCTCCAATAAATTTTCTTGTTCTATCACTATTTACAGTTAAAAGAAAGCATCATTGCTCTTGCTGAAGTATTATGCATTATGGCATAAAAATTAGCAGGGTGAAATATCAGAAATGTCAAAATTCTTGTATATTCCAGTGCTAGAGCGAAAACCAGGAAAACAAGATGTAGAGAATCACATTGTTATTTTTCACTGCCCAGTTTGGCCAGCTTCATTCCGAGCTTGCACTTTGTTGCATTAACGACCACTGGAATTCGTTAATTGAATTACCTTGGTGATTTACTTATATTAAAAGATTTTGAACTTGTATTAATGAAGCTTAACATAATGCATGTAAAAGAATTTACAATGACATTTTAAGGTGGCAGGCTTACAGTTGACTAGCAGGTCACTTGATGGTATGAGCTCAGGTTTAAACCGAGCTTCCATGCACAAACCAGTTACACATTTTTGTTTCATTGTTTGGATTTTCATAAACATAAGTACTGTTTCTTTTTGTCGGGCTTCTAGTTGTGTCGTAGGACCTAACCGTTTATCTTTATTTGTATTGGTAGCCATGTTACACAGACAGCTAAATTTTTATTGTAAATCGTGACATGGTAGGACTAAGAACATTTGTGCAAATTTGTTGCAGGTGCACTCTGGCGGCTCCTACCACTGCGTCCTGCCACCACCCTGTCCTGACTACGTCCACTAGGTAGTTGGGAGCCTTTGGCGGCTTCTGTTACTGCATCCTGCCGCCACCATGTCCCGACTATGTCCACTAGGGAGTTGGCAGCCTTAGTGATGATGCCAGCAGGCTGACAGCCGACAGAAAAATTCAGGTAAATACCTGTATTTAAGCGGCGTCTTTTTGAGTGAAATGGCTTGTAGTCACTCAGCAATAACAGAAGTAACTTCGAAGCAGTTTAGACTCCCTGCTATCCGTGCAGGGATGCTCAAGTCCATGCATTTTGTCTTAGCCGCCAAGAGGTTATGTGTATTAGGCGAAATGCGATGCAAATTTTGAAACTACAAGAGACCACTTGTACAATTTTTTTCTTGCTTAACACAAAAACTACTTTGATAAAGCTTTACCAATTTAAAAACAATACAATGTACTCTCATACATGGTATTTGGCATAAATTTACTAGGGCTGCCTCAATGGTAAGTAGGCCGATAAACGTACGCCAAAACTGACTTCTTTTCCAAGTTCATCCTCCTCTCTCTGCACTGCTGCGTAATGTATCTTTCTGATACCATTCTTGCACACAGGCCAAGTCCTAAACACATAGATTGCATAAATTTGCAGCTTTTGCTGTAGGTCACTTCTATGAAAATAAAGTTAATAAGCCATTTTGTCCATTTTTAATCAGCCATAATAAACTGAGTCGTGGCTAATAAGCAGTTAAGTTTTTGGTGTAAGGCCTCTCTTCATTGTCGTTAAAGATTCGGCTCTCTTAATGAAGGAACCATATTTTTGGCTATGCCATTTTATGATGCATTCTTTGGTGCGTTACACAAAATTTGACATAATGTTTATGCCAGTAAAAATTTTTTTTGCTTTAAGTATTGCGTGAAATTGAGATTTGTTCTATATTGAAGGGCCCTCAGTGTTCAAAATAAAATTCCAAGTGGTCGTGTGCCAGGTTGGAACAGCTGGCATGGAATAGCCTACCTACACAAATAGGGAGGGTCATGTACACTTTATGTTAATATACTATTATTGATCCACAAAAGCCAAATGAAGGATTCCATCCTATAAGCAGCTCTTTCCATTCATTTCCACTTTTGCACATTTATATACCTTGAGTCTCGTGACTTGTGTCTGTTTTCATCATCTGCTATGTGCAGAGGGTAAACTTCAGATTTGCCCTATGGTACAGAATATTTTGGGGCTAAATATATGGATCTGTGTTTTTCAGGTTGCCTCGAAATTTTACCCAAGCCATGCCGCACACTCGGGCTGGGCCTCGTGCAAACAACATATAACCAGGTTCAACGCATCAGGGTCGAGGGAGTCCGGAGATCAAGGCAACCTGCTGTGCAACCAGCGTGCAACCTTTGGTGACCCCTCTACATGTGCTACCTATTTGACAGCTGTGCCTCACTTTCATCTATCCAAACAGCATCACCGACTGTGATCACTGATCGAACCATGGATGATTGTTGGGGTGGAGTGATTTGAACAGACATTCTATTTGTCTCTTCAAGTTCTTTGCAAATATTTCTGTTATTATAATTCATATGTGTCTTTAGTATCTAGTTTTTAATAGTTCCTTTCTCTTAGAATTCTCACCATCAGCTCCTGCTATTCTAATTTATACCTGCCTTTAAGCCCCGTTTCTCGTAGTTCTTTTGTACTTGTGGATGTAATTGATAGGTTCTTAATTGTTGTACAGAAGGCTAAAATGCGAACTTACTGCATTTTTTCTTCCTTTGATAATCTACAGCACTGCAATGTGTTCAAGAAATGTAACATAACACAGGCTCTGGTGCAGGATAAATTTGAGAGCAATATAGAGCACTTATTTCAAGCACCCGTTATTTTTGAAAAACTCAAGGATATAGGAGCACAAGAAAGAATATATTGAACTAGAGAAACATAAATTCCCCTCATGAGTCTGGTAATAATGTGACTTCCTTTCACTGCAAAGATACTGGTACTCGCATACAAGGTTTGAAACATGAAAGCTATGATACCCTTGGCATTTCTCAGTGCTTATTTGCCACACTGACGAATGTCAAAGGCAGCTGCATAGGTTTCATGCACACATTGGTTGTATTACACCTTTTGAGTATTGCATTTCTCAAAAACACGGGTTTGCAACAGTGCTTTAAATAGCAGATGTATTTCCTAATTTTCAGAATTTGTTAGTGCAAGAGTAACGCTACAGATCATGTAAAAATAATTTTACAGACTATATGTCCATGGATGCATGCTTCTTCTGATGACGTAGCAGTGCCATGTGGTCGGGGAATGAATGTCTATTTCAGATTTAAATATTGGCTTCCAGGCCTGGGTTAGTCTCCTACACTTAGTATTCTAGGTCAGAGCCCAGTTAATACAGGAAAGTGAATTAAACTAGGAATTATAAACATCAAAAGATCTTGTTCGGGACACTAATGTAACAATCGGCAAGGTTCTTCGTGCATTCATTTCCACATTTGCGAGATTATATTTTGACTGGTTTCATTAATGCGAGAACAAATATTTCTTTATTCTCATGCTAGAGTTGGCTGCCCCCATTCGCATACAACCCCTTTACAGCCTAAAGATTCAGTGTGTTAATAGGCTGTTTTTTTTGGGGTTTGCGCCGTCAGTGTTAAGGGATGCAAACGGTGACATACAACAGAACGCAGAAAAATGTCTAAGGAATGCAAGCAGGGCATGGGGCTTTTTAGGCAGATGCGTGTGTGTGCTATATATAAAACTCCCTATGGTATGCCTCAAGGTATTTTGTAACCCTTTGGTAGAAATACTGACACCCACTTAAGGGGAAATGCTCCTCGAAACAACTTCTTAAATTATTTGTGCTAGAAATTTGAATGTACAGCCATTCATAGGGAGTTTTATGTAGATTTGAATTGTCATTGGTTTTTGTGTAGCTGGTGTTCTTTAGTTATGTCCTACATAGTGGCAATATATTTTTATGGGCACTTGTTTATAAAAGTTTCGCAAATAGTTTCATGCTGTATCTTATTTAGCTAGTTGTATACCGCAAAGTGGCGATACCTATCCAAACAGCTTGTACAA
This sequence comes from Dermacentor variabilis, assembly GCF_050947875.1. NCBI lineage: Eukaryota > Metazoa > Arthropoda > Arachnida > Ixodida > Ixodidae > Dermacentor > Dermacentor variabilis. The sequence goes on from NC_134577.1 coordinate 70,913,840, forward strand.
TTTCTGGAACTATGCAAAAAATATTAGGCCACTTTAAATAATTTTTGCAGATTGCAATTTCAATTAGATATTGGTGTTCTGCTTATCTTGAAGAGTATGTGCGTGAAATTTAATTTGTGTAGGACAATTATAAGTGCACAAGCTCATTCTCATGCTATTGTGTGAAAAAATTATTGAAGTATTCTCAATAATTTTTTTTTCAGAGTACATGAGAGGTATGCAACATTAGTATGCAGGCCTGCCTGCCTACTAATCTTGCATACTTCTAGTAACTTTACGTGCTGTTTGAATAGATATCGGCACCTTGCAGTCTACAGGGAGTTGAGTTAACTGCAGCACACTGCTTTTTGTGAAAATTTAATACACAAGAAAGTGCCTGCAAATATGACTATATTTTGCTGTTGTGTAGGACATAACTCAAGAAGCAGCTAAACAGAAGCTAATGGAATATATGAAATCTGCATGAAGCACTCTACAATTGGGTCTCTTTTCAAACCTCTAGTACAAATAATAAAAATATTTCGAGTAATATTCAATCAGCAAAACGTTCCCGTTGCTACAGTGACCTACAACATAGCGATGCAAAGCTTAAGGCAAGTCCTCTTGTCGAAGTGATTCTGGGCTGTCTTCCCAAGGGCTTCTGTTAAAGACGGTGAATTTTCCTGCATTTACCAGAAGTGCAATACTAAAATGTTTGTGAATGTGCGATTGGTATTGGCACACTAACAGAAAAAAAGACAGCTCTGTGAAATGTAGACTTGAGACGTGACCTTGTTGGACATTTATATTTTGACTCCATGTATTTATGTTGTGTTTTGTACTGAGTGTTTCAGCGGTGACTGCCACTAATTATTGAACATAGCTGCTTCATGAAAGTGCGACAATTTTCACTACCAGAAATTTATAGCAGTGGCAGGCATAAAAATTACAGTACTCCATAACGTCTACTTTGTAAGAACTCGGACTAGCACCAGTTCTGAGATACATATACCCAAAAAGTAATGATCAAATAGATTTCTCTTCCACACAGAATTGTCACACAAGGCTTACAGAAGGCTTTTTGGCAAAGTAATATCTGAAAGAGCAAAGCATGTTCCACCAAGTATGGTGACAAATATTTCAGAGCTGCCAGTCTGAGGACTCCTACAAGCTAACAATACCTTCAGCACTGACTAGCTTCAATAATGGGATGTCAGCGTTTTGCTGAAGTTAATGAAACTTCAAATATTGTGATCTTGTTTAAGAAGACATTTGAAATTAACGTGCAGTTCTAATCCCTGTCGCTTTTGTAAATATTTGCCAATTATTTTTTCAGGCTACAATTTTTGATAATAATGGTATTCATTGCAGAAAGAGCTATTACATGGCATTTAATAAAAAAGGTACTGGTCGTTGTAGATTTTCGGTCTTCAGCATTTGTTCTGTTCCACAGCTGTTTCTTGAAATCTGAAATGATGTACCCATCTCTTTGTTAGCGATAAACAGGGAAATCTGTCAGTATGTTTTGTTTAAAATGGAGCTGATCAACCCAATAGTTAGGCTATTCGCTAATTATAAATTACAACGATAATAGTACAGGTCATAAAAACAGACTGATGCTGAATAACAGCTGTGCCCAGCTACATCCACGCAGCTGTGCCACACAATGTGCATGTGTTCAGAAGAGCCAAATTCCCCAGAGAGAAAGCAGCAGTAACTCATTTTTCGTCATCTTGTACAAGCAGATTATGCGCTAGATGTAATTTATGCTCAGTAAATACATAAGTCAGTCATGTGAGGTGTCTCACTTTAGGTTGCAAGTTGGAACTTCTTGCAATCTTGCTTGTTTTTATTTTGTTTCCTTTGTGAGCATGAGTGACTTAGTTGCCTTGGCACATATTGTCAAAAGTGTTTCTTCATCAATGGGAATTACAAAATTTCAATTACACATAATATTCCCAGTTACTGATATGGTAGACTTCGAGCTTAATTCTCTTATTTTTCATATGTTTATCTACCACGTAGTTTTATCATTCATTGAAACATATCCATGCAATGCACAGTGGCAACCCAAATTATAAATATCTGTTGCTTTCTACCTTGCTCTACAACATTATGAAGATACAAAGCAAAACTAAGTTTGCAATTGTCCCCCATAACCAGAGTTTCGCTTAGAATTTGAAAAACAATATTGACATCCTGCTATGGTGTGAGAGTTGCTTTGGGCACCAAGTGAACTGCGTAGCACCTGTGCTAGAGTGCACAACAAAGCAGAAAATCGCACCAGATTGGAATGGCAGTGGTAAGTTAAGAACAGATGTTTTATTTCACGCACCATTAATGTGGCTTATCATCTGCTCCTGTTTTGTTTTGTGGGAACGCATACATTGAGAAGACAATTTTTTGCACCAATCTTACCTTAGCGGGACACCAGAGAAAGGTAGAAATCAAGAACAGGTATTCACACTTTGTTGCCCACAGTGTATTATCTGGATGTGTTTCACTCTACAAAAGACTACTGTGGTAGATAATCATAAAGACAAAAGAATTAAAAGAGGTATGTGTCAGTCATCCTTCCATGACTTCCGGTGTTTATAGAAACACTTCTTTCTGTATATGTGCCAAGCCGTAGGGAGGCTTTATGTTACTCAGTCATGCTTTCCAAGTTAAAAATCTGAATAAGGACAATCACAAGAACATTGTATGAGTGATTTGTAAATGTGGCACCTAATGTAACTTATTTACGTGTGTGCTGAGGGTAGATTACAGCCAGTGCATAATCTGCTCTTACAGGATAGCTTGTGATGAGTAAAAGAAGCCTTCCTCACATCTTCCTCTTTCTTTTGGACATTGGTGCACCATGTGTATTGCTACAGCTGCATGCATGCAGCTGGGTGTAGTTTGTTTATGTGTTCTGCTTCCTCCCTTGTCCTCATTATTCATGTGCAATCTTTGCCGTAACAAAATACAGCTACCTGTGCTACATATTTTGTCAGCGTGTTTGCAATATGGCAGGTTTTGTATTAGTGGGTATTGCAATCTGTGAAATTGTCTGTGTCAGCTATTATACTTCGTCTTGCAAAAGTATGTTTGTCAACATAAATAAACAATTAGTATAAATTTTGCTGTATTTATTTTTGTAATATCTGTTGTGAAGCTTTTATACACTGTTGCACGTTGTATGACAGAATAAAATTGATGCACAACTTTTTAATGTGGTATTTTTCAGATCAATTTTCAACTGCCACTAACACGCACAAGTTGTGGGGGAAAAGTGCCAACAAGAGTACCATAAGGTAAGACAGCTGTTCTTACTGTTAGATTGGATTATCAATTGCCGACCAGTTGTTTTCAGCAAGCATAGTGTAACGCATAGATTATGTAATCTAAGTTGGAATATTGTTTATTGCACTTGATTATCTGGGTCTCCTTTGTACATAAGTGCGGCCTTTTTTATTTGTTATGTGTAGCTTACTTGCTTAATATGTTAAATCGTAAGTTCTAAATAAATACACGTCTCGAAGAACAGTGAAATAGGTTTGACTTATAAATGTTTTGACATTAGAGACTTGTGCAGTGCTTAATTGAACTTCTACATGAGTTACCTAATATTTTGGGGTCTCATTATGGTTCTGAGTTGCATTGCAGTGTCATGCATATGCACCTGCAGGCTACATATTGGATGTTTATTTAAGGCTGTTTTGCTTGGTTGGCTATTGATTCCAGTTTAATAGTAATGAGAACTGTCTTGCTTTCATGGTGATTCTGTGCTGACTAATACATTTGAATTTTCCAGAAGACAACAAAGGGTGATGAAATGTTAACTTATTGTTGCTAACCTGCCACGTCCTTTTTGGCAAGTTTGCTATGGGTTCTTATACGTTGTCTTTTCACAGTAGTCATCTTGAGAACTAGCCGTAGTTGTGTGTACTTACAGCAAAAGTTGGTGACACATTTTGAAAAGCGGCTCGACACTGCCATCCGAGAGTCAAACGACTTACATGGATTAGTTATTTTACTCTATTTGCAAGAGTCCTGCACCACACACTAAGGGTAACTTGACACACACTGCTGGAGTCGTCAGACTCATCACGACTAGTTGCCCGAATCCTTGAGCAGTGGTCATGTGACCCTTTATCTTGACTCGTCTGACTCATGCAGAATAGTTAACGGGACTCCCTCAGCAGTAGTCGTGTAACCCATTTGAGAAGGTTAGGAGACTACTACAAGAGAGTGTGCATGACTATTGTGTGCGGAGTCACGTAACCACCTTGTATCGAGCACAGATAGTCTCGGGACTCTCTGCCGAAAGAGAGTTCGGGTGTCTCCCACAAAGTGTGTCGTATACGTGGCGAGTCCAGACTCTCCGAAAAGAGTAAGCGGTACTCTTTTTTTTCTTAGTGTGTACTTCCCGTTGGCAAGCAAGGCCGCCAGGCCGGCGTTGATCTTGGTGTCATATGCTCCGAAGATGCTGCACCTGTATGCTGCAAATAAGTAGATGCAACAATGTGAGGCAAAAGTAACAATTGCGCATTCTTTGTTCATTAAGAAGCTTCATATATTTACTCAAACCATTTAAGTCAATACACAATGCGGTTTAAGTATGACTAACGGCTGCTTGTGAGTACGAATCAGTACTATTATGCAATGTTTCATTTTATGACACCTTGAACAATTAGACAGTCACAAATGCTGCTTCTGCTACAGCAAACTTTTAAGACAAGTTCATATATGACACAAAATTCTAATTATACCAAATGATCTCTATATCAATTGCTGAAACAGGGTTACCGAGTTAAACTGTCGGTGCATTTTTTTGCTGGTAACTAAATGTGCCCGCGCAAAGGGATATGCTCAGAAGAGTGACTGGAGTATTCACAGTATGAAGCCAAACATTGTCATTTATTTTGCCTAATACACATTTAAATGTCTTTCTCATACTCTTAATTGAATGGGTCATTGGCCATAAGTTAACGGAAAGCAGGTGGAATGATTGTATTGATATGGTCACTTAGTTTCTTACAGGTAATGTGACTTCTTGGGAATGTAGCGCCAGAGCCGCTACACCAGAGTTCATCGCGCGCTAGTTTGGCTGGCCGGCGTAAAGTTCCGATGCATTGAAGGTATTGCGTTGGTTTAGCGCTTTTGCCAAAAAAAAAAAGAAAACTCTGGAACGCCGCATCCGTGTGCGCATGCGCTGAGGCAGCAGCTCATAGCCCCGCCGATGCAAGCCACGTGAAACGCTCCGAAGTGTACCAGGGGCCAAATTTTCGGTAATCCTGGCGTCGCCGGCGTGACGTATCCGGCCTCACCGGCTGCTGCCTGTTACACAAGAAACGCCGGCCTATCTCCAGCGTTTGAAGGCCGAGCCTTTCCGGTGGCGCTGCTTGCAAGCAATGTACAGTGATGGGCACGTAATGGAACGGCGTAGTTCTTGCAGTGCGCGAGCCGCGGAATGTCAGGCGCGTCTTGTAGCGTCGTGTACCATGTCTGAAAACTATTTTCAGATGGCTGGCGCACACGAAACAGCGCTGCATGCTCCCTACCCTACGTGTTCTTAGCCAGTATGGTTTAAACAAGGACTGATCTTTTCCTGTGCGCCTCTTCGTTTTGGCGTTGTGATATGCCCAACCAGGAAGTGTGACGTTCATTATGCCTCCTTTGAGGCGGTGTGTTCGGATGCCACGGCGAGAAGGCTTGGCTGGAGTTAGTGACATTCCTTTGATTCCCAAACGGAGGAAGACGGCCCTTAGAACTGGATGATGGAGGTTCAAGCCGAAATTGAGACGTAGCCAGCCATTCAATGGTGAGTAGAGTTCAGCCCACGCTAGCTACTTTTTTTACGAGAGATATTTCGTTTTTGTCGAACGTCAGCTAAACTGTATCCCTTGTCGCACCATACTCGCGCGCAGCTTTGAGAGTCGTGTCCCCGATGACACATCCAAAATGCTGCGCAGAACTGCAGCGGCCCAGTGCGTGGCTGCTCTGTTCGTGCCACAATCTAGGCACCGACCGTCAGAATTTGTTAATTTTTTGTGCCTTTTCTCTATTAACACATAGATCCACCTTTGGGCCTTGTTAAGTGTTTAAACGCAAACACACTATTGCGGCTCTTTTTTTATTTCGTCCGACTTGTGCGACCTTTCCTTGGCCGCGATTTTTATTCTGTGGCAGATAAATTTGCAAGATCTGGCATACGGATGAAGTAGAAAATGCTTTATCATCTCCAAATACCAATTTCATTTCCGTGTCATTCGTGTTTTCAAATGCGTGCGTTTTAAATAAAAATCATCTAGGCGAAGGCTTCGAAAAGCTGAACGCTTCTTACTTTGACACGCTTGCTGTCGTATTGTGACAGAAGAGCTTTTCGATATGAAATGATATCTTTTAATGAAATGTGCACGCACTGACGGTAGTCAGCGAGATGACGTGATCAAGCGAGGGCTTTGCTCTCCTGCACTATCTGTAGGTGTAGTTCAGTGCGCGTAGTACATACCAGGCACCCATGTTACTGAATAGAACTCATCAGCTTCCCCTGCCGTCATCTCAAAGCGCATTGGAGCAGACGACGAAATGTTGACATCATCACATGATCTATAGCTCTGTGACCGCATTCTCCGTCGGCGCCGTCGCAGTGGCTATTTCTGCAGATTTTGCTGCTGAACCAGCAGCACGTCGAGACATATGGGAAAGACCAAGCCGAGCGATTGCATGAACAACCAACAAAAATTCTAATCAGAATAACGGATCACGTGCTCGAAACATAACTGAAAGTACACGTTGCGCCCTCGGCGTGTCATCCACGACGCTAACCCTACTGCGATAGTTTTCCTTGCCTTTGATTCGAAAGCCGCAAAATGAAAATCGAAGAAATCATAATTGTCGCAGAAGGGCGAGTGGTTTCGCAGCTGACGGACAAACCGAGCATGCGGGCTTCTATCTGTTGATGGCCGGCCGACGGTGCGCACCGTACTTTCAGTTACGCTTGTGGCGCACGTGTTCCGCAGTTAACAAGTCAGTTTTTGTTGATTGCGCTTTTTGCGGAAGGTGATTACAACCAACTGCCACCGCACGAAGCTTTCATCCGCAAAGCGCAAATGAGACACGATTTCGCAGATCAACAGAAAGGAATTGCAAAACCTTGCAGAACTTTGAACAACCTCGAACTTCAGTGCATGCGCGCGTAGCCGCTTGACATGATGAGAAGTTTACGATCTAACTGGACGAAGAGGCAAGATATTTCATATAGTCAATATGCCTGACAGCTCGCAGTAGGGGTAAAGTCCACGTAAGCTTCCACTGCCACTGGCTATCCATATATGTACCGACGCCGTCACACACGACCATATTCTTTCTGTACGCAGTCAGCGTTGGTCCTACAAGTGCATCAAAGTATACGGGAGATAGTCCTGTATGTTTCTCCCTCGACAAGCAACCACAGTGGAAGTTAATCAAACACTAAGCACGTACATTCTGCCGAACGGTCGCAAACAATTACTGGAGCCGCGACGAACGTTTTCGACCATGGGAGACACACAACCACACCATGACGTCATGTGCAAAGAATTCGTACCTACTGTCGGGGAAGCGTAGAGCAATGCAGTGAGAATTTCCACTCACTCAGTGAAGGCAGTCCAGATAAAGTTTACACTTTTCAGTGGCAACCTGCAGCTATTATCAACTTCAGCAATGCGTGCGAATTTGAATTTATAACGAGCTTTAGACGTCCGCTTGAGCATAGCGAACGAGAAAGCTATTTGTAGCACCCATGCGTCAATTACAGGGTTGTTTCTGTTCGTGCGTTTTTTATTAAACCTTAGTAATTGAACATTCCGTACTGATCAGCTCCAAGCTCACTCACTAAAGTGGTAATCTTATCTTTCATAGCTCACTGAGATCTGTTGTACAATCGTCCATGTCTGATTTATGGGTACTAGAGCTTTTCTTTTGCGTAAGTTTTTGCCCTGCGAATATTTTAAGTCCTACTAATATTGCGCATCGTTTTCATAAAGCTTATCACCAATACTATACAGCGTTCCATAAAGAGCAGTCAACGCAGTGGAAGCTAAAGAGACCATGCAGTGGCTTCGTTCGCACTTGAATATAGTTTGATGTTTCTTGGTCGCAATTGTGCGCAACTATGTTTTATGGAAGCTCAGTATTGAATGAAACAAGTTTTAATCCTTGGAAACAAAAACTCTGCGGTGTAGACGGCTTCATTCGCGCGATAACAGCAGCGAGAGAGCGGACTCTAGAAGCTTGCGGTGATGGGCCTCATGAGCCTGCTGCGCCGGAACACAAAACGTGTTTTTAGGGTCTTCCACTTGGCGGAAGGTCTATTTTTAACTTTTGAGATAAAATACATGCGCTTTACACCTTAAGATTAATACCTAAAATTTCTCGTATAACTGACGGCAATCTTTACGATTAATATGTCGTTATGTATAGAGGAGGAGTTCTGAAAATCCGCGGGCTTAGACATCAAGGCACTCCTGCTACTCGATATAGCGGCCAATGCTTTTCCTTCTTGCTAGATTTAGCGGGCTACGTCAGTGCGCAAAACCGGAAGCCGTCAAAGACCTACGTCTATAAACAGCAAAAGGGTCTATTTTTATTTTGTTGTTCTACTCTGGTTTTCTTCATCTGGCAACCCGTCGCAAGGTGCCTTATGTGCATGCTCGCGCAAGCGAACGTCGTTGGCACGCAGATGGACGGAACGCACGGAGCGATAACTTTTCTTGGCCGAAGTTCGTCAGTAGCGTCTTCCACAGCGTTGACTGCTATGTGCGGAACGGAGCATAGGTAACCCATCATTCCTACGCGCCCTGTGACTTCCTGTGAAAGATGCCTTTGCATCTGTCAAGAGTGTCGTAAGCGCAGTCGAATTATCTAACTAATGTCTAAGAATGCTTTTGGGCAGTCAATTAGACATAGCCAAGAGGTTTGCAGAGATTCCGGACACGTAAATAAACTGTAGGCGCTAGATATTGGTGTCTGTGCGAAGCCTCCTATCATACAAAATGAAATCTGCCTTCCGTACAGTTCAGCGTCGTCATTCGTGCTTTGCTGCTTAGAACCCACGGACATGTTCTTCTTCAGGTATCTCTCGCTGCCTAATTTCTTTTTGTGTGTGATCCGCACTCTGGTTACCCTTTCAGTAAAGCAGACAACTTTCTTTCGCGCTTTGGCGTATTTCAATTTTACCTCCTTCCGATGATAATCGCTTTCTTGATAAGAAGACGCCATCATATAACTTCATAATCTTAAAGAACTCTACGTCGTCCCAATGCGCTTGGCCCGGCAAAGACAGCAGCCGTAGTTTTGTTTCGAGATTGTTCACGCGGAAATCGTTTGGATGCAGCGTAGTTTATGCGTGTTTCAAGCTACAACCAAAACGAAAGGAGGGGGGGGGGGAGAGTGTGCTTAGTAACTGTGTGTGGTGTAATGGGAATGTAATGTATAATGGTGATCGCGCAATGTGTGCGTGGGGTATCTACTTGGAGTCCTCCCATCATACATAATTAAATATGCCTTGCACGCCAGTTGTAGACGTTGAGTGACAATTGCGCACATCGTAGGCACTACAATGATAACGTCTGGTACGCATGCAACAAAAAGTGAATTTTTGCGGCATGCGATTTATGAATAAACCTGTTTTGTAAATGCATCACCATTTTCGGATGTGCTGGTCTTACTCATGTGATGCTATCCATAACAACGAAATGGAATGCTCTTGTGCTCGGTAAGTGGAGCATAGCCGAATTTCGTAGAAATTGAAATGTGAACCGTAAGATTCGGTTGCTAAATGTTCATCTTACCATCGGCTAAATGAAAAAAAGACGGTAAATGGAAGTAAATAAACTTTTGCAAGTGCCATATGAAACTTCGCTTACGGTACATTGCACCTCAACACTCCGTTACTCAAGGTAACGATCATTTCATGTATTCAAGTTGCTCTCGCCGCGCTTATTTCGATTTTTACAAGGCACGTTCTTTTTACTCTGAGTTCCAACCAATGTTTAGCTAGGTTGTGAGTGCGATGAATCAATACTACATATTTTATTTGCAAGGGTTGCGCTTATGCTAATGTTAGGGGGCTTGGCGAATTTAGATTTGGGAATGGGTGGAAAGGGAGCGCTTAGCAGATGACAATCAGTCAGTTATCTGCGTGGACCTAGCAGTATGAGAAGCCAACCAGACTCGCCAGCGGTCAGAAGAGATATGCTCACGTAAAACTCTTGCTTGGGCTAGTTGGTTCATGCTTGAATGAGAAAAGAGCAAGGCGCAATAGATCAAGACTGAAGAAGAACACAAACTATGCCTGTCGTGTCGCTTCTGTTCTTCTGTCCTGGTATATTGCGCCTTGCTCTTTACTCATTCAGTCAGAAGAGAGTTGTACACGGCACACTTATCGAGTTTATCCGCTGGTCGGATCGCGAACTTGTAATTTGGAATCGTCGCCCTTTTTAAGTGTCTGTGCCGTGCCTATAGCCCGACCTTCCCCGAAGGGGTGTTTGGCCGCCGGGGCACTTATGTCGAACTGCATCGTTGTGTTTTCATCATCCTTGTGGGTCCTTCCTCTTCCCTTGAAAATATAGGACCGCCAGCTGTCAATGCCATCAGGGGTTGCGGGAAGACCCGATTGGTAGGCTGGGAAATGCCTGTCCGGCTCTTGGTAATACCAAGAGCCGGACTTAATACCAACAGCCACATTTGCTGCAGCCAGAAATGCGGCTGCAACAAATATTCAAGGCTCAAAATAACGGATGTCGCTGATTCAAGAAGTGAATAACCAACAGTGTCACGAAAGAAACAATAAAGAAGGGTCCCTGTTAAAGGACAAGGGTAGTTTCTGTATTTTTTTCTGCACACGTGCTTCCCTAACATGTTATATTTATTCCTAACAGTACAGCACTCGAAAGACATTCGAGGTGAAGGAAAGCGCTTTTATATCATTGAAGCAACCGCAAGAGCGCAAGCTGGATGTAAAAAAGAAACACGCTCGCTTTTATGCGCAAGAAAGAGGGAACACAAAAACAGGACTCAGCAACTGCGTGCACTCTTGATTTGCTCTTACTGGTGACATTTCCTTAGCTCGGACCTCTTAAATGTTGGAGTTTGCTGACGCGGATAGAAAATATACCAAGATAGAACTCAGCAGAGAACTTGGCAAAGCAGAACAAACAAAGATGCCTGTATGATTACTAATACATTGAAAAAATTAATGAAATCAATGCTTTCCACAATCAAAGTGACCACCCCTTAACCGTTTCGCACACCCGGTTGATTTCTCGATTTCAAACCAACTAGCCCAACCAACTAGCCCACTAGCCCATCAGCACATAGCCAACAAGCCCACCACCATAACCATAACCCACTCTAACCAACCATAGCCCGCCATAGCCAACTAGCCCACCAGCACATGCTCAGTGACTTCATCTCGATTTCAGTGAATTTGTCCCTGCTAGTTTTATGCCCCACCAATTTGATGAAATAATAAAACTGTGCAAATTATATTTGATAAATGTCTAGTTATGATTGCGCGAGGTACTTCATTTTTCTGTCGACTTCGTTTGAATATACGCTACAAAGTTGTTTAATGAGACCTATTAGTGCTTATTTGAATTTGTGTAGACAATAATTTCATTGCAGATAACTCATCGCTCATGCCCCTTCATATATATATATATATATATATATATATATATATATATATATATATATATATATATGAAGGGGCATGAGCGAAACAGTCGTTTGCAGAGAGCGTATGTTCTCTGTAAACGACTGTTCTTAGTTTTGGTGAGGTTTGTGCCATCGTAACGAGGTCGGTGGATTTCTTAGCACTTCTCTGCGAGATCACCAAGACAATATTGTAACTAGTGTCTTCAAAAATGTGTCAAAGAAATAGAAACGACAGTGGGAAAATCAGACACATCAACCATCTATAAACATGAAGTTTGCTATCCTACAACGAGGGGCATGCAGAATATGAAGTTTATAAGCAAGAAAGAAAGCACGAAAGAACACATCCAGGTAGCAAAGTGTATTGAATAAGTCAGATGAACTTGCGACGCTTAGTGTGCCTTCATTGCCTTCTTGTGTGCCATCCCAGATGCATAATCGTGCTCACGCATGCCTGGCAGCATTTGTATAACTTCTAGTGTATTTTTCTTTCATCAGTGCTCTTTAAAAGTGTTCACTTGTGTTTACCGCTGTATGCTCCAATACATTTTCTGTACCTTTTCTTAACCCACTCCTGCTATAGCGCAAATTGCGCTGCAGTATGTATAAATAAATAAATAAACCACGAAGGCCAAAATTTCAGGATTGCCCGCTGCAAATCAGGTCGCTAGTTCAGACGCACTAAAACGATCACGAGCGATGGTGCTAGTATACATTTCGCCCTATTTCACTTCGTTGTAGCGGGGACAGCAGCAAGGAACATTAATTCGGAGTGTAAACAGTACTGCGATGGAAAGTTGCGCGATTTCAATTCACGCTCATTTTTACTTGCTGGAGCTCAGTGTGCGATTTATAATAATTTTTTTCCAGGCTACGGGCCAACTATGCAACGTATTTGGCTGGTACTTGTCACTGGCGTGCAGGCATTGCGCGTTGTAGCCTGCCTGTTTCACTTCTATATAAGAATTGACGCATTACGAAGGCAGGTATAAATAGTCTTCTGTGGTAGCTTTAAGTGCAACCGCAGTAGGAACAACAGATTTCAAGGCCCCTAGACGATAGGTTTTCTCCTAAATAACTAGATGAAGGTTAAGAAGGTAGGTAGTAGAAGAAATAGTTCTAGAAACCAGATGGCAGTCTTTCTTAAGTCTTTCTTTCTTGAAAGTTCCACAAAATAGCGACGCTTTTAGTTGCCTTCAGCATTCGTAAATCAACAGTGGTGGAACAAGGGCCCTACCTGTAGCCCATGTTGAAAGAATAGTGATACAATATCTACCGTAAACCAACCACACAAGGAGACACGATTTGCATCCTTGCGGTAGCAAAAATTATTTGCGGCTTGTCTCCTTCAATTCTAGCCACTATACCATGCAAGAATCAGTCAAAACTATAGCGCAACTGGCCTATCATGACAGCCGCAAGGGTAGACGATGCCATCGTCAATAGTGATACGCGTTATATGTGAAGTACTGTTGCAGGACGGAACTCCATGGGCGCCGCAGTGGACCGAGAACGTCGGTAAAGTAGTATGATACAGGATTGAAAGCAATATAGTGATGATATTGTTACGTAGGAAGACGCCGACGAAAAGCTATTTACAAGTATATTTACAAGGCAAGACGTCGCAGTTGACCAAGAGGCAACAGCCCGCGCTAGCTTCCAATCGTCCTCCTCGTCTTCTTCCGACTCGGCTCTTCGTCATTGGGAATACTACCCCGTAGCACTACCCCCGGCGGCAAAAGCGCCGTCCCGGAGCGACTAAAGGCCGGACTCTGAAGCAGTGTAGTAGCTCTTGAGCCTACTGACGTGCACGACATCACTAGACACCAGAGTAGATGACGAGGTTGAGCTCACAGGAGCAATTTCATAAGTCACAGGCGTCACCTGGCGCAGCACGCGGTAGGGCCCTGTGTATCGCGAAAGGAGCTTTTCGGAAAGTCCGACGTGACGACAGGGCGACCACAGGAGCACGAGTGCACCAGGCCAAAACTGTACGTCACGGTGGCGGGCGTTGTCCTGACGCTGCTGCGTGGTTTGCGAGTCCGTCAGTCGAGCACGGGCAAGCTGGCGTGCATGATCGGCGAGGGCGATGGCGTCGCGCGCATACTCGGTTGTTGAGGTCGCAGCAGGACGAAGTACCGTGTCAAGGGGCAAGGTCGGTTCGCGACCGTAGAGTAGATAAAATGGAGAAAATCCGGCGGTGTCGTGCCGGGAAGAATTGTAAGCAAAGGTGACGTAAGGAAGGGAAACGTCCCAGTCGTGGTGGTCCTTCGAAACGTACTTGGACAGCATGTCGGTAAGAGTACGGTTTAACCACTCTGTCAGGCCATTGGTTTGAGGATGGTATGAGGTAGTCAGCTTGTGTTGAATAGAGCAGGAACGCACAATGTCGGCGATAACTTTCGAGAGGAAGTTACGACCACGGTCAGTAAGCAGCTGTCGCGGGGCGCCATGCACTAAGATAATGTCACGCAAGAGAAAGTCCGCGACGTCAGTGGCGCAACTGGTAGGTAGAGCTCGCGTGATAGCGTATCGGGTGGCGTAATCAGTTGCGACGGCTACCCATTTGTTCCCAGAGGATGACGTGGGAAAGGGACCGAGGAGGTCTAATCCAACACGAAAAAACGGTTCCACAGGGACGGTGATCGGCTGGAGATGACCGGAAGGTAGCACCTGAGGCGTTTTCCGACGCTGGCAGGGATCACAGGCAGCAACATAGCGTCGGAGCCGGCGCAGTCGGGTTGGCGTCGCCGGGAGCCATGAAGGTAGGCTCGACGTACCGTCCACTGCGAAGCTCCGTGACGAGGTACAGGGAACGTCCACCTCCACCAAATATGTTACGTAGGAAGACGCCGACGAAAAGCTATTTACAAGTATATTTACAAGGCAAGACGCCGCAGTTGACCAAGAGGAAACAGCCCGCGCTAGCTTCCAATCGTCGTCCTCGTCTTCTTCCTACTCGGCTCGTCGTCATTGGGAATACTACCCCGTAGCAATATCTTTGTTATGGCGGGAGGAATCTCACTCTACTCCATCGTATAGGCTTCTTAAAACAAAGGCGAGAGTTCTTATACCCTGCATCTACCTAAACGGTGCGTGTTCTCTATTGAGAGATACGAGAGGCCCCTCAAACAGGGTCGAACGTAGACAACCGTTTCTGTTAAAGGAGTTAAAAGCATTTCATGCGTCCTCAGAATGTAAGCAGCGAAGATACAACTGTAAGTTGGAACCTCGCTGCCTGTTCTCTGAGTAAACTCAGCGTTCAGCTGCAGTCGCTCGTGTGGATGTTCCTGAACCGTAGCTAAACAGAACTGTGATACACCAACTGAGACTACCTATTCAGAAAGCCAGCTTCCTCTTTTTTCTAATATAGGTTGGCCCATGGGGTTGCAGAGTTGTGTCGCCTTTTCGCCTTATAGCAGGCTCACTTTCTAGGCTTTAAACGGCAGTGCGGCAACTTTACCGGTCGTGTGCACCTGATTAAAGTGCTTATGAAAAAGCCTAAAACGCTTCAATTGATATCGCGGTCCCTGTCACCGTTTAAAATTTTTTCAAGTATTTTCCTATTGACAAATTTCTACTGATTGGCGACAACAAAATGCATTGAGCAATGGAACAAAATTCAAAAAGCTTACAGATTATAATTGATTTTTACACATAAAACTGTGGATTCTTCCTTTTAAAAAAGATATGGTGCCACTTAGTAGAGACACCTGGTTTGTCAGACAACGAAGTTATGCGCAAAAGTTCAGACGCTCCTATCTAAGCTTCTTTGTCCTAGGGACTTCCTCGAAACAACACCAATCCTTTTAATGTGTTTTTTTTTGCTTACTTGTATCATGTTCGGTATTCCTTTTTGATATGCTCCATGTTTTTAAATGTAGAAGCTCAAGCATTTCTCGTTTAGAACTAACATTCTTAACCTTCCCGCTCTCCTGGGAGGCGATCATTCTCAGATCCCTATCGCTTAAAAGCCTATCGCGCTCCTATCGAGTAGCGGCCTGGAAACGGGAAGGAGACAGAGGGAGGAACGCTTCCTGAGATGGTGTAGATGTGCGCGCCGAGGGCATTGATTAATCCCCGGACACTTGTTAGAAACGACGACGGGGTTCATATCAAAGGCTGACCTCCACGCACTCCAAGGAGGCGACTTTACCTTCATCACTTGGTTTCTTTTCTATCGCTGTTTTACATTAATGGGACACTACCGAACTGTTCGCTGGGCTTATTCTACTTCCCTCTGGGATAGCAGAGCGGGAAAAAAATGAGCCGGAGCGAACACGGAGCCACTGGGGGCCACAGAGAGAACCAACCACAAGACTACCGCGAACGGTCGATATCGACTCCGTTTACGTCCTTCCACTGTCATGTCTAAAGAGCTGGCTCTCGCTGAGTAGCCAGTTCTCTTTTATCATTGAAGTAAACTAGAGTTATGGTGTATGATCCACCCTCATTATAAGCTCCGCGTAGCACCTCTGCGCTCACAACATATGATAGTGTTGCTCTTTTAAGAGTACTTTCGCAATGCTATCTTACGGACTAAATTTTAAGGCACATTAATACTTTATTACATTGAAGAAATGAATAAAAGGAATGCTCTGCAGGAAGACTCGGATAAAGCAGAAACATTTAATCCACATGGCATCTTTGACTAGCAGAGGTAACTAACCAGTAGAACGTAGTGTGGTGAAGACGAAGACGAAGAAGGCGCTCTTGTGTCGGCTGTGCGCGTGATCAGCTTTCGTCTACTGCCAGTGCTACTAGACTGGGCCTAGTGCCTCATAATAAATCATCTTATTACATTTGGTGGAAGGTGCTGCACTCCCCGACCTCACCCTGGAACTTCGCAGCCGAACTTTAACATCTGCTCCAGCCGCTACTATGAACGACGCTCCCAACAATCCGCTTGGCGCATCTGCCGCTCCTGTCATGTGCCGCGCCGTGCAACGGCAGCGGGACCCTCCTGTTTATAGCGGATCAGGTGAGACTGACGTAGAAGATTGGCTCTCTACCTACGAGCGCGTCAGCGAACACAACAAGTGGGATGACCCGACGAAGCTCCGTAGCGTCATCTTCTATCTTGCTGACGTTGCGAACCTCTGGTTCCACAATCACGAACGGGAACTCCAAACTTGGTCCGCTTTCAAAACTGCATTCGCGGAAGTCTTCGGTCGCCCAGCCTTGCGAAAACTTCGTGCTGAACAACGCCTCCGCCAGCGCGCTCAACAGCCCGGCGAGACTTATACTAGTTACATAGAGGATGTCGTTGATATTTGCGCCCGCGTCGATTCCACCATGACTGAAGAGGACAAGGTGAAGCACATCCTCAAGGGCATCGAGGACGACGCATTTCAAATGCTCCTGGCGCGGAACCCTACTTCTGTCGCAGCTGTCGTCACTCTTTGCCAGAGCTTCGATGAGCTGCGTCGACAGAGGGTCCTTGCGCGCAGCGCTCTCGCACCTGGCGACTCTCTCGCGGGCCTCACGCTTCGCTCAAACACCACACCAGCAGCATCGCTCTCTGTTGAGATTAAGGATTTCATTCGTGAGGAGGTGGCTCGCCAATTGTCTATGCTGCCTCTCAACGATGGACCTCCCCAGCCGACACAAGAGCGCCTTCTTCGTCTTCGTCTTCACCACAGTAGGAACAATGTCTGTTAAAAAGTACATCAATGGTGATTACATGAGAACGTAATTCTTTGCGCAGAGAAATTGGCAAACAAAAGAATGAAATTGATCTTATCACTACTGGGTAGCCGCACATTGCATACGCGGAAACGTAAGTGCAGAAATGCGCGAAATAGTAAATGTACTTATGAGGATCCCATGTATCAAGGGCCCAACAACAATGTCAATTCTATGCACATTTCATGACCGGCAGCATTTGTGGAACACTACATTTTTTGATAGCTGTAATTTTTCCAGGAAAGGACGGTTTTTATGATTTCAGCGTCCTCAATAAAGAAGTAACGAACTTCCAAACTTTATCACAATATATTCATCGATGCCTTTAATTTTGACTGTCATTAGCTCATGCGGTGTCATAATCGCTAATATCGGCACTGTTGAGCGAGGGCTGCTGAACAAGAGATACAGATAATGATATAGCAAAGAAAAGAGCGCTTTGCGAAAGGCGACCCCAACAGTCGTTTTGTAAGCAACCCTGAGTAAAAAGAAAACCAACAGCACCCCTACTTCGACCAGTCTAAGCGAGCCCCCTGACACATCATTTCAAAACTCGCAGCGTGATGCCCTGTCGGGCACACTCAGCAAGGCCGGCAGGGTAGTCCGTGATACAAAAAACAAAACAAAAATAATGATGTCGCAAATACTTGGATGCGCGATATGAAACTAGAAGTTGTCCTCCAGAAAGTTGGGCGTAGTGATAAGGAAAGAAAAAAAACCGCGACAAAGTGGAAATAAATACAACAAACTTCGCAATAGGAAAACCAGGAACACAGGGGCCAATCGGTACCGCCTGAGCTCAGCACTCCGGGCGAACAGTCGTAGTCAGCGCCTTCGTCTGTAGACCTGTTGTGCCCGACATATCATGAGGCACTCTTGCGCAGCCCTGCCTGTCAAGAAAGAGGTCAGCTGCAGCAGACGTTCATAGTTGTTTTTTCCGCTGTCACCCGAACAGCAGCCATTCTCCTCGATCGACTACTCTAAATCGGTACAGTCCGAACTGGGGGGCCACATTTATTAAGCGTTCTTTACAGATAAGCGTAGGTATGCAGTTTTCTGCAACTAACAACAAACAAACATATTGCTGCGATGCGAGAAAAAGGCATATGCTTCGTAAACATTCTGAAAGTGTGCGGCGTTATTTTCCTTACAGGAATGACGCAGCTGTTGTTTCTCTTGTAGGTAGAATGAGTGAATTGAGTCACAGCGCTTTGTTGAGGTAATTTTTTTATTATATGGTACTTGGGAGATGTCGCCTTTAGTTGGCACGGCTATTCCTTTTCACAAATAAATGAAAAATTAACTAACTTAAACGCAATAAAACTAATAGTCAACACCAAATCAGGGTAACACAAAATCCAGTCACATAGACGCACTAATCTCACACTAAATCTGTAAGTCACCTCCAAATCATAAAAACACAATGCCCAGTCATACGTACATTAAAAGCATCCTGAAACATAATGTCAACCAAGAAACACAGCCCCACAAAGCCCTGTCATGCAAATGCACTAGAGTAAACATAAAGTCCCGTCAGATAACTACACTAAAATTAGGGCACATAAAAAAGCGCGGAATAGAATGAAATAAAGGTACATTATTCCAGGCATTGAGTCGGACAAATTCGGTTCAAAAATTCCGTATAATGTGCTTATCACATTGAAACACTCTACTCAATAGTTCCCGAGAATATTGCTCGCTTCTAGATCTCTGTGCAGGGCCAGCAACGCCCGTCTTTGCAATGAATATGTTGACCAGGGACCTGAGATCTTCGTTAGGGATAAAGGCCTGAGGCCTACTGTCAATAAATCGCGTGCTAAGCATGGTCTGCGTTTGTCGTGTCGCAGACATTCTACCAGAAGATGCTGTAGGTCCTCATCCGCGTGGCCACAAGTGCATTCCGAACTATCAGCTCTCGAAATTTTATGCAGAAAGTGTTTTGTGTACGCGGTATCGAGCCGCACACGAAGAACGAGTGCTTAAAAGAACTGCGATTTTATGTAATGTGTATGGGATATTAAATTAAAGCGATGGGTTAATGTTAAATAAATCTGCTGATTTCGAGTTCTGATCAAACCTTGTCGCTTTGCAACCGCGGGCTGAGATGTTCTATCTTAATATGGTGGTGCAATTCGCCTAGCGTTGGAGGGAGACCTTATGTGGCATTATTAACATGCGCTAGTCCAGCTGCCTTTTCTGCTGCAGCATTTCCAGGGATATTGAAGCGGCCAGGCATGAATTAAAACGTCATTGTGCAGTTAACTCGCTTTTGTGAGCTCCCTTAGTGTCTCGCGAACTAACGCCATGTTTCCGAATTGCTAATGTCACCCTCAAGTGAAGACGAAGCTGCCTGCGAGTCACAAAGAATGACCAAATGTTCCCCTTTCTGCTTTGAATTTATGTATAGCCACAAAGACAAAATTGCAAAAAGCTCTGCGGTTGCTGATAATGTCATGTGCGATAGTTTAAACGCCTGCATTTGGTTTCATTATTGACTAACAAAGGCAGTTGTAGAGAAATTCGTTTGACAAAAACCTATATATATGCTTGAATATAGCCAGGGCATCGAAAGTACATCTGGTATAAGCTCAAACATATCAGCACAAACATATCTCGTTTGCGAAAAATTCCTTCTTCCGAAATTTCGATTCTTGCAGAAACGAGTCGTCATGGAGGGTAGGAGATATCTGAGAACGAAAATTCGTGATGTGGTAGTTGGTTTTGGAGCACCTGAATAACCGTATTGATGTTAACCCTAGCTCTCTGAATAAGTACAAATTGCTAGTGTGTCTTTTGTGCTACACTGAAACGCGAAGCTAATTTTACCTTTAAAGGTATAGTAGACTTCTCTATTTCTGCTTACTACGTGATGCTTCAACTGTCATTAAAGAGTTGCGACAGCCTGACCCTTGTGGTTCTATAGCTAGCACTTCAAGTGAATTGAACTAGATGTTTGTTTTGGTTAACTTTCAAAAAAATGCATACCAGGCGAGCAAGGTCAGAGTAATTATTCTCACCCGCCTAAGGACTTTCTTACCAAATGAATAATAATAATAAAAAGACACTGGAAGTTTATATGCACATAGTGGACACAATGGTAGTATGCGCACTTACAGGAATGTCCTAAATATGTAGACATATCCTAGAAAGTGTCAAATACAAATGTATCATAAACCGCCTTACGGTCTCACCGTTCTCCTAAGCCTTTAGCACCACGGCGCACTAGTACCATGTGAGTTGGGAGTCACTTGCAAGTTTCATGTGAATTCTACCACTCCTAATTTTATCTCGAGTTGGATCGATGGTTTCAATAAATAAAATAAATAAATACATCGCTTGTGTGTAAGACAGAATGTGTACTCGCTACAAATCGTACAATGAAGACTAAGCTAACTCGACGTTTTTGTTCCTTTAGCAATATTGACCTATGCAGCACGTATAAACACACGTGTCAGGTGATTAGCAATCACGATTGGAAAGTTACCTAAACTCTATGGCTGAAGTGAAGGAAGACACACATCGAACAGTTCGCCTTATTAATAAGAAGTAGCGCCCAGGTGATGACAGTAGAGTATATTATGAGGTTCTGTTGCAAATTTACTACCCTAAAATACGTACGTCATTAAGACTTCGTTTTGCCTCCAGTTCCATCATAGATTAAGGAACCTCACAATATCAAGATGATACAGTAGAGTCAGATTAACACAGAAAATCAAGCTAACTAGAACTATGCAGAGGAAATACAACTATATATTTGTACCGGCGCAACTATTGACTTCATAGCCAGTGAAGAAGACGGCTCACGTGCGGGTAGCTCGGGAAATAGAACACAAGCCACGTTTTGACTCAACAACAACAGAACACGCTAGCGCTCTGGACCTGAGCGTACGCGGTAGCTGCCGCTTCCGAGATGCCGAGGCAATGGCTGGCCAGCCTGAATAAACCATTGCCACGGCGGCCGCCTCTTCGTGCCGCCTCCCACAAATTGGTAACACCGGACAACCGAGCCTAGCCACGTCAGGGTCAATGCGCGGACTCTACCAAGGCGAGAGTGACGTCGCCTCACGCGGTTCCGCAGACATCCCACGATTGTAGGATGGCCAGGAATTCTGGTTCGTCCAGCAGCACGCCCATTCCGTATCGATAAGGCTCCAGGCTCCAGCTGCCACACCCCGGCACCGACTTCTACGAGTACTTGCGGGCAGCCATCCTTGCTGAATACGTCACCTCTCGCGCACAGTCACAACGGCTCTCGACATTTGAACCGTCGCGTCATTCCGCAAGTGTTGTCTCACATCGTCTGTGACCACCCTTGCTGATCATCAGCACCCGCCGACCCCAGCATCAAACCTCTACTCGGTCCGTGAGCCTCCTCCCCAGCTCAAAGGCAGCTGCGCGACGGCTCTTTCCAAGGAATTCACGGGGCCAAACGCAAGCGCTTTTGGCTTTTCTACGGCCCACCGCTCTTCTTCAGAGACGTTCCCGCGAGGTATCCGCTTTCTGTTCAGGGCCGCTCACTCATCACTGATTGAAAGGCTCTGCCACTGGGTCCAACAGACGCAAATTTCATCATAGCAAGTACGGCGATGCCACAAGCTCAACCTTCGCGATGCCTTCAGCGACCTGCGCAACCCTGATGCTACCGGCATTCGAGATTTTACTGCAAGCCGTAGCAGGCCAGCCTTACAATGATCTGTACTCGTACCTTCCGCGGGCGCATGGCCTACTGAACTTTTGCACGTGCATTCTGCCGTCTGGTTTCTTGAGCTCGAGATCACTTTTACGTCAACAACGTGAATGTTCAAAACTTGCGCTATCTGCAAGTAAGTCTATAGCTGCCAGAAGGTCTTTTTTCGGAGTTCCGACTTCTACCAGGTCCGTGCATAAACGGGAACCTGCGGCAGAACCTACGAGAACCTGGCTGGCCTAAACATACCATGGCAACGGCAGCTGCCTCTTCTCGCCGCCATATTGGGGTGACATAAAATGACAATGTTAGTGTAATTGTTGAAATGTGAGTTATACTGAAATGAATAACCTAGCCTACAAGATCAGAGGGTGAGCTCGAAGTCTGAAAAAGAAAAAGAAGATTCTACAAGGAGGACAGAATATTAGAATACCACCGAATACCTCAATAGCAAGCATCAAGAGATTTTTATTTTGACAGAGGTAATATGCTATGCTTATTCTTCATGAATGTAAAACCAGTAAATAATTATTAACCGAGGGTGAAATTTTTCGCATCTATTTCTTTGCTTCTTTTACGACTGTAGAGTATTTAGGGATTTCAACATTAAACAGTCCGACAGTTCGTGGAATAAACCGGCCACAATCTTTGTGGCATAACACTGCAAAGCTCGAATCACGTCTGAGGTTTGCATTGCGTTCAGTGTACGCCCTCAGCTTTTTGTGGTTTTGCACCGTGTATAGATATGAAGCACTTTTTGTACTCTGTCATTGAAGTAAGCATTGTCTGCACTTTGCTGCGGGATACTGTTTATAGACTGTATAGAAGTCAGCGTTTAGTATCAAAGAATACGGGTGAAGCAACTGTCTTACCGGATATAATCGAAAGGTAATAAAAAGTTCAATTATATGCGCACATTGCGTTTGAGATAAAGAAACACTTCGTTACCGCATGAGAATAGTTCGCGAGTTCTTCTTGCAACCTCATTGAAAAAACCGCGTAATCACATGTCCATATCAGAGGAAGAGACTATGATATTGCAAATCTCGTGCAGTAAGTAATCCAACTTATTTCGTCTGAAAAAAATACGTGCATACGGGAGTCTTTGCGCAACATGGACGTCCCCGTACGCGCAAATTAAGTCAATACCAATGGTGCACTTATGATGCCGTTTTTTCATAATTTGATCGTTTAGTGACTAGTGGCTTCCTATTTCTGCCATTAGTTTACTTACTTTACAATAACTTACTTTAACAGTCACAAATGCGGCCAATGCAAACGATGCCTACACATAACTATAAACGGCTCGCAGCACCCCAGCCATAAATATTTCAAGAGTTCCTGTAGCTGTTTTGGAGGCTCGGCACCTGTTATACGGAAAACAAAAAAAAGGGGGGGGGGGGCGGGGGGCAGTCAGGAAGAGGAAATATATGATCGTCTACCGCTTGCACGGCGTGCTGAACCTTTCACACCTGAAAACACGGTAGCGCATTCGCAAAGCCACGTCGAGAATGTCGCTGAGTGGGGAACCCCTCCTACTCGCTCATAAACGGTTGGAAATGTGCAAGCCCACAAAAAACCCCCTGCATTAGATGCCAAAAGGAAAAGAAAGGACAGAAGGAACGTAAAAACACCAACGATAAAGCTGGCGTGATAGAGGAGCACCCTACCGCAGACTTGCGTGGGGTCCCCAGGGCGTCAGACCCGTCGCAACACGGGTGAAAGGGTCGCGTGCGCTTCTTTCCCAGGACACCACGATGGGCAGGCCATTTACAGAGGATGCCACTCCCCCCTCTCCCTTACATCGTGGGAGGGTGAAGACTACTCCCCGAACTGTTATCATTTTTGGCCCGCACTCTTTACGAGCTCGGTGCCTCCCGATGGTTCTGACATCCCCTGGTTGAATGGCCCCCGACACTGAACTTTGAGCTACTGTGCATAATATGGTGTCGCATGCCGACCGTAGTCACGCGCGCACCGCAAGGTCATAACGCAAAAAAAGGAAAGAGAAAAGAAACCGAGTGGGCTTTTTTAGCGCGAAATCGCGGCTCGGCAAGTGGTTCCGAAATTGGACGGGAAATGGAGCCTGTCTTGACGGACAAAGACGAAATCTTTCATTCTGCCTCGCTTCTGCGGGCGGTTCGCGCAGCTTCAGATGCGACGGTAAACGCGTGTTGCATGTGTAACGTAGTATTGCGCAAAAAAAATGTAGGTTTAATTTATGCCCTTTACACCTGACTTGCTCTCGGTTATGCGCTGAAAAAGAGAGGAGGAGAGGAGGAGACAAAGGAGAGGAAAGACAGGGAGGTTAGCCAGTGTAAGTACCGGCTGGCTACCCTGTGCTGGGGAAAGGGGTAAAGGGAATAAAAGGAGAGAGAGAGAGCTCTGTAATAAATAGTAGATGGTTTTGCTTGGCGGCTTTCCTCGCGTGCTACGCTACGTGAATATAAATGAAATGATTGGCACAGTGCATTTCACAGGCACAGAACGTACACAAAACCTGCTGCCACACGACAATGCAAAGTATCTCATTGAGACCATTCTCTCTAACGAACATTAAAAGTCTCTTCACTGATGCAGTGATCAAGGCTTCAACTTAATGACAAAAGATTACAACGCCCAATACACGGTCTCGCACTCGTACTTGCTCAAGATTCCTGTAATAATTAAGTGATTATAGTGAATGTTGTCCAAAACTGTCATTGTTTCTGGCAGCAACGGCAAGAAAATAAACAAATTGCTTAGCTAGTTGGTGCTGACTTTATTACATGTAGCGCAAGGGCTTAACCGCTAAGATACACGTGACTTGTGCCATGTATCTCTTTGTCGTTCTACCCTAGCCTCTACTTCATGACACTAAATGACAAAAAATGTAGTGATGCATGCATTGTTAGCACGACAAAAGTTATAAACTTTAAAACAAGATCCTATCTGGAATCCACGATTAATTGTACTCAGAAACTGCACCTGTAAGAAGCAAAAGGCATTTTAACGCTTTTGTTTCAGACTCAGGTGCCAGCAATTCACCTTTTCAGACGGCGTATCTTTGACTTCATTGATTTCCCCAATTCTCAAAATAGAATTAAAATACTGAAGGGCAAACTCAATATCCATCCATCTGTTCATCTTGATCTCGTCATGGTGGTTAGTTACCTACTACACGTGTCGAGAATGTGTTAACTCACTTTGGTAGAAAAGTTTCCTGTTCAATATAGGTAAAGTGAAGCACAGTTAAGATGCAGATCGGCAAAAATTCAGTTTCTGGTGTTCCTCCACATACTGTTATTCACAGTCCTCTCTGAGAAACCCAGAATATGCTATATTCTGAGCTGATGTAATTATTTACTATTAAATAATAACGAACTTTTGAAGTATTATTCTGAACACGAAATGCTCAATGCAGAAAGTATAATGGCTATCGACAAATAACGACATAATTTTTTTCCAGGATTTGGGCAGCTGCTGTTTAACATTTCCCCTAGCTGCAAAAGTAGTGCGCGAGATTTGAAAAAAAAAAAAAAGCAGCACGTGAGTGACCACTTTCGCACCCTGTAATGACTGCTCCCGAACATGTTACCAACTAATGATTGATGCCTCACGAAGATGGAAGGCATAAATAGGCCGCCACTAAAACTGACAGGCGATCGCCGCAGCTCTCGTCTCTGATACATCGCCATCTTCTGCCAAAACGTCACCGCCCTTCTTTGCTGCCTGTCAATAGCAACGCGCTTGTGGAACTTCAAGAAGTGACGTGCAGTACTTATCACATATCCGAGTTTGTTTGGTTCATTGCTTGAACAGATATCTCGGCAAATGTGAAATCCGACGCCACGGAGGAAAATATGGAGGAGCGCCAACTAGGCCTATAACTCAGTGCATTCAGCGCGGCCAACTAATGTCCTCGCAAGAAAAGGCGCACAGTGTTCAACCGTGCCCTCTGCCTGTGCTGATACCCTTTGTTCTTCATGGCATCTACGATGCATTCCATGGCGCGCTTTCGCGGCTATCACCGCTTGAAGCGTTACATCATGGCGACACGTTTTTCAGTTGCGACTGTAATCAGGAAAGATCAGCCGATTTCCGAGAGCGAAAAGTATTGTGTCGCCGAAGTTACCAATCGCTGTTGTAGCAGCGCACATAAAGGCATTAACAGCACGCTGTTTGGACGCAGCAGAAGCGGCACATTGCCGTGTGATGGCGCTTGGGGGGTGTAAGCTAATCTAAATAGAAAACAATACTAAATGCATTTTGCCCCCGTGTGTGCCCTTCTGCATGCTGCATTCATGACTGTCACTTGAATAGCATTGCTAAGCAGAGTTGTAGCATGAAACTAAGCTTTGCTAGTGTTCTTGAGGGTAATAAATTTAGTGTCATTGCTAATTTTAGGGCCCTACGGCCACCAGCCACGGAACTAAGGGGTGCAGTGTGTAGTAAACACGCCTTAAAGCATTATCTGTAGCTGGGAATTTCACCCTGGTGGCAAAACTCCCGTGATGCATAGTATGCTGGCAGAAGCATGTCACGACGCACGCCGAAAGATGAGGTAAGTTGAGGTTGATTAACAAAGCCAAAATAATAAAGAATTATGTCCAAATGAGCAAATATGTACATGAAATACTACCTAAGTGATGCGCTGAGTGCAAACAGACCGGCGGCAGTTGATAAATTTTCATTTCCATGTGTTTTTTTTACAAATGCAACTTTAGCAAGAGCTTACCAACTTAAAATGTCAGCCTATTTAACAGCCGCAACCATGACAGCGGTACAAACAGTAGCAATTTTTATGCATTTAAAAAATTACGGAATATGTCGCCAACATGCACCGAGGAGGTTATATAAAACTCCTGGAGTGGAAGTCGCCTATACCGGCCTATGAGCTAGGATGAAGCCTGCGACGGCCATCTTGCTGGGGCCAAGAAGCGGCCTGCCAAGAGTTTCGCAGCGCTGTTCGCCGACTTTTCTAGCAGTTTTTACTTGCTTAACAAATTTTCAAGTTCTAATGCAACACTGTGGGCTACGAGGCGAGCCATACTAGGTTTGTAGCTGCTAATAGAGTAATAGTATTGTGGCATACAACAATTAAACACCCGGTGCCAACAGAGAATTTGTCACCCATGCTGATTCGACGCAAAGGCTTTCAAGAAGCTAATGACTGAGCCATCAGTGCTTATTGAGCATGTCACACAGAAGTCACCTGTCATGAAGAGTAGACATAACAAGGTCTGTAGGAGTGAGTTATAGTTGTAAAAACGACGGCAACCAATATATATATATATATATATCATACAGTATGCGTGCGAACTCACGCTGAACATTTTCCATTCGATTTGATTAGCTAACGGAGACATCATTCCAGGCTCTGACGCAAGCTCGAGGCGTGGTCTCGCGAGAGCACAGTAAGGAGTGCGCATACACACGTATCAATAAAATTTTCTTGTTAACCTATAAACACTGCTTTTAAAAAAGAAAATTGCCCCAAGCAGAAATACATTAAGTAGAAAATACTCATTACTATCGCGCGTCAGTAATGATGAGCACATGGGCTGCTTTTTTTGAAAGGTGTTTGATGCTATTAGAGAAGTTCATTTGCTTGCTTGCACAAAAACAAGCTTTCTGGAGCTCTCCGAGCGTCTTAAATTGCCACCTACATACCCTGAACCATTTGTCACGACCACGAGTGCCAAATAGCCTCTCTCAGGGGGATGAAACAGCGCTTTCTCGCCTATGGCTTGCGTAGCTGTTACGAACGCGCATTATTTTCCTCCTGGAATGGCCAATGCATCGACGTGAATAACTTGTTGACCCGACATCTATATACTGATGCTTCAATCACGGTGAATGGGTCTGCACGATCGGCCATCTGTCCTGCAAGAAGCTGCACCGTAATGATTCGACTATCTCACCAGACCACATCGACTGCCGCGGAACTCGCTGCTATTCGTTGTGCACTTCATGTAATTTCTGATAAACTGCCCAAGAAAGGGAGCGTGTTCCTGGGACTCCAATGCTACTCCTCATTGTTCGGTTTCTGCCTTACGTCGCGTACCCCACGAACAACTAGTTCTAGAAATCAGAGTGCTGCTTCACCACCTCGTCCAGCAAGGACACGACATGACCTTACAGTGGATGCCAAGCCATTGTAGCACAATGGGCAATGAAAATGCCGATGCAGCAGCACGTTCTGCACATGAGGAGGGCTTGCAAGTTTCCATACCATTCTCAAGAACAAACACAGAAATGAAAATCGTGTGCTTGCAAATGAATCCATGAGGTCTTCATGGAACACACCAAGCTTGAAGCACACACGTTTGCACTGACTGGACTCGTGCCTTCGACTTCAACCCCCATCTGGACTCTTTCGACTGGAGACAACAGTACTTTGCCGACTGTGGCTTGGTGTCGCTTTGACAAGATCTTTTGCCTTCCGAGTCAGTATGGAAGATAGCGCGGCTTGCAGTCACTGCGGCGGTGAGGAGACTACAGAACACGTACTGTGCCACTGTCCTCGATACAGCGCACCCCGGCTGTCGCTAGCGGCCGTGCTGGCACCCCTTGACGACAGGTCACTTTCAGAAGAGAGAGTCTTGGAATTCCAATGTGAACTGTCGTCGCACCGAAAGTCGGTCAAGGCTTTGTTGACCGTTTAACGTGGCAGTGGCCTATTAGAAAGACTATAATTCTCCCGTCTTTCTTTTTCACGCCTTTCTTTTGTCCCCGCTCTTCATTCCATGTTTAATTACCCTTTCCTTTCCCCTAATGTAGGGTAGCAAACCGGATGCTTTAACTCTGGGTAATCTCCCTGCCTTATTCTAATTTCTATCTATATCTCTTGTTGACCCGAAGAAACTTTCCAGCACCTGTTGCTCACTTGCCCTCAACACGATGTCCAGCACGAATTCTCTTTACAGACCACACCAAGATGCTTGGACCCTGGAACATTTTCTCGAAATAAACATTCGTGAACCTCGGCTACATCCGTCGATGGCGCAGAAAGCTGTTCGTGTACTGCTGCAGTTTTTTTTAAAGAAACACCGGTATCCGTGATTGATTGCATTCCTTCTGGGCGTCCTACTGAGTGCTTGCCGTGCTCACTCTCTCCTTTTTCTCTGCTTCCTATCGCCCTTTCCTTTAACCATAGTGCAGGGTAGCAAACCGGGCGCTCGCCTGGTTGACATCCTCGCCTTCCCCGTCCTGGCATATTATCTCTTTCTGGAATGCTTGCATGCAGTTGTACACTGATGTAAACTGTACGCACAAAGCTATTGTTTACTTCATATCTAAAATGACTAATCAGGATGTTGAGCGTCCAGATTCTACGCAGCCTGTTACGAAGGAGGCCGTATTCGAGGCCACCAGATTCATTTTGATTCCGGGTTATTATTTAACCCGCGCTCAAGAATTAGTGCATCCGAGTTCATGACAGGATTTGTATTTCATCCCCCATTGAGTTTTGGCCGTCGCGACCGAGCAACTTCCCCGCGACCAGTGCTTAGAAGGACAACGTCTCAGCAACTGAGTCGCCGTATTGGAAACACTCTCGATGTTTCATATTCGTCCGTCTTGACGGCAGGTGCTGAATGACGCAACTTTATTGCAAGCTGTACTCCTTCAGTGCTTTCTGTTTGCGGCTAGAAAGAAAAGCACCTACGAAGCAAGCCACTCGCCCACCTCCCCCCATAAGATAGACAGAAAAAAATATATATGCATGCTCGTGATGTGATTTAGCTATATTACGAAACATGCCTCTTGCGCTAGCAAGGTTCGTCGAGGTGCCCCCTTCCGCATTCCAATAGCATCTGGTGCCTAATTTTTTTTTGTTATGGCATGCTTATTCGACGAATGCGGACCACGTTGTATGCACATAAACATACAAGTACCGGGTGCAGCCCAGTCATCGTCCTGGCCAAGGTAATCTTCGCCTTCTGAGTGCCACTCGTCAACGGTGAGGCGACGGGTACTTTTTTTCATTATGGGGCATTAGAACGTTTCGCTCGTGGCTTCCGTAGTTTTCCTATTTTGCTTTGGGCCTAGATACCGAGGTGGGCGGACAGATTCAATTCGCCTAAGACCGTAGAGGTTGCTTGCGCGGTGCGCCGAACCATTGACAGAAATTTATTGATGCGCACTCTTAATGCCTTTACACGTAGGTTCTACTAAGTTTGTGGAACAGATTTGCAAGGATGTTTCACTTTCTAAGTCGAACCTACGAGGAACGAATGTCCCTGATCGTCGACTGCGGTTTACCTCCTCGCTACTGTTGCTGTGTGTCCAGCAAACCACCCTTACGCATAGGTTTCACTAAGTGGATCCTCTTAATCTCGCTCTACTTATTCTCGTAAACAAGTGGAAGGTATATTTTTTTTAAATGTTCTACTTAGTTGAACTTATGTGCACGAAGATTAACAGTGTACGGGGAAACTCCAGTTGAGTACAGCCTGCTAAGTATCTGCAAGGGGTCGGTTTAGAGACTACCACAAATTTTTGTGCGCTAATATCTGAATTGACCTTCTACAAAACGCCCATAAATATTCTTGAATAATGCTGCTTTACCTCGCGGGGTTACAATGCAACGCTGGCCTCATACTTCACTTTAAGAAATCGACTGGACTCATTTTCTAGGCGTCATGGGAGGCCCACACGTACCCACTGCTAATGCCTTCCACATTTTCATTTCATCCTTTCTCTTTGTCCATTACGCGACTTCCTGAGCGTGGGATAGCAAATCAGACGGGCGTCTAGTTGTTCTCTCTAAGTTTTCTTGTACTCTTAGAGACTGCCAACTGGTAGGTCGAAGGCCTAATACTACATAAAAGAGTGAATTGTCAATATATTATTGCGATTAGCATGCTTAGAGTACATCATGGGGCATCTCTCTTTATATATTTACCTGCTTATCTATCTAGGTATTTTGCCGTTTTCCTGCGAACCTGGGTCACTCTGTAGTCCACAGTTCAATGGGTAGCGCGACTGGCTTCTTTGCTGAGGTTTAAAGCCAGCCCTCGGACCAACTTTGGTCACGGGTATGTGGCACTGTGAACCCATCGGTTGCGCTTAAAGACGCCGACATTGTCCACTGGCGATGCGGCACTGGGCATGCGGAACTCCGAATGTACCGCTCTTCAATGACCATCTTTGACAAGGACTTGAAGCATTGAGTGGTGCCACTCTGTATGCGCTGCTTTTCAGTGAACATCTTTGATACCAACTTGGGTCACTGGGCATGTTCTAGTAGGTGTGTGACGCTCTTTATTGAACCTCTTTGACGTTAACGTGGGTAACCGGGTATGTTCTGCTCTACGCTGACAGAAATGATTCTTTAATATTGTCCTTTGCTCCGTGTAATTTAACCTGTGTCATGCACGGACTTTATGACGGCGACGCTAGATGGCGTAGCGTGTAGAATAAGAAGCGCGAGAGAGGAGCCCGACTGCATGCGCGTTTTGGTGTTGGCAATGCAGCGTGTCGCTGCATTCCTCCGATGCTTGTCGCAATAATGTCGCCATTCATCGTGAGATGGAGGTCTCCCGGATTATTTCAATTGGCATTGCGTAGCGTCTAGGCATATAAAGGATGTAGTCCAAAAGGGCTCTGTTGAAAAAGTACAGACCATGTAATTTTTATCCTTCTAGTAAATTACTCTTTGCGCGTGCTTTAAAAACAACGCCTGCACTAACTGGTGCATACTAAACGAAGCCTCGCGAATCACCGTACGACGGCTTCATTTCAAGCGTTCATACTCTAGGCATGAAGTTATTTTTGTATATTAAAACATACAGTTCGCGTGATATACGCCTCGATCTCGCGCCGGGAGTGTTGGAGCGATACTGCAAATAGCGATGCTTCAACGAAGCGGCTGCATGCTTCAGACACGTTAATCACGTGTCACCGGTCGGGACACATGGCGCGAAGTACATCATCCCAGCCTTTGTGTTCACTGGAGGTAAAAAGCGTGCTTTCAGATCGCATACGGTACAGCCTGGCAAATTCCGCCACTATATATCTCGGTAAACAGTGTGCCGACCTGCATTTTGTTCCTGGATTCACGCGGACATCTAGTAGAATGATGGCTCGGTTGATGCGATAGTGTGAGCGTATGTTTACGAAGATGGCTTGCCTCGGATGCTTTCTAAATACATGCAGATAGACGAAAGGCGGAAGCATTTGCTCCGGCAACGGGTGAAGCTATTTTAATTTAATTTGTTGCCTGAAAATGTACTGGGGTTACCACAAAAATACCAAGGCGGCTTTTTTACTTCAGAGGAGTCGCGGACGAAACTTTACGATATTTATGACCTTGAAGATTAGAAGGACTTATTTCCATGACAAGTCAGATTTAACCGTCTCGCTACTAGATATGTTTCAACGCACTTTAGTAGGCAAGAAGTTTGGGCGTGTTAGTAGTTCAATCGTAAACTGGGATACACAGAGAACAAACGACACAAGGACAAAGCAAAAACACAGTTAGCGCTCGTCCCATGTTCTTGATTCGTCCTTGTGTCGTTTTTGAGCTATGCATCCCAGTTTACGATGTTTCAACGTTTGACAAAATAAAATAAAAAAACACGTTTGCTTTCTGCTTTACACATTCTGGATTGTACCGGTGACTTGGTACTAAGACGCTTCGAATACGCAAACCAAACAATATGCGATATATCTGAATCGTACAGACTACAGTGAATGCAGTTTTACAATTTTTCAATAAAGTTATTGCAGAAGAAATTGATATTTTTCACTAGGGGGTACATATATTTTTAAACAAACAAAACAGTTTCCGACGGGCTTGCAAAAAAAAAATAGCGAGTTAAATGAAACTAAGCTTCTTTTTTTAATCTGCAGCATAGCTTAATCAATTGGGTAAGCAGTTGTACACTGACATTTCTCTGTCTCACACGTATTTCAATGTACAATTCTTAGCCCGCGCTGAGCTAATTCTCTTTACCCACAGTGTTGAATACAAGAACCTAAATCCGGGAATCGCTGGATAGTTGAGCAAGACGGAGGTACTAAACAGCATTATCTACTAAGAAGTTAGTCAATGCAGTGGGATTGTGGTAAATTGATTATCTTAAGCAAAAAAAAAAAGAGATGCGCAAAATACTAGAATTAGGCTCTCGCAAGTTATATTTATTTATTTATTTATTTCACATTAACCCTAAAGGCCCTTTAGGGAGGGTATTACTTAGGGTAAAGGCTACATTGGTGAGGCAAAGAGCAGTGTGTAAATGTAAATACAACACAAAAACCAAACTGGGACAAAATTAATTACAGTGCATCTTAAGGTTATGGTGTTGGCCTGCTGAGCACGAGGTCGCGGGATTGAATCCCGGTCATGGCGGCCGCATTTCGACGGAGGCGAAATGCGAAAATACCCGTGTACTTAGATTTAGGTGCACGTTAAACAACCCCAGATGGTCAAAATTACCGGAGTCCTCCAGTGCGGTGTGTTTCTTAATTAGAAAGTGGTTTTAGCACGTAAAACCCTACAATTTTTTTAACGTTATAAGGTCACCCTACACAAGATGGCTGACGTCACGCTGATGAAACCATTGCTCAAGTACTATACGCTGGCGTACACCCTGAAAGCGGTAAGATAGAGGAGACAGCAAGGATAGCTGTCTCCTCTAGGATAGCGTTTCGTTTCCTACTTGTGTAGACGAAATGACATTAAATCACAAGTATGGAGAAGTGGACCTGCTGAATTGCGCGTATATCTTATATAGTGAAACCCTTCGTTTCTGTTGCGGCAGCGATTGTATTGACACTACAGGCTAATTGCATCGTCGGCGTGGGCATCGCCGTGATGTTCCGTATAAAGTTCGAGTGTGATAACATCGCGGCCGCGCGCCCTTGTGCTTTGGTGTGACTTGGGAAGGCTTGCGAAGGCGAGCCGAGAAGGTTGGCGACTTGGTGCGTCGACGTCTTCTCACGTTCCCAAGGGAGCAAGGCGCCGGGGGGAGGGGGAGGTTGCGCGCCATCATCTCACGCGCAAGGGGGGATGGCGAGAGCGGGGAGATGTGCGCGTTCTAGCAGGTGGGAAAGGGACAAGTTTGTGCGCACCTTCTCTTCTACAGCTGCTGCGGCGTGCGGTCGCATCCTATATTGGCGGAAATTTGCGGTGGGTTCAAAGCTAGCCCACTGGGGATAGCTCGAAGGCAAGCACGAAGGCAGCACGAGGGAGCAGGAGGGAGAGCTCGCACTGCTGCCGCCCTTCATCACACCAGCGTTCTTCTGTCAGCGAGTGTCACCGGTCGTCGAGTGAGATGTGTTCGCGTCTGCCTCTACGCACGTGACCACGTGCTTGATGGTTTAGTTAGTAAGCAAATTTTTTGCAGCAGTTTGTGCAGCTGATAAAATGACTAAGTTCTTTCGTATAGCTGTATAGTAACTCTTTATTGCAATCAATGCTTCGTCGGTCGGGCGAAACTGTGACTTGTTAACGTACAGGAAACCGTTTCACACTAGTGCTGTACCAATTTTACTGCACTGGTACTTCAGAGTGGTCACTGCAGTATTATATAACAGCACGATAATAAATTCTTCCCAGTTGTCTTGCAATACCATAAATGCAAATTCCTTTATGAAGTACATTGTGTGGGAACTTTCAGCGCACTGTTCAGATGTAAACATAAAGTCAGGGCGGCCGCATTTGCTTTCTTCTGCATAAAAAGGCAAGAGAAGTATGCAATATGTCCCAATTTAGAAATGTACTCGTCTGAGATATACCAGGTGTTTCTGCGAAGACTTGCAATAATTCTTAAATATCATCTGTGGCAGATGGCGCAATTGTAATCTTTGAGCTGGATTCTCCAACAGTCGGACATTATGTAGGCGAGAAATCTAAATGCATATTTGAAATAACAAAATTTCACAAATTATGTTTGTAACTTTGCAGTGCATATTTCAATTTACAATTTGAAGCCTTGGAGTTCGCAACCTAGATCCATCTGGAACAGGTTCTCTGAATGACACCAGTTTCGAGAAAATTCCCAAACTGTGCGAACAATTACATTGGCGGTCCAGTTAAATTCGTGCTTATAGGCATAAAACAGCGCTTTTCGAAGAAAGTAAGTAGAAAGACAGTGCAATATCGCAAGAAGTTTGATAGTGCATATTTAGAAAATGGGGCCGTCTACAGAATTCTGTTCTAGTTGGTATGCCCTGCAGGTCTCGGAGCTAAAATTAGTATATTGAAATATGTGCTGTAATGTGAATTTTTTAAAAAAACGTAATTGGATGATATTTCTTATTAATAAGTTATGTATTTTGGTTCTTTGCGCAGATAATGTCCGCATGTATGGGCAGTCCAGCTCAAAGATTTTAATTACGCTATCTGCCAGAGACGATTTTTAAAACTTACTGAAAATGTGCGCAGAAACATTCGCCATACAAAGCACTACTGTAGATGAGTACAAGCGCATGTGGAGCACAATATTTCGAAACTAACAAAAAAAGAAAACGACTAGACAGAAAAAGGAATGATGTGGAGATCAGCTGAAGTCACAACTTCGGGCCACAGAGAGATAAGAACGACGTGCAAGTTTGTCTGTTATGTTAAAAAGAAATATTTCACATGTTAAAAAGAAATATTTCACACAAGACACAAATGTAGCCGGCGGGCGCTTCAGGTTGTATCGAAGCAGACGATATCGGTTCCGCGCAGTGGCTGCTTTAGATAGTGCCGTATTCCCGAGAGATTAAGACTAGTTCTTGAAGGCATGGTCTGGCGGTACTTCGAAAATCTTTTCTCGAGAACGCTACGACCCATCGCTGACGTAAGCTGAAAAAAGCAGGAACAGGAAAGAACGCCAGAAAAATTCAGCGCCGTTTCCGCGAACAAAGGCCCAGCTTCACAAGGGCTCCGCGTCGCTGTCGAGGACGAGGGTATTTAGTGATAAAACAGCACTTGCTATATTTGTCGTTGGTTCCCCCGAGACGCTCGACAAAAGCAACGCTGAGAAACTTACTGCGACACGGTGGCGTCGTCTATCAGCGTTTACCCGATGGGAACGATCGGGTCTTGGAATCTTCAACTGAAGGGGGCTTGAGTTTACTGATATGCTTTCCTTGTTCCGTGTTTCCTTCACCCGCTGTCATCAATGAAATCTCGGAAGAGATGTTCATAGTTTTTTTTTCTTTCCTGGTGTCACTGTCTTTCAATCTTCCGCAACGCCATTAACAGAAACTTTGCTCATTATGGATCAGAGTAGCATATATACTTAGCGATAGCAAACACACGGTAAACTATTCTACAAAAATCGACACGAACCAAAACAGTGCAGGAAATGCAGGAGTACCGCTAGTGCGTCTATGGGTACCAGCGTTTCCGCTCGCCGTTCGATTGATGTTACTGTTGTTCCCAATGTCGTGATGGACGCATCTCCAGAGGACTCAAGGTATGCATGGAGCAGGGTCGATTCTGCGCCTCCAGCCGACCATCCTCCTACAACCATAACCGAGTACCGTACAACAAACAGCATTTGGAATGTTTACATCACGCATGCAGATGTCGCATTCTGGATCCACGTACTTTCATCAACAGCGCTTTGTATAGTTAAGACTTGCACACAAACCACGGAACCGGACACTATATGGTCGATTGGGCGCTTCCGAAGCATGTGCAGCGTAGGACGGCTTACTGAAGGCCACCAGAGTGCAGCCAGAAGTATGCCCGATCACGAATGCCGTTTCCGTCAACGCTCTCAACGACACAACATCAGAATCTGCGGTCATGTTTTATATAAGGCGCGTTTCTTCGACAGTCAAAGGCGATACGTACGACACGACGACGACGACTTCCCTCTGCTTCAGGGTGCGAGCACCGAATACATGCTCTGCACGCCAACGGCACAAACCGCGACTTGAATAATAGTTCAGAAAAGAACAGAAGAAATTAAAACGTGAAGTAATAGAAAGACAACCTGTACAATCCTCGAAGCGCCGTCATTGTCCTTCTCGTTGTCTATGCACTAAATGAGCTGGTGACAGGGTGCGGCGACCATGCGGTGAAGCGCGTACTGGGACACTGTTCCTATTGAAACTAAATCTCCAGGGATCCGCACTCGTCTGCTTACTCACCGACAGGACAGCGACGCGTAAGACCACTAGACGAGTTTTTAAACAGAGTGTTCGTATAAAGGAAAGTTTTCAGCCTGTGAGGAGGGCACGTGGCCTGGCATAGCGGACGTAAGGTTCCCGCGAGTGCGAAAACATGAACGACTGGCGAACGAAACCCAACAGCTGTCGAGCGTCTGATGTGGTACTGGCGAAAGTATGCGAAAGAGTTGACAGACCCGATGACACCCTGG
This sequence comes from Dermacentor variabilis, assembly GCF_050947875.1. Taxonomy (NCBI): domain Eukaryota; kingdom Metazoa; phylum Arthropoda; class Arachnida; order Ixodida; family Ixodidae; genus Dermacentor; species Dermacentor variabilis. The sequence goes on from NC_134577.1 coordinate 70,951,181, forward strand.
CCATTCACTGCGACGGACAGGCGTTGGCGTGCCGTCGGTGTTCGAGCGGTCCGGCGTGTGCTCCAGGAAGTGCTGCCATCTGCCAGCCGGTGCAGAAGTTAAAGACGAAGGCACCGTGGAAACCCGCCTGTAGGATGCGCGGTCTTTGTGGTGCTGGCGGTCCAGCTCAAATATAAACCTGGCTCCTGGAATGAATCTAGGAAAGAAAACAGCGGTGAAGGAGTTCATGACAAAAAAAAACATAAAAGCAATAAGAACGGGAGGAGCACAGGACTTTAAAGAATAACGGAAGATGGTAAAATAAATAATTAGGGATGACGGTGGGTCCATAATAAAAAAAGGAAGAAAGATAAGTTACAATGCAAATAATTTTATGAATAGCCTCAGGCGCGAAAAGAAAGATTGGAGAGAAGGAAAATTTAATGACTGCGATGCGCTTAAAAAGTCGCTACCGTTCCTTTGTTTTCGATTGTATTTGGTTTCACCAGCACTCAGCCAAATTCTCCGACGCGCCGGCTAGTAAAGAATGTGAAAATGAAGGTACCGTAAAATCTCGGAAGTCGGGCGTTCCTTGAGGAGATGGCTATCCAGCTTGAACCTAACCTGGCTGTTTGAACGAATGATGACAAGACGTAGGAGCTGACACAAGAAACGAAGGAAATGGGAACGTGTCGAACAAAGACCGATAGAGCATAAAGAAGGAGTAAGATAAATTGAATAGAAAAGTGGGTGTGCAAACGCAAAAATAGAAAAAGCACAGTGGTAAATGAGAACGGAAATGTAAATACTTACACGGAGGAAAGAATCGCGGGAATAGAACATTCAGTGAAAGGAAGGGCGTGTATAAGCGGAAGCCATTTCTTCTTTTCCAGTTGTATTTGGTTCTTCCCGTGGCACAGAGGGAAATATAGCCGGGGGCAGATTTCTACCTCGACCTCTCCAGAGCAACCTATTTATCAAGGGCATGTGGGAACAAAGGAAAACTAGATAAGAGAAGCATCTTAGCAGCGAAAGCGGATATTAACGAGACTGGAGATAATGGGTTTGCTAGGTTAGGAACACGCAAGAACGCAAAAATTGAAAGAACAGTAATGAAAAAGAACATGAATGACAGAAGGCAAAGAAATAAAGCTCCGACAGAAGAGATAGAAAGCTGAAAGGGGGAACTGCACTAAGCGAAATACTTCCAGCGTGAATAAGATGGAGAAGACAGAAAAAAAAATATCCAACAATTGAAGACAGTTGAGAAGACCAGGTTGGCAGGTGAACTCAGACAGGCAGAAAATAAATACAGAATACATTTAAGGAACGAAATCTGCAAGAGGTAATGAAATCCATGTTCATTTTTAATGGGATTGGAATTCTTTGGAAACTTCACCGAATTAGTGGCATGCTTGCCAATCGACAGGTTTGCCACTGTGTATCTAACCTCAATCCGGCCAATTTGAGACGCTTGGTAGTTCATGGTCTAAAGTGCAAAGCGCCGTGTTGCTGTGCTAAGGAAACCGAGATGAAAACCAACAGTCAGTCCCTAACTATCCTCAATCAGGCCAATTTCAAACGCTTGGTAGTTCATGCTCTAAAGTGTAAAGCGCCGTGTTGCTGTGCTAAGGGAACCGAGATGAAAAACAACAGTCAGTTCTCAACTATCCTCAATCAGGCCAATTTGAGACGCTTGGTAGTCCATGGTCTAAAGTGTAAATCCCTCTGTTGCTGGGCTAAGGGAACCGAGACGAAAACCAACGGTCTGCCTTTAACTATCGTCAATCAGGGCAATTTGAGAGGCTTGGTAGTCCATGGTCTAAAGTGTCAAGCGTCGTGTTGCTGGGCTAAGGGAACCGAGATGAAAACGAAGATTCAGTCCGTAACTATCCTCAATTAAATCAATTTGAGACGCTTGGGTAGTCCATGGTCTAAAGTGTAAAGCGCCGTTTTGCTAGGCTAAGGGAACGGAGATGAAAACCAACAGTTCGTCCTTGACTATCCTTAATCAGGCCAATTTTATACGCTTGGTAGTCCATGGTCTAAAGTGTAAAGCGCCATGCTGGTGGGCTAAGGGAACCGAGATGATAACGAACAGTCAGTCCTTAACTATCCTTAATCAGGCCAATTTGGGACGCTTGGTAGTCGATGGTCTAAAGTGTAAAACGCCGTTTCGCTGGGCAAAGGGAATGGAGCTGTAAACCAACAGTCGGTGCTCAACTATCCTCAATTAGTCCAATTTGAGACGCTTGGCAGTCCATGGTCTAAAGTGCAAAGCGCCATGTTGCTGAGCTAAGAGAGAGGAGGTGAAAACCAACAGTCAGTCCTTAACTATCCTCAATCATCCCGATTTGAGACGCTATGGAGTCCATGGTCTAAAGTGTAAAGCGCCGTGTTGCTGAGCAAAGGGAACCGAGATTAAAATCAACAGTCAGTCCTTAACTAGCCTCAGTCAAGTCAATTTGAGACACTTGGTAGTCTATGGTCTAGTGTGGAGCGGCGTGCTGCAGCTCCGAAGGAACGGAGATCAAAAGCAACAGTCGGACAACGTTGGTAAGTGGAGCTCTGAAAATAGGTACGAGCCGCTCTTCAAGGAAACACTGTTACGCCAACTTGGGTGTCTTGGCAGATGCGTCTTTGTATGTGCCGCTCTTCACTGAACTACTTTGACCCCAACCTTAATCGGTGGGTATGTGCCACTGCGTAGAGGCCGCTCTTCAATTATAAAAAAATGTTTCAAAATATCCAGTGCTGGGTGGTGTCGAAACTGCGTTATCTATACTCTGACACGCCCAGCACTTCGTGGCGGCGCCTCTAGATGGCGCATCCTGTCCAGAAGGAAGCCAGGTCAAATTTCAACGCTGAAAAATCAAATAGTCACAAGAGTCAGGGAAGGACTTGGCAAACGGCCAAGCAAAGAGTGCAAGGGCAAACACGGGGAAGGCGGGGGGATGGAAATTCAAGACGATGAGCAAAACGAATACAAGGTGAAAGCCGGAGCTACCGTTTCAACAAGTGGACAAGGCGACATGTGCTTTCCTCGGCACAGTGCACATAGGCACGGTTCTTCTAAAAGGAGAGGGGGTAATGCGGGTGGGGGACGCAATGTACTAAGGTGTGTTAGCGGTGAGGGTGTAGAACTGAAAATAGATGTGCGCTATTCAATGTCGGGGGAGGAATGTCAGGTTGCGGCGTCATGTGTTAGCCGGTTGACGTGTCAATCTAGGTTCCTTTTTTCGTGGAAGGGGCCTGGACGATGGGAGAGGCGGTGGATTATCTGCTAAGTTGGAGGTAGGATGAACTATCATCTCTTTGAAGGAGCGAATAAAAGTTGCTGCAGAAAATGGTGCTCGTGGAACAAGAATTTTATAAAATTGTAAAGAAATTAAGGAAAGAAATGAAGAGAAAAGAAAGCTAAGCGACCCGATTTCAAATAAAAACAACTAGGTGCTCTGATGTATATAGTTGTAAATTTAACGTAGCAAATAGATTGTAGAGTTCCCTTTGAAACGTTCATACCTGTTTGTTGCAACGGCTTGAGTTCATAGATGAGGTATGATTCTCTGTACTTCCTGTCTCGCGCGGAAGTATGACTGCAGGATGTACAGTTTAAGTTCATCAAAGTGGTGGCCTAGTTGGTTCAAATGCTCTGCGACGGCTTTTGAAAGCCTTTTCCCCGCGATGTCCGTTTAGTCTGACGTCCATTGATTGTCCCGTTTCGCCGAAATATTGTTTCTTAGAGAATGAGCATTCAAGCATATAAATTACATGGGAATTAGCGTAAGTAAGGCTAGTTTTCGCCGGTGCTTTTAATTTTAAGGTAACTTTGAAGGTGCCTGCAGGTTTTTAACGTGCGGGCGAGAACATGCTTTCATTACCGGAGAATGATGTTGGCTTCTTTTTTCGTGCACTATCATGCCTTTAATGTTTCTGTTGCGGCGATAGGTAACCCTTGGTTCTACCGGAAGCGCTTTTCTCGGACGCTCGTTACTTGATAACATTGGGTGGTATTTTGCAGGACGTTGTTTATGTTTAGAAGGGCATTAGAATATTTTATTTAAAGGCTGATGGGGTCTCTCTGATTCTGGTGTAGGCTGTTTCTTAGCTAATTCCGATTGCCTCTCCAATCTTGATGCGACGTCATAAGCCTTGTTAAGACTAACTCGTGGATACTTTCATTTTGCTAGCGTTGCTTTAATGTCATTTAGGTGGTGGGTATAGTCGTTGACTTCGCTACAGATTCTTATTCTTTGTTTCGATTGTCCGACAAAAGTTCCTCGCTTGCAGTTTCGCGTGGTATGACTGATGTAGTCTAAATGTTCAAGCTATCCGTATCCGTATGACTATCCCTATTGTTAAGAACGGCCCGCTGACGTGCAAGTTTTGCCAACCAGTTGCGACCGCGGGCGGCAACTTTTCCAGGAGCGTCGCCGCAAGCCTCTAGCCACAGCGTGACTAAGTCGAATGTGTGTCGAGAACAATACGCGCGTCCTAAACTCTCCGTCGCTGAAGCCGAGTTCAACGAGGCAGGCTTTGTGCCTGCACTCGCCACCGCCGCCTTGGCCTGCCGCTAGCGGGGAAGCGCCGCGGGAACGTCGACGGAGACCCCTTCCCACGCACCGTTCTTGCAGCAAGCGCTGAGTTCTACGAAGTACGTGTGACGTCGGTTCCGGACTATGAACCCGTGTGTGTGCGTGTGTGTGTGTGTGTAAGTTGTACCGCGGAGAGGCGGATTGTTTATGATGGCTGGACGAACGTTTCCGTCCCCTTGGAATCGAGGGGGGGACCAAGTGTTTATAAACCACTGTTGTGCGGATGCTCGAGACACTCTTTGAAGCAGTCATGTTAGATTGATGTACTCTCTCAAGCAGTCATGTTAGACTGACGTACTTTCTCTCGCAGTCATGCTAGACTGATGTAGATACTATAAATAAACCCATATTTCCTCCTTCTCAATGAGAAGCAGTCCTTCCCATCATGAACGTCCTCAGCGTGGATAAGTTGGACGACGGCATGGGCCAGCTACCTTCTAATTTATGCCGGACTCCAATCTTGACAACGGGTTACGAGCGATGGGATTGAGCCCCCAATCCTAACACTATGTGTTACCGGAAACCTAAGCATTGGCAAGTGCTATACTACTTGACGAAGGCCTTATGTTTGAATGCTTCTTCCAGACCCCATCATTGCTTACTCGCAGGAACGGACAGTTGTTGAGCCTGCGAAGGCAATAGCCGCGAAGACCATTACCGTTGCATTGTTTATTTGAACGATTGATTGATTGTTTTTACTAATTTTCCGGTTTAGCGTCTAAAAACAACGCAAGAGCTTCAAGACTTACCTTATCAGATGTCTGTAGACTATCTTGCGCTAACCATGGTTGTTTATCCTACCCTCTAGCCAATGAGTTGCCTTCTGACTCAATAACAATTAGTCTTAGTCAGAACTGGGTACATGAAACGCGAATCGAGCGCATGGCAGTGCGCTTAGCATGAGAATTCACACTAAATGTGAATGGCTAGTGGAGTGCCGGAATATTATGATGTATTGTTGCTATTCAAAACACTGAATTTCACCTTCCGGGTGGAGTTTTTGTAGGGGATCTTTAAAACTTCAGAAGCGTATGGCCTGAAACTTTAGTGGTTCTACATGAATGACATGTTAAGTGTGAACTCCACTTATTTTTTTAGCTTCGCGTACTTAGGAAGAAGCCCCCTTTCTTTTTCAAGGTGATGTTAGAACAAATGTTTGCAAGCATATCTCTTCCAGCGGTGCCCTAATATATGTGGATTATCATAAGCTGTCATCAATGACTAATATTAAAAGTGGCATTCTATTACTACTCAGTAAAGGTAGCCCGGCAGACATTTAGCTAATAACAAAGTGTACGACAAAGATACGTTTAAACTAGCCTGAATGTGTCATGTTCTTTTTCTTTAGTGCATGCCAAGCAATCCTGTTATTTTACAAACGTTTGTGTGTTCCAATGACACTGTTTACAGCGTCACATACGTGCACAGACACACACACACGCACGAACACACAATAAGAGGACAATGATAACAATATTTATTCCTTGAAGCTCGCTTAATATGTCGTTCTGGTACTTGCTCTCCGCGTTTTGTAGTTCTCACGGTTAAATTTTTTTTGCCGAAAGAGCAGCGTCATGTTCGTAGCTTAAACCATAATAAAAGTAGGAAACAATAGCAATAGACTAGAAGGACGAAAATAAAAAGAAAGAGTAATCAAGCTCACATCTATATTCTGGAATAAAGGAAACATGTGAACTGTGTTTTTTCTCGCGTTGGTTTCCCAAAGCACAGATTACGTTCAGCATAAGCTGCGGGGAAAGTTCAGTAGCTACTCCTTCTTGAGTAGTCGGAAATTGTTACTGTCAGAATAAATAAAAGAACAAGATTCTGTGTCGCATATCTTTCCTGCGTAGTTCTCAGTGGAGATAGTTAACGCCTGATGACTCCTCACCTCACTTTATCCACTCACCCCGACTTTGCAACCTGCACAGAGTGCTCGAAGTAACAACCTTCAGATTATGCATAAACAAATATATATATATATATATATATATATATATATATATATATATATATACTTATTTACTCAGCTGACGGCAGTCCTCCCACTAAATGCGAATCCCTTCAACGGTTTTCAATATTCGAATATATCTACTGTTATTACGCATTCATATTCGATAAAGTATGGTATATAGGTCAAGAGCTATGGCCCAACAACCTTTACTGTGTGCTACATGTCCTCTTAATGGAATAAATTGAAAAGGGAACTGACTAACTTCCTTGCAAATACTTAGCGGTAACTGAGCAACTATGAATTCCTCACAGCGTCCTAATATCAATTCCACACTGTAGAAATAAACTATTCGTTCGCATTTGTTTCTCGAATGAGCGCGCGTGATCCAAACTGGCTGAAGTTAAAACGGGCTCAGATCAAATAAATAGGTGAAATAAATAAATAAAAGGCGAGAATTTCGCTAGATATTTTCCACTATTCGAGATCGAGCAAAACGCCTTATCGGTGACTAGGGAAGACAGTTTACTTGCGTCCTAAACCAGCGCTATGGCGACATTATTTTGCCATCAAAGAAAGGACCATGAGGGAAATACTAACTTTGGAAATAAAGTTAATTGAACGATGATGTGTCCATGAGGTCACACAGAAAGGACGCGCTCACTTGAACGTGGTCTCAGTACACCGTCTTCAATCAGCAACAAACAACTAGCGCACAGCACAAATACTCTGCAACACTTTCAGCAAAGGAAACGGTGTAACTTTACGCAAAACCAAAGCAGGATGAGCGCCGTTTACTGAGCTCTTAGGAAGAGGTCGTCTATGGGAAACCGATCCGCATTGCAGCGAAGGCCACTCTCGACCAGGAAAGCGATGCGTAGAAAGCGTGTTGGCTGGCGGTTAAAAATAAAAAGAAAAAGGAAGATTGGAGGATCACAGCGGTCAGATTGCCTTGCTCCATTTTTTTTGTTCCCTGTGTTTGTTGGACTCACGCGTCCTTTAATCCAGCAGCCTCCGTCTGGAACCAAGGTGAACTGATAGAATGACGTCCCACTGAACGCACTAGGGACCGCCTCCCGATAATGGCCCGCACAGGAATATGCAATGGCAAAAATATGCCAATGCCACCCGCCGAAGTGGCTTCCGTCGTTATTTATATCTCAGTGGCCTTACAACGTGAAAAAATGGTATTAGCTGACCTTCAGGTGTCGTGCACTACTTGCTTACATGTTGCCGGGTGCAGTTCACTCCCTGTTGCCAAAAAAATTCTAAATAATGTGAGGACACGTGGCACTCACTGCAAGTATCAAGGAGACTGAGACTAATTAGTATAGTTTCATTAAGGGAATAATAAAGGGGAAATATGTATATACTTTGCCGTTAATCAGTGGATGGGCTGAAGTCAAACGGGCCTAGGGTATTTTACAGTTGAAAGATGTAGGGTATCCTCGTTTATTTATTCAGTGAGCATGAGCAGCCAATGGAAAGAACAAACGCTTTGATTTTAGCGAACACATTTTTTTCCGTATCTGCTAATGCACTGACAAAAATTAAGCTCTGCTCTTTTTATATTTACTTGTTCAAATTAAATTCCTGTAGCAATTGTTTGCATATGCGGATGTTTTCAACATGTTTTTTTTTCTTCGGAACACAGCGCAACAGCAGTAACGAGGCTACAGAGGATCAATTACATGAATCAAGGTAACTACCAAAAAACTGAGACAGGCTGCGTTGCCTAAAGTCATCGTGCCAACAGTTTACAAGGGACGGTTGGTGTCAGGCTATACATGTTACGTCCAGGCTGTATAGCTATTTTGGGAGGAACATGAAATCTGTTCATTGAACCGTGAACTCGCGCGCGTGCATGCGTGCACGTCGACGGTCTGCCGACGCTCTTTGTCATTTGTTGTGTAGAACGGGTGTCCCACCTATTTCCACCAGATGCTTGCCGTATGACATCGTCTGACGTTCTTGTCTGTTTCAATGCCTAACTCAATTAGGCTAACTTCTTATCTGTGTGCTTGTATATCGTGTGCACCATAAGTGATTTCATTTAATGTAGAGATATGGTTAGGTGGTGGGAAATGAGTCTCACGTTGATTGAAGTGGCAAGGACAGCGCCGTGCTCCTCACGAGCAGCTTTCTTTTTTATGCTGCAAGCAACGGTTCGTCCAGTCCGGTGCGCCACCTTTGACAAATTATATATGAGAAAATACGGACTAACCACAACGCATACTTTCCACCTCATTTGTGCAATTTGCTGGGAGGAAGGCGCGTCCTCAGCTAGTGTACATAGTTCCGGACGGGCACCGACTATGAAGAGCGGATAGCAGTTAAAATCGACTTGTTTATTTATTATTCGTGGAGTACGTTATATGCTTTAGCATTTTAACAGGTGACTACGTTGCCGTTGAGCGCCTTCAGGCTTCCAATCCCTGACCGAGCATCACGCGCTGAGTAAACTCAAAAATTCGCTGTTTTCGCATTGTCCGTGTAATACGGTTGAAACTCGATTTAACAAAGTGCTGATCACGCTCGAATTATGTCGTTAAATCGGAAAGTGTGTAAAATCTAGAAATAAATATTTGGGTCCTTCGAAATCTACAATTGTGACGTAGCGACGCGCAAAAGCTACCGCGGCATTGCATTTGCCGCTAATCCAGCCATTGGTCGCATAAAGCATCAAATTGCGTAAGCAACCACCCTACCGATGCGCTGTTGAGTGCATGGGCACGGCGTGCAGCCTCGTGAAAATTAAGCTATGGATGTAACCATGGTGCCTGGATGTTTTGACGCGATAGGTTTAGAGCGCACGCTCGAAGGAGCCGTCGGTGTCAAAATAAGAAAGAAATTACCCATTTTATTTACACATTTGTTTCAGGAAAAACTTCAATGAATCGAGTTCGGCCAAGTGTGTTTCGTTTAGTCGGCTTGATGATAACACTGAACCCTAAGGGTACCTGCTTCGGAATGAACATTTCTTCGCTAGATCGGGAATTTCGCAAAATCGTGTTTTCTTAGATCTAGTTTTAACTGTGTTAGTCTCCTGTATTGCAACGCTTTGTGCAAAGTGCAAACAGAGTGTTAATGCTGGTGGTAGTTCAACACGCCCTTATTTTAACGCGATGGTGGCGAGTGAAAAGTCCGTTATGGGTCCTTCGACGAAACGACACCCATTTATGCGTGCTTTCTTTCTCGTTTTCTCCTAATAGAAAATAGCTCTTACCGCCTCCCGGTATTGTAATCCGTAGTATTGTAAACTACTGCGATCACTCGAGACCACTACACTGCTTGCAGTGCAGACAATGTAAGCAAACCAGTTTATAGATTTGTAGGACGGCAATTCAACCCATACATTGCCTGCCAGTGAGCGCATGTCCTTTCTGCATAACTCAGAACAAAGTCACAAATAATTCCCGTTATTGTGTATACCGGGCTAATAAATATACATACTTCTGTAAAGACCGGATATTCGTCAACATAACGTAGCACATGACATTTATTTATTTCATATTTAACTGTTTCAGCAAGCTTTGCTTTTATAAACGTCCCTTATGGGCCAGAATGTTCTGTCGACGCTCGCTATCGAACGTCTAATTTGCGCGTATGCGTACGCGTTTGCATGCTTGCACATGACTGCGCATTTAAGGGGTGTTTTCTCCTTGCAAGTATGCCGGTAACTAACGTGGCTGTGAGCCCCTGTGCATACATGGTTTGCTACGTACAGGCGCATTGAAATGCGCGTATTCCTTGGAGTGTGGAAACTACAAAAACGGTTGCATGAGGTTAGGTCTTCGATTACTTCCACGCAAGGACGCTGCTCCTTTTCCTTGCTTAACGAAATGCGGCTATACGAGAAGCAGTAAACGTTGTAGGTGGCACGGAGGAGTCGAGTAGCCGACTGAGGCATCTCGACAAAAGGAAAGTTATGATTGTTCACATAAAGACGTGTAATTACATAATTGAGCGAGCTCTCGTGCGCAATAAGCTATTCGCATACTAGTGGAGCTAGTGAAGTGCAGAAACCAAGGTTCATTTATAGTCTTGTGCCCATTTCCGCGTATGATCTGTGTTTGCTCTTTCCCTTTTTACTTTTTGCTACTGTCTTTTGTTCCTATACCCCTAGTCTACACAGTAGCACACACACCCGACGCTCTTCTGGCTGTGCCTTGGATCTGTAATAGTCAAAGTAAGGTAGGAAAGGGAAAACAAGTTTGACAAAGCCAAGAAACGTCCTTACTTCGTCAGCCTTCTTTTTTCTCTCCCACCTCATTTTGACTATCACTCATCAAACAAGCCGCAGCCTTCACCGGTTCATGGAAATGAGGTGAACGATAATGGTCGAACCGAAGAAGCATCAGCCTGAAACCCCCGTTTCGACGAAGAAACCTGTCGAGAATTTTTCGATACGGAACTTGCACTGACGAATAAAACACACATTGTAGAAACGTTGGCTTCAGGCTGTTGCTTTATTTCTTCAGGCTCAACTTGTTATATTTGTCATTGCTTTATTTCATCTTAGGGGAGTTCAACGCATCACAAATTACGTTTTAAACACGCTGAATGTGGAGCTTCCGAAAGCAACACAGATTTTGCTGCAGTGCACGCAATTTACACATCTATTGACGTCGCCGTGAGGCTGAAATGGCCGCTAAATTTCCTTGCTTTCCAAGCTTGATCTGACAAGTCGGAACCCAGCGTAGAACCTTACGGCACTTCAATCGGCGCTGCCACGCGTGCTTCAGCAGTGTCATTGCAGATAAGGCTACATTCAACACTCTTTCTTGGAACACAGAAAACAAATCCTGCGCCTATAAGAGGCAAAGGAATGGAAGAATGTGTCTGAGGAAGAAACAATCGACCAGAAAAAATCGTGAGTGATGATCGACCCACAGTAACCGTACGACCTCTGACGCCTAACGGCGGTCCTGCCCATAGTGTTTTACACCTTGGTGCAACTACGATAAACCTAACAAAGAGCGCCCCGACGGTCGTTGCACGGGAGAAGTTTACGAGGCAGAACAGCCCGTTGCACTGCGGAAGCCTGAAAGAGGGCAGAGTGCTAGAGAAGAAAGGCGTTATGTATGGTCGCCGTTCATTGACAACCGGGCCACCGCGTCGCAGAAGAGAATCGGTAGCATGGGCTTAACAGAAAAGCTGATTTCGGCTTCCGTAGGTTATCGGGACGGCTTCGTTGACCCTGCTGCCGTTGTGTGAACGCGTTAACGAACACGATTAGGACTCGGAGCTTGGCAGTGTCAGTGCCTTACAGAACCACGTATTTTCCCGATATCGGATCATTCGCTGCTCACCGGGACCTTTCCGTTTCGTTTCTTGGCAGTCTGCGATTGCAAGAGGATATTTTTTTTCGGCAGACCTGCTCGCCAACATTGTTTGGACTTTATTGTTATTTTTTTCTTGCATTCAGAGTTTCTTGTTTTTACGCTGACACTGTTTCTCCGCATTTATTTTACCGGATATCGAACAAATGAGCCATTGGAACAAGTTCTATTGTTAGCCCATGGTAGCGAGACATGTTTGTTTCCATGTGGCTTTCATAGATTATGAAAAGGCATTTCATTCAGTAGAGATACCAACAGTCATAGCGACAATACGTAATCAAGGAGAACGCTTACGTAAATACCTTGGAAAATATCTACAGAGGTTCTACAGCTCCATTAATTCTTCACAAGTAAAGCAGGAAAATGTCTATAAAGAAAGGGGTCAGACAGGGAGACACAATCTCTCCAATGCTATTCACTGCGCGCTTGGAAGAAGTACTCAAGCAAGTCAACTGGGAAGGCTTAGCAATACAGATGGACGGCGAATATCTCAGTAACCTTCGGTTTGCCGTTGACATTGTTCTATTCAGCAACAATGCAGATGAGTTACAGCAAATCATTGACGACCTTAACAGAGAGAGTGTAATAGTTGGGTTGAAGATAAATATGCAGAAGACAAAAATAACGATAAATAGCCGGGCAAAGGAACAAGTGTTCAGGATCGCCAGTCACCCTCTAGAGTGTGTGAAGGAGTACGTTTACTTAGGTCAATTAACCACAGGGAACACTGATCATGTGAAGGAAATTCACAGAAGAATAAAAATGTTTTGGATCGCATACGGCGAACATTACCAGCTCCTGACTGGAAGCTTGCCATTATCATTGAAAAGGAAGGTGTACAATCAGTGCATTTTACTAGCGTTCGATGATATATGGGGCAGAGACTTGGAGAGTGACAAAGAAGCTCGAGAACAAGTTAAGGACCGCGCAAAGAGTGATGGAAGGAAGATTGCTAGGTCTAACGTTAAGAAACAGAAAGGGAGCGCTTTGGATCAGAGAGCAACAGGGTATACACGATATTCTAATTTACATCAAGAGAAAAAAAAATGAAGGAGCGCAGGTCATGGGTTGCACCGGTTAGATAACCGTTGTACAATTAGGGTTAGAGAATGGGTACCAAGAGAAGGGGAACGCAATCGAGGACGACAGAAGACTAGGTGGAGTGATAAAATGAGGAAATTCGTGGGCGCTAGTTGGAATCGGTGGGCGCAGGACAGTGGTAATTTGAGATAGCAGTAAGGGCTTCGTCCTGCAGCGGACATAAAACTGGCGGATGATGATTATGATGATTCTTGTGATTATTATGATGACTTTTACAAACAGTTAGTGATATTATCGAAAGCAGATGAGGTGAAACGTAATACAGTGTAAGAGCCAGAGAGTAGACGCGCCTGTTTAACAACCAAATTCTGTTTGGAGAATTCTATCTCTGCTGCAACGAATCACAAGAAACATCTGCGCACCTACTAATCAACGTCGACGACACTTGTACGTTGGTACCTACGGCTGAACATTTCCGTGTACAGCAACTAATTGTAAATGTAAGATCCCGGTTCACTTCTTTTTTGTCCGCTCATTTCTGTAACGCCTTAGCTTTTTGAAAGTACTGAGGCAAAGAAATAATAGAAAATTATGTTACTGACATAGCAATTTATTGTCGTAGGTTCGCATTCTCACAGCTGATTCTAGTGGAGTCAGTGTGTCCGGCACAAACTTAGAAATGTTTGGAGTCGCCTCTATTTTGTTGCGCTAATAGGATCTTAGATCTTTGCGAACCAAATATGCGCAAAGAAAGCGAAACTACAAGCATAACACGATAACCGTAGGGAGAAGAAGGGAAGCGATATCTTAAAAAAAGTATTTCGTAAGTGTGCCAATGACTTATATAACCGTTAACTAAAGTAAGCAACGCAAGCTGCTAATAGTTGGAGTTGAAAATATCGAAAGATCGAATGTCGAAAGATCGAATGTCTAGGCGCTAAAAAGTGCCTTATTAGGCACCATAAACAGGCACTAAACTGTCATTTAAGGCATATACAGGGTGTTTCACGTAACTTGAACTAAGGATTTTTTTATGTGGCTAACCGGCAGCTGAATGGAAGCAACGGCATGTGATTTTGCGCTACTAAAATAATTTTTTTACATTCTGCCTAATTAGTTTATTAACTAAGATCATTCATTGCAAGATGTTTAATATTCGCTTTAGAGCCGAGTGCGTTCCTTATCTGAATTAAATCTAGTTCTAATTAGGTCTACATTATCAAAATTAAATTCATGCAGCTGTGCTTAATTTACTCAATGGAACTGATACGCTTGAACTTGTATGTAATGAACTTGTAGTGTTGGATCACTCAGGTTACAACCTTATTTTGAAGCAATATTTATATTTCTGCTAAGGATTACTAAGGCGATGTTCGCTGTTAAGGAAAAAGTAAGGGTGATAAAAATGTTATAAACACAGAAATAAAACATATGCCTAAATATTTCAAATATATCCAACACTCATAAGGGAAGCTTCGCTTTAAGATCCCCCGAGTCAATTGGTGCCGTTTCAATTTTTCAAGGGTAATTCGTCAAGATCTTATACAAGTTGTATGCGAAGTCGCAATGTGATGGTAGCTGAACGAGGATATTACCTAATTAACCTCTCAATTATTACCTTGGCGTACTCGTCGCAACTACGAAATTCAAGCCGAGCCTTGGTGAAGCCATGTCAGGTTAGCATAACTCCAAACACTCGAAATACTTACGGGAGATCCGACCTTAAATGTTTGACAGAATACATTGCAGTTAGTGAGTTCCCGAAAGCATCGCGAATGCACTTAGGAACGATCATAGTTTACGCGGATCAATGCATTACCTGCTTGTGTATCGAAGAAAGTTTGTTTTAAGTAAAACAAACGGAAACAGAAAAATACGGGGTAATTCTGAGTACTGGCTCTCATTGCAGCCACATATCAGTCTATTCACCTTGTACATCTACACATAACGGCGTCTGTACCCACCATAACCTGCTCGTCAAGCGATCAATGCCGCTGTTGATTTTACAAACAAATAAAAGAAGCTAAGGTTATGTTTGACGCAGCGTAGCCTTTCGAGTTGTTATGCGTGTGCAGTGAGCTCCTCAGTCACAGTCGTCATTACTTTCCATTTCTGTTGCACCCAATTTACCTATTCCAACAATAAATATTTGGGACATGTTTGTGAGTGAACTTAAAGCTATTCCCTCAAAATAGATCGCTATTTGAGATCGAAGAGTATCCGATGGTAAATTTTTGTGAGCGCGTGGCCATGTCTACATTATCATTCTTCTTCAATACGGGTAGCCACAATATGGTTTTTCCGTTTGTGTTCCTTTATACTTGCTTGCGCTACAACTTGCCTGCCCGCTTTGCAACCGCGGACATAAGAGTCAGTCTCCCAGTGAATTCATGTACGTCTTCTCGACCACAAAGAAATTTCCCGTACGCAAAGAGCCGATGTTTCTGACATGGTCTTCGTGTGGGCGTCTTCGAAGTGCCTGCCGTTATCCACCTCACCTCTCTCCTTTTCAAACTTCGAAGGCTGCATTTGGCAGCAACAAAAAAAAGTCACACGTTCAGAGGGACGCAAAATAACAGCCTACCATTCTTCCTACGCTCTCGCGCACTTTATGACTGTCCGGAAAATTCTCATTGCTCTGTTTTCCGTCCTCCGAAGCCGGTGTTCTGCGCACGGCTTTGTCTGTTCCAGTTCCACAGTGAACCGAGGGGGAATATGCACCAACCAACGTCGTGTTCTTCTATCTGTAGTGCTCTCACATACAAAAACTGCCGCCTCGCCTTCAAACCACCGAGGCCGTGGAGAAGGGAAGTGCACAAGCCTCGCGGAAGAGAGCGCAACTCAATGGCCAAACATAAGATGGAACGCCGGGCGGAATACAGGTATCTCGTGCAACCGCATTCGTGTCAACCGAGAGAAGTCAAGCTGTCACGGCCAACGGGTCTCGAGGCGTATTTTCACAAAGGAAGACACTCCATTTCTCCGCCTCGCTCTCCTTCTTTTCTCTTGGACTTCGGGACACTCGAGGGTTGTCCGCAACTCATGAGAAGAAGTTTGAGAGGCTGCACCGTATATCGACCAGGTGGTTGGATCCCACGGGGAACGGGGCGTGCAACACATTAGCAATTCTGATTCGGCAAGCAGGCGCACCACTGCGCTTTTTCGCGGGCGCTCTCCAAAGGAGGGCCGAGAGTTGGCGTAAATCTCCCGGCTACGGCAGAGATCACAAAGGTTCTGCGCTTCTATGATCATCTCATTTGGGTACAGCCGGGAGTTTCTATTGTGCCGTGTTTCTGTGATTCGTTTTTGAAGCAACACGAAACGAGCGCAAATCAACCCACCTGTACTGCTCCGTATATTTTTGTTAGCTTAAGTAGGGGGTGTCTCTTTGAAAATAATTTGTTTTGTGCCGGGTTGAAACAAAGTTGTTGTTACATTCCAATCGCTGTGCTAGGAGTATTTTGTCATGTTTTTGTTATTTTATAGTGCTGCGTCGGTTGCGAAACCAATGCAAATTTACCTAAATTTTGCATATAACTATTCAACACTTCTTCAGTGTTGCAAAAAACGCACAGCCAATGCTAATTGAGACTTCATTTTTTTTTTTGCTTTCTGTCGTGCTTCGCAGCAAGGCATGTTCTGATCTGCAATTTCCTAGATTCGCTCAAAGCCTTCGAAACTGTGAACCACCATTTGTAATATATGAGAAGTGTCCTGTCACGTTATCGCAGTAATTTGTTTTTTCACTCCTGTAGAACGCTCCCTTAGGCCACCGAAGAACTGTGCTGTTAACAAATTCATTTCTATGCTTGAATACTGCTTGAATCGTCTGTTACTCACTGCTCTGTTTAATAAGTCATATGTATGTATATGCAGCACGCCGAGCACGCAGGCACAAAAAAGACATTGCAGACGCAAAAACTATAAGAATGTATGTGCTATAAGCAATGAAAAAGTGAGCAACATGCATTTGGTCGCGTCGTCTTAGTGTGCATCGGGATATTTTTAAACTCTGGCGAAAGTTAGCTGAACGCCCATATATATATATATATATATATATATATATATATATATATATATATATATCTGCAGACTACATCTGCAGGCTTGGAGTGGCGCCTGACACCGGCGAAAGATGCCGAGAGCGAGTGGGGCTACACTAATCCAGGTACAACCAAATTAGGAAGGCCCACTAAGCTTGAACAAGGACACTCCCTCAGCAGAACAGAAATTGGCCTCCCTGGTGCAGTATTCGGCCACAACCTCCCCAATGATATCTACAAGTAACTCATGGCTCTCAATCCCCAGCAGCTGCTGAGCATCTGTCCAAGGCGGCGGTAAGACCTGTAACGCAGCAGAGGGTGCTAAGAATCTCTCGGTTCGGACAGGCCGCCAATGGAAACCGATCCTGTCAACCTTTAATTGCCGAACTCTCTCGAGTGAGGCTGGCTTAGCAGGACTCTTCGAAGAACTATCAGACATTGTTTGGGAATTTATCGGCCTTAGTGAGAGTAGAAGAACTGGCGAGGCTTGCACATTGCTGAATAACGGACATGTCCTCTGCTGTAGAGGTATCCCTGATGAGAAGCAATACAGGGTAAGATTCCTAAGCCACAAGGACATAGCAGGCAACATTGACGAATTCTACAGCACTAACGAGAGGGTAGCCGTAGTCGTAATCAAACTTAATAAGACGTATAGATTGAAGGTAGTACAAGCCTAGGCTCCAAGATCCAGTCACGACGATGAGGAAGTAGATCAATTTTATGAAGTTGTTGAATTAGCAAAGAGAAAAGTGCAAACTCGGTATACAGTAGCAATGAGTGACTCCAATGCAAAAGTGGTGAAAAAGCAGGTGGGTGAACAGGCAATTGGCAACTACGGTGTCGATTGTAGAAACGCTAGAGGGGAGGTGCTGGTAGAATTGGCAGATAGGAATAAGCTGAGAATAATGAACACCTTTTTCACGAAGCGTAGCAACAGAGAGTGGATATGGAAAAGCCCTAATGGTGAAACAAGGAATGAAATTGATTTCATATGTTTTGCCGATCCCCGCGTACTGCAGGATCTAAAAGTGATAGGTAAGGTAAAGTGAAGTGATCATAGGTTGGTGAGGGCTAGGATTCACCTCAATTTGGAGAGAGAAAGAGCAAAATTGGTCAAGAAGAAACAGGTCATCTTAGAGGCAGTAATGGGAGAAGCAGACAAATTTAGGCTGGTAGTTGCAAACAAATTGGAGCCTTAGAACAGAGAGATAATGATGATTATGACATAGAGCTAATGAATGAAACGGTAATGAGGCTCGCTTCAAAGGCAGCAGCTGAAGTATGAGGCAAGGCACCAAGGCAACCAGTCGGCAAGCTCTCCCGAATGACCAAGGACCTAATAAAGAAGCGACAAAGAACGAAAGTGTCCAGGTCAGAGATTAGATAGAATTCGCGGAATTGTAAAAACTGATCAAGAAGGCGGAAATGAGTGATATTTGAAATTATACCTTGAGAAATACCGAGAAGGCCTCAAATATAGTCGCAGCCTTAAATCAGTGAGGAGGAAACTTGGCATAGGACAAACCAAGATGTTTGCACTGAAAGATAAGCAGGATAATCTCATCAGCAATCTGGAAGGTATAATAAATGCAGCGGAAGAATTCCATACTGACCGGTAGAGTATCCAGAGAACTCAGGAGAACTCCATTCGGAACTATAATGAACAGGATACAGAAACAACTCCTATAACTAGAGATGACGTCAGAAGGGCCTTGCAAGACATGAAAAGGGGAAAATCGGAAGCTGAAGATGGAATAACAGTCGATTTAATCAAAGAGGTAGGATACATAATGCTTGAAAAACTAGCGGCTCTCTATACGAAATTTATATCAACTACAAGGGTCCCAGTACGCTGGAAGAATGCAAATATTATACTAATCCACAAGAAGGGAGACATTAAAGAAATGAAAAATTACAGGCCTATTAGTTTACTCCCACTATTATATAAAATAATTACCAAAATAATCTCCAAAAGGATAAGGGCAACACTGGACTTTAGTCAACCAAGGGAACAGGTGGGCTTCAGGAAGGGTTTCTCTACAATGCATCACATCCATGTCATTAATCAGGTTATCGAAAAATCCGCAGATCACAATAAGCCTCTCTATATGGATTTCATAGATTACGAAAAAGCATTTGATTCAGTAGAAATACCAGAAGTCATAGAGGCACTGCGTAATCAAGGAGTATAGACCACTTACGTAAATCCCATGTAAGATATCTTCAGAGATTCCACAGCCACCATAATTCTACGCAAGCAAAGTAGGAACATACCAATAAAGAAAGGAGTCAGCCAAGGAGACACAATCTCTCCAATGCTATTCACGGCGTGCATGGAAGAGATATTGAAGCTATTAAACTGGGACGGTTTGGGAGTAAGGATCGACGGTGAGTACCTCAGCAACGTTCGGTTTGCCGATTGAATTCTTCCATTCAGCAACACTTCAGACGAACTAAATGTGCTTCAGGACCCTAACAAAGAGAGTGTAAGTGTGGGGCTGAAGAATAACATGCAGAAGACAAAGATAATGATGAATGACCGGGCAAGGAAACAAGAATTCAAGATCGCCAGTCAGTCTCTAGAGTCTGTGAAGGGGTACGTTCACTTAGGTCGACTAATCGCAGGGAACCCTGAAAATGAGAAGGAAATGCACAGAAGAATAAGCGTGGGTTGGATCGCATTCGGCCCACATCGTGGGCTCCTGACTGGAAGCTTACGGTTATCATCGAAACGGAAGGTATAGAATCAGTGCATTTTACCGGTGGTGACACATGAGGCAGAGACTTGGAGGCTGACAAAGAAGATTGAGAATATGTTAAGGGGACTGCGCAAAGAGCGATGTACCGATGTATACAAGACATAACTTTAAGAGACAAAAAGAGAGCGGTTTGTATCAGAGTCAAACGAGTATAGACGACATTCTAATTGACATGAAGATAAAAAAAATGGAGCTGGGCAGGTCATGTAATGCATAGATTAGATAATCGTCGGAGAATTAGGGTGATAGAATGGATACCAAGAGAAGGGAAGCGCTGTAGAGGACTACGGAAGACTAGGCGGCGCGACGAAATTAGGAAATATGCGGGTGCCAGTTGGAATCGGCTGGCGCAGAACAGGGGCAATTGGAGATCGCGGGGCGAGGTCTTCGCCCTGCAGTGAACATAAAATAGGCTAATGGTATATATACATATTTCTAGGCTCTATAGTTGTATAATGAACGTCCTATGCTTTGAACGTAAGGGTGTTCAGGTACCTACTCAACCTGCCTAGAGCAGCTTTGAGCCTTGAAGACTATGCAGATTTTTCTGGAGCAATTAATAGTAATTGATTAATTGATAGTTATGCAAACAAAAAAAAGAAAAACAATTTCTCATTGGAGAAGTAATAATGAGATTTGGTGCAAGACAGTTGGGTAAATAATGCTCTACTAATGCGAAATGACGTTGAGATGAACGACTTGTCAGAGAAATTATGAAACTTTTTTTTATTTCTGCAAAAGCTTTATATACACAAGGACAGTTGACTAGAATTAGGAACGAAATCTAAAAAAAGATTCGTGTTGAACTTGAATGCCACGTAGTCGACGCAAAATTTTGCAAACCTGTTCTTAGATCATCCTTCACTTCCATAGCTGCGCAGGCTTTTCGCTGACTCACTCGACGTGGTGGTTTATGACGGAGTCACGAGATAGTACTCTGACCACGACAGCTTTGTTTGCAAGGAAGATACAATAAATATTATACCTTGGTCTTTTTCACAATACCGACATTTGTATAAGTGACACTATAAAACAATATAGGCTGTAATGGGAACGTACCGGGCTGCCAAAGCACGCATTCAGAGCTCAAAACATTCAACAAAGATGCAGCTGTTCAAGACGGTGTATAGCAGACGACAAAGCGAGTACCCCGCTGACGTCACCAGAGCGCATTTAAAAGTGCCGCCATTGTTCAGGCATATGCCGATCGGGAAGGTCGGATGAAAGGACCATATAAAAACCTAACGCTTGGAGTTCAAACATTTAGTACACCTTCACGGCATTTGTTATGCACAAAGAGAAAAGCGCGTGCGTAGCAAGATCAGCCGGCCTGCGATCAGTGACCGGGTGTGAAGGTTACTGTACCCTTAGCCTTTTTACGAACGGAAAGCTTCTTAAGCATTAGCCATCGCGAATAGCGAAGCAAATGTTTATATTGTATACTTCAGCTCTTTTTTTTGGTTCAACGACCTAGCTCGACAAGATCTAACGGTGACCACAGCTAGCGTGAGTAAATCTACGACCACGTATGTATAAATGAAGTTACCATATACCAGGTAATAAAAGGCAAGGTATGAAACGTCTTATAATATTTCAGCTGCTGCGGAAGTCTCGTACGTCCAAAATATCTCGTCACTTCCAGGAATTCTCTCAAGGAAATGGGCCCAGATCTCATTTTTATACATCTCTATGCAACATTCACGTTTTCGGATACCCCCGGCACAATCACGTCCAAAGTCAGAGCTAATGAGGAGACGACAATGCGTAGTATGGGAAGTCATTACGTTCGGCGCGTGCGCCTAAAAGCATAGGCTGAAAAGCTTCAAAGCTCGTTAGCCGACTGCAGCCACAGGTGCAGCGAATAGGTAGAGTGCTGGGAAAAAATGGTGGGAACGGTGGTCGTTAATGACTTCAGATCTGCCTTCGGGCGGCTTCAGCGGATGCTATGGGCTCGGTAAAGAGCATGGCTTTGAGCCGAGTGAAGGCTCCAAAAGAGCCTACATCCTTTCAGCATCTGGCTCAATTAGAGGCGCTTATGGCATTTGCTAGGGAAAGCATAGAAGCTATGGCGGAGAAAAAAAATTGTACGGATTCCACGCACTACGAGAATCGATGTAAGCGAAGCTTTCAGTGCTGTTTTCGTTGACTGACGATAACTCACGGTCGAGAGCATACTGCGGCGACACAACGGAAAGCTTCAAAAGAAGTTTCTCAGGACACCATTCTTGTGTGTCGTAATCGTACTACGTACATGTATATACACGCTGTGAACCACCCATAGACGCGGCGTGCCAGGCAGCCGCCGCAGCAGCAGAGGCCGCCAGCGCCAAAAAAGCGGAAGGAAAAAAATTATGGGCCGTTCCACTCTGTGAAGGTGATTGGCCACCGAAGCCGTTTCGCACACGACACGAAGGTGGCACAATTTTGAACAGAGGTATGAACTGAGTTATTGTCTTGATGGGTGGTCATCATGACGAAAGGTACGCATACTAATTTATGGCCTTCATCGCTGCTCATTATTTCACTTGTAACACATCGCAAAGGATGTGTCTGCAACACAGAACGCGTTAGCCGCTCCCTTTTCGGTACCGACACATCCACATCGAAATCACCGACAACAACAGGGTTAGTGTCATCGCAGCTAATTCACGCAAAGTTAGTAGCCATGAACCTTGCAGGACTATGAATCATTTCATTTTTTGCTTGCTTACGGGGTATGAGCCATTACTCACGGGAGTATGAGCCACTGCTCACGGGGTATGAACTATTGATGATGACAGTTTTTGACATGCTGTTTTGTGTGTTGTATGCGTAATTAAAAAGAATTTAAGCACTGTTCGCTTCACTGCTGCTGCGTGCTTTTAACCTTTGCCTTATAGGGCATGAGTCATTATATTTTTGGCTTGCTTAAGGTAGTATAAATGCTTTCGGGGCTATGAACAATTAAGATAGTTTTTGTTCACGGAGAATAAAAATGCATGGAACCTTAGCTATGTACAGCTTCCCTGTAGAACTTTGGGTATTTAAGCCTCCAAATATGTGTGCATTGCCACGCGCACTTTCCCTAAGAGATTATATAAGTTTGGAAAATCAAGTGGTCAGCAACTCTCTGTTCGCTATAATAAGTTAGTTCTCAAGAATTAGCGCAATGCTTATCTCCCGTCATGTGGCAGCGTATGCGAAATAGACATGGACGGTAGTGAAATGCCACCATTAAAAGACACCACTGCTCCACTCGTTGAACACGGCTCTGCTTCAGTGGAGCTATCGGCCTGTGAACAAGTTGCGGAGGGTTCCGTTCGAAATGCGAATTATCTTTTATCAAATTTAGGTAGTGGTATCTTCCCGTATTGACACGCGTAGTGCTCCTATAATAGCACTCACCGAAACGTAGCTGCCCCCAAATGGTAGTAACGATGAAACATTTGAATGCAATGTTCCGTTCAACATCTATCAATCTCAAGGCAATAACAGATAGACAGAATTTTATTCACTGTTTCGTATCACCTGCACTCGAATGTTGTACCTAGCACTTGTTCCTTGGAAATTATTTGTGTGTGCTTTCGTATCAACCACTATAATATCATTTCACGCTGCTGCTGTCGACCCCCCGTTTCTTCTTGGACGTTCTTGGTCGATCTACATGACGTATTAAATCAGTGAATTGCAAGGTTCCCACGCGCGCCTTTGCTTTCACTGTGTGATTTTAACTTTCCCAGGTATTCAGTCATTTTCTGCAGGCACAACCAACCAAGCCATTCATCTCGAAAATCTTCCGAATTTGTAAACTTGTCCCATGATTTTCAATTTTCACAAATTACACTTCACCCCACGCGAACGTATTCGACGAGTGCAAACATATACTCGACCTCGTTGTCACTACTTCCCCCGATTTGGCCCGCTACGCATGCTTCCCACCTAAATTTTGCGATCATTGCTTCGTGTACTTTAGCCTTCACGGTGGAGTTCGTCACTGTGTACACGAACCGAAGCTCATTGGAGATTCTAATAGGGCAGATGTTTCTTCAATTAACCTGTGGAAATTCGAAGCAATACATGCGGAAATTTCAAGAACATTCTATTTAAGGTAATTGTAAAACTTTAAAAGATAAAATTACAAGTTTGATTGAAAGGTATAATGTTGCCGGTCATATTTCAGGTGACTGTACATCCTGCTGGGCGCTATTTCATGTAAATATTGGTCCCTGTGTTACTCCGAGAACACCCCCGGGAATTCTGCCTAAACATTTCATTGTAAGCAGTAAAGAGCGCTAAACAACTGGACGAAAAGAGGCACAGAGACACCAGCAGAGACAGACACAGACTCCAGCGCTTGTGTCTGTGTTCATCTCTTTGTCCTGTTGTTTAGCGCTATTTACTGCTCGTAATCATGAACCAACCAGCCCAAATGCGTACTACTTCGTTACATTGCAGATCCCTGGAATTACAAAATAAAGTAATCTGTTGCATCTATTGCCCTCAAGCAACTTACTCCGTTTCACAATTCTGCAGAGCACGGAGGTACTGTACACGTGTATACCGATGGCTGCGTCACACTATATGCCTCCACTGCAGCATTCGTCATCCCGCATATGATCATCGCTCGCCGGTTTGAACTGGATCATAGATCAACATCAACTGCCGCAGAACTTGTTGCTACCCGGCAGGCACTTCGATTTCTCTCCGAGGAGCCTCCTCATGCATGGACGATATTCTGCGATATCAGGTCAGCTCTTCAAATGACTGGCTCTGTCCTCAGAGGGGGGCCCGTATTATTCAGTGGCTATATAAATTACAGGGCATCTCGACCACGCAAATAGAAATGGCCGCAATGTCACATTTCAGTCGGTACCATCACACTGGGGCGTGATAGGGAAGGAACAGGCAGACGCTGAAGCGAAAATTGCTTAAAATAATACTTCTGAAGTACGCATTTCGTTATCACGAACAGACACAAACGCCATACTTCGTCGCGTAAGACGCAACCGCGCGTTGCAACACTCGACCCAACGAGGTCCACGACGCAAGCGAGTACACAACATGGCAGAAATGAAATTTCGTATGCCTCACAAGCTGAAAAGAAGTCAAACAAGCGTGGTGCACCGGATTCGCCTTGGTGTCGCATTCGCCAACCGTTATAGACATCTGATAGGTTGCGGTGATACTAGCCCAAACTGTCAATACGGTGAGGTACCAGAAACACTTGATCATATATTTTGCGTGTGTCCCATGTACGCGCAAGAACAACAGGAACTGGTCTCTTCCATTGTAAATGTCGATAAGAGGCCGTTATCAGACGAGTTTTTTTTTAGGTCCTTGGTCTAAGGCAAACAGCGCATTCCTGATAACAAATGCCCCTACAGCCTTTCTCCAAGCCACTGGGCTTGACGCATGGCTTTAGACATGCCAAAACTCTGTGAATTTGTTTTCAGCCGCTTGCCTTTTTGGAAACAAATTAATGCTTCTCTCCCTATCAACATGGTTTCCGTAAGGAATTCTCCTGTTAAACACAGCAGTTTCTTTTTTTTTTTCATATAAGACCGTTATGGGGGGGCGGCATTGGGCAAGTGGCCATTTATACATTGCCTATTTTTCGGCTTTTCTAAAGCACTTGATTTCGTTTCTCAAAAGTTAGTCTGTTTTAAGCTCAGTAAATTAGGCATTCAGCACATTAAAGCAGCATGGATTGAACCTTTCCTCGCTAAGAGAACGCACTTTGATCCGCTTACAATTGTAATTCTTCAGATTCTACTGTAACTTCTTCTATGCCTTGGGCTCTTTTTAGGCTCTCGTTTATTCCTTATTTAAGTAAATGACCTGCCTAATACTATCTTATCCTCAGGTAAATTATTTGCGGATTAATGCGTCATTTACACAAATATTTCCACTAATAATCATCGTATTCTTCTGCAACACGATCCTAGTGAAGTGTCCTCCTGGTGCACTGGATGGCGCCTGCGACTTAACGCTAGCATATGTAAAGTAATGCGTGTTTGGCGTAACTCTAGATATATTAGGGTTAACAAGTATTTTATTAAATACAGTGTTTCAGAATGTGTTTCATGCTTTAATTATTATGGCGTTAAATTTACCTCTAAACTTGAATGACAGACTCACGTCAATTACATTAACAACAATATCAGTCACACGATTTGGCTGCCTACGGAGATAATTATCCGAGGCACCTACCCCTCTAAAACTTCGCTATCAAGCTGCTGTTCACTCGAAGCTCGAGTATGCCAGTTCTCTGTGGGATCCCGGCACTGACACTGTTAGTCATACCTTGGAATTTGTCCAGAATAACCGCGCACGGTGCGTTCTTGCCGACTATGCACGCACATCTAGTGTATCGTCTTTGTAAACAGCTTTAGGCCCTGCCCTTCTTTGTTAACGGAGGAAGCTGTCTTCTTTAGTTCTTGTTTCATAAGATCCATTACAAACTGCAATTAAAACATTATCTTCTTTCATAGCCATCCTACGTATCAAGCACATTTGGTCACCAGCACAAAGTATATGTTCCTTTCTCCTGTACAAAGTTCTTTTATGATTCTATTATTCCAAGCACCTCGAATGAATCCAACCACCTACCCATTTTTATTGTTCAACTCGCCAATATAATTGCATTTATACCTGCATTTGAATGTTACTTTTGCCCTTAGCGGCCGCATTATTTTGTCCTTTTTCACTGTGCATGTTGTTCCCCACTCTCTTCTGTAGTGCCTTGAAGTTATGGAAATAAATAAATAAATAAATAAATAAATAAATAAATAAATAAATAAATAAATAAATAAATAAATCCAATTTGTTACCCTGCACTGTGGAAAGAGGAAGGGGGTAGAGAAAGGTGAAACAGGAGAGTTAAACATAGTGGCAAGACTAGAATTATAGAAAGCATGACACCGAGCAGCGGTTGGAAGTGCCAACCTTCAGCTCCGAATTACATTTCTGAGGGCAGTTATTTAAGAAGGATAACGCCGTGAGTGAAGTCGTCCCGGTAACTTAGGTGCGCCCTCGTCAGCTTTCTTGCCTGAAAATTCCCACAACTTTTGTTTTCATCGAAGCAGCCTTTCCGACTTTTGTTCTAACGACGCCCACAAGTAACGCCCAACTCCCTCTACCCGCGAACCGCCTCTGAGTTGTGCAACGTTGCTGGCGGTGCTGCCTCGTAAACTTTTTTTGGAACTGCCGGTAGGGCTCACTATAACGTTTCGCGCCCCCAGCGCAGAGGTGTAAAACCGTAGGGGTAGGACCATCGTTAGGCAGCGGGGGTCATACGGTTACCGTGGATCGATAGGCACAGGGCCAACGCTCCTGGTCGATTGTTCCTCCTTGGGAGGCATTCGTCGATCGTTATTTTGCTTCAGAGGAAATGCCATCTTCTTCTTTATTTTTCTGCTCTTCGAACAGCAATGACTGTAGCTTTGTCTGAACTGACAGCGGCTATCTACGCTTGAGGCAATAGTAGATAGGGCTTGAGGTTCCGGCAGGCTTCATAATGAAAGGCACAATCTTGAGAAAGAAATACAGAAAGCGTAGGGCATGCGTTCCATTTTTCTTGTTCCGCATTTTGCCTTTAAGGCACCGCAAACAGCAAAACTATGTTTTGGTATTTGGCGAAGGAGACTGTGCAAGGCATTAAGGTCTCATGTTACTGTTATCGCAGTTCTAAAGAAATGGGTACTTTCGGTCAAGGTGTGCCACCGTAGACGTAAGCGTATATAAAAAATTTGGGACCTTACCGGTATTCTGAACCCCATCTCTTAACCTCGTGAAGCTCTCCCATTTCAGCAACTGGATGTAAGAAGCTGGTGTGCTATCGTACTTTCACCGTTTTTACCACACTGTCCGATCCCTGGGGGAACCTGTATCTATCCTTCGCCGCGCGGCAAACTGTTTTTGTGGCTAAACCGAATGCATGCCAGTATATATTGTATATTGCAATAAAGCAGGTACACGTGCTGAGGTACTGTGATTTTTTTTTTTTTTTGCAATAGACTGCGTGGCTCCATCCGCAGAGCCGTGCTATAAAAGAAGTCTCTGAAAGGACTTGTCAGTCTTAGTTTACGCCGGAGTGTCTCGAGGCACATTCAAATGTGAGCTCCTAAACGCCGGTGCTGCCTGGCCGCTCTTTTACTACTTTCTATTTTTACACAAGGAACGAGCTTCACTGTCTCCCTTTCGCACTAAGGAAAGCTGTTTCTCTAACCAAATGAGTTACTGTGAGAAGCAGCGCCGAAAAACGCTCC
This sequence comes from Dermacentor variabilis, assembly GCF_050947875.1. Lineage (NCBI taxonomy): Eukaryota > Metazoa > Arthropoda > Arachnida > Ixodida > Ixodidae > Dermacentor > Dermacentor variabilis. Next base: position 70,979,140 of record NC_134577.1, read on the forward strand.
GACATCCACAAGTTTCGTTTCCTCCAACACTACATGCGACGCCACTAAAATATATCCCTCGACTTATAAGTAGGCTTGGCTCATAATTATCCACACGCTTTCCAGTTGGATATTATTAGGTGTTGCCAGGAGAACCGTGTCGCAAGAGCGAGGTGCCAGAGCATGATTATTGGTGCAGCAGCTGTCAACGTCGGAATGAAAGGACAGGCCCCGTCGTTATTCTTATGGTAACTACGGAGGCACCACCTGGCAGCTTCATATAAAACGGTCCGGAGCAATGACCGTCCATATTACGTCTCTTAATGCCGTATCACTGAAGCAGAGCTACCTTCCAGGAAACGTCTTCGAGTGGTAACCAAAGTTTCATCCCTAAGTCAGGCGAAGTTATTATAGAGAATAGCACGGCAGACCGACACGAACTTTTCTGTCGCATTCCACCACAAAGGATGCATAGCAAGGGTGCAGGGTGTTATTAGTTGCAGTTGTCCACGTCATGTAAACTGACTCTGTTTCCGTATGACATCCCGTGTATTCGGGTGAATGAGGGTTTCTGTGGCGGCTGCGCCTATAAGCACCATATAAAGTAAAAGAAAACGCATTCCAAACGCGTTGGCCCCATCTATTCACTCAGTCTTGGCGGGCATAAGTTGTTGCCAGTAAACTCAGCCTACGTATATAATAAAAATATGCACCATCGGCTTTTATTCGAGCATCTGGGCACCCGTAGCGTTCGCTTCACTGCGACAGATATGTCTCCAAAAAGTGTGGAAGATTATGCATTATGGTAAACTTGAGAAATTGGCGCCACGCATTGTAGTCAACCTCAACATTACATTGTGTGGTTACTTTTGTATATCAGGTGATCTGATTTTTTTTTTAATAATCCGTAAGCTTTTGCAATCACTAAAGTGAGCCTGGTTATCACAAATCACATTTCCGTAGGTGTTGAAGTTTGACTAAGAACAATTATACTTTTGAGCCTGCAATACATTGGTGTTATTTTGATCTGATACCTTTTTTCTTCTGGCTGCTGCTTACGTCAGCCACTATAAACGCCGTAAACGGCAGTCCACTGTTAGCTGAGACGTCCCAACATGAAATGACACTAATAAACAGGAACATTTGTGCAAGTTAATCGGAACTAATTCGTTTATATTATGCATCGCACGCATATGTGCACCCAAAACTGCCAGTCCAAGCATATCTCATGTGTCAACGACAGTCGTTAGTTGACCAAATATTGCGCGTTTCCTTTGACAGCCAAACACATATCAACAATCAATACCAACAAGTTTGCATCACGGAGAGCCCTTAACTAGATTCGCTTTGCAGAAATCATAAGACTCACCATACAGGCTTTTCGCGAGAATTAGCAACAATCACAGGCAGTAAATAAGCACGCAGTTTAGGTATATTTCGTATGCGCTATACGGGATAAAAATGGAGAAATGCTGAAAGCAAGCGGTAAGTAAACTCTCCGTAAAGACCGAAGATTGTCCCATCTGACTCTATCAGCAGTACATCCCCCAGCTGCCGGTAGTCATCTCTCCATCCGCGAGCGGCTAGGGCGCGCCGTGCCTAAGCCCTCGTCGTTCTCTCGGATGTGGCTTCCAAAATGAATTGCTCCCCCAACACGGCCGCATCCGAGAGCGACCCGCTCTCGTCAATCTGTATTCTTCTCGCCCTCGTATCCCTTCATCCATTCTTATCCTTGCTTTAGATTCGCTCCACAGATGGCGCCACGTTCCCGAGCGCTGGCCTTGATGCGGCAAAAGAGGCTCCAGAGTTGGCGCGGCGCTTCTGCTCGCCCTGACCGGCGGACGCGGTCTTGTTGCCATGGCAATGATATCCCGTGGGGCTACATGCCCCTCTCCGTTCTCTCCGCCAGGAGCTGAAATACAAGCGCACGACTAAAGCGCACCCCTCTTTGTGTGGGCACTACGTTCCACGAGGTACGTGATTTGCACATATATATAGGTTCGCAGCATATGGCAGTCAACCAAAATGTGCGTATGAACGCCTTGCCAATGCCCAGATTTCACTTAATGAGAAATATATTGAAAGTCAACTGGCCAAACTCATGCAGCATATATAAAAACAAAGAGCAATTTTGCAAGCTCATACCGTGGAAGAAAATTTGGCGTCGTGTTTTCTATCGAGACTGATACTCACCCTCCTTCACTAATACGAAATATTTTCTTATATCTTTTGTTCCTAAAAGCGATCTTCAAACATCTGGAGCGTTCTAAGCAACAATAAATCACAAGTTTCTCGACAACTTCATTCCTCTCTCCCCCTTTTCTGCAAGGTCTTTGTCTGCCTTGGCTCCTTCTCTGCAACAGTAGTCGCAGATGGTCTAACATTGGCCGACAGAAAGCTCAGTTATTGTTTAATATACCCTCTCACCTTCTTCTTCCTTTCTTTGTGTTTAGTTTTTTTTAGGCTCAGGCGAATAACAATAAACGGTCCTTACAAAATTAAGTTACCAAACCCAAGATGATCCTACATCAAAGAAATAAAAACTGTTGAGTTAGTTGGTCTTGCATAGCTCTTGTGGGAAATTAGCGCCAAAAAGATGCATGCAGATAAATTGGGAAGAGATGTATTCTTCCCCTCTTCTTCACCGTCTTTACTCGTATTTTTAGCGCTTGTTCTCGTCAACGGTATACCGCAACAATGACGTTTTTTAAGGGTTATCCTCCACTTAATAAAGATGAGCTGAATTTCGAACAGCTTGGTCGACATATAAGTATTCTGGTCTTAGCGTGACGATGGACAAAAAAGGAAGTCTTGCCCTTCTTTTTTTCCACCTGTAGTCCACTTTCCCCTTGTTTTCCAGAAAGAATTTCTAATTTAAACTAACTTATTGTTGCTATTTAGTGTCCCTTCAACAAGTACAACATCTCATGCAAACCCCTTTCTCGCTTGTTTAAATTGCTTCGAGTATTATTATAGCGTGCTGTGGGTTTTTTACTGCTGCATTGTTTACGCACGTGTGATAAGGTGTTGTTGTAGTACTCGCGCTGGTATAGTAATCGACACTATATTCGCAATCTGACAGGGGTAAACGTAGCCTGCGGCATTAGTTCTGTACTGAGCCAGGGCACACCAAAATACCACGCCCGCAAAGCGAAAACATTGCCATAACATAACTTTCAAGTGATGTCCATACATTGCAGCATAAAATCACGTCTCGCATAGGAAGGCGTTAAACTGCGTCGGGGGAAAATACGCCGTCTGGCATGCTCGGGAAAATCGACGCTGCGCAAAATAAACTAAAAGAATGAAAAAGCAAAGAAATAAAAATGATTCAGCAATGCCCGAGAACACGAGGGGCAACAAGCAACCGGGAGCGCGCACCACTTCAATCGAAGCACTGTCAGGAAAAAGCAGAGCCGCAATCATCAAGGCGCGAAAAAGTGAGGAGGAGAAAGTTGGCGGTAAGGCGGGGCTGGATGGGGTCGTGGGATCGGGGGGCCTTAATCGCGTTTATGACGCGTCGCCTCCCATGTGTGCCGTGTTTTCCTGTCTGATCACAGCACTGAATCTGCTGAATCTGAAGAACGCAAGAAGTGATCTTTTTAAAGATCGCTAAAGTCAGACGAATTACAGTTCATTATGGGAGTACTAAATATAATGTATTCTGCGCGTGAACCCAAAGCGGAGTTACATTACAACATACTTCGTCACGTTTGAAAAATTCTTTTTCTCATCGTCGTGTTCGTGCCTCCAAACGAAAACTACGGAGATTCTTTGGGCTAAGAACTCTTGTCTGTTCAACATAGCCTGGACTTTGAAATGTTTTCAAGGAAATCATTTAGCCATTCTCTTCTTTAACTTCATGAATTGTGAACGCTGTAATACCTTCATGTGATCACTGCTTTCTCTCCGTAAGAATTAACGATAAGAGGCGCTTTGTGATTTTCCAATTGCCACGTTTTTGCTGTCGCTAATCACTACCTTAGTGTCTCGCAAGCCAATTATACTACTACCGAAAACAATTTTTATCTGTGTAATGTCAACAATGGCTCGATTACAAGAACGCGCCCTTCTTGTGGGCTGGAAGTATAAAAAAATCCCCAACCTTTCCCCCGCAGCAAAATGTAGGTAGGCGAAGCTTGTCTGGTGGTCACCTTACCTTCCTCACGTTTAAGTAACCCACAAGTAACAGTGCCGGATTGCTTCGACCTCCCGCTTCCTCATATCGGGATGTGCTTCTCGTTGCTGTCGGATTGTCTGGGCTCGAGCGGCTCTAACGACTGGATCGGTGGGCCGGCGGCGAGCCCTTTCACGGGCGAGTTCTCGCCGCCGATCGTCGTAGGCCGCCTGTTTCTCCGGGGAAGGCAGAACGCGTTGGCGTGCCATCCGTTTTTTGTGACTGAACTGAACGCAAACGAAGCCGGCGCAGCGCACGCGGTATCCTTTACTGCCATTTTCCTTCCCGACGGAAGCGAAATTACTCTGATTGGTTGCGCGCGTGCCGTGAGCGGGCGCCTATGCAGCTGGAACCCTTGCCTATGACTCACGCTCTGGCACCGGCGCAGCTGTCAACTCACCAAACCGCCCTTACACTTAGCTGCTCTGCTATGGGAGCAACTAGTTTTTTTTCCGTGTGACCATATTGCCACCGAAACTTGTGAGCCAATACAAGCTTCGCTTGAAAAATAAAAGTAATTACAGCTTTGCCCTAATTGCGAAGTCAAGACATTATTTACCGGTCCAATATTATTCTTGGTGAATCACACAATTCTTCGCGCATTGGCTGCAAAGACAACCTACGAACTGGTTCTCTAAGTAGCGGAGCATCTAAAGGATTTCTATGGAATTTCAAAAGAAAAGAATTCTAAGGAATCGACCAGACCCTCGAACTGCGGCGCCCAGTGCAGAGGTCCACAACTCAGTGCATCATTCATTACAGAATTACACAGCCATAGGAACTTCCTTGAACTCTAGTTCTATAGTACCTTGACAACAATGCGCTCACGGAGTAACTCAATTTTCCGCACACCTCAAAAACATCCTGAGCTATTACCAGCGTTTCCTGCCTCCAATATGCTCTGGGGCCAATCACGAACGGCATATTGTGCGGATGCGAATGAACATGGCTCTAGATGTTTTCAGCATTATTACTTGCCCCGCTGCTTAAACCTGTCCTGCAGTGATGGACATCTTTAACTTCAGGGCTAGTCCCTTATTCTGTAATATATACTAAACGCATGGCTACGAGGGCCTTGAGAAACAGTGCGATTCCTAGTGTTTGCATTGGACCAACGACGCGTTGAAGTGGTTGCTGCAAATGGACGCTGTTAGAAGAAAACTTTGCATCTTCAAACGTGATGTGGGTTTTATTTTTCTTGATTTTATCCGCTGTGCTTGAGCTGACGTACGACAATGCAATGATAATGTTTCGTGTTACTACTACAACGACGTCCAATGGCACACGTCTGGTAATGAAAGAGCTGTGACAGCTGCTGAAGCAAAAAAGTAAAGCCAGTTCCACGCAGTGAAAGCTGTCAAAACAGCGAAGCTGGTGTTCGTTTTCTCAAGTTTGAACTCATGTTTAGCGCTATTTTCATGAAAGTCTGTTGTCTCGTTGTTTTCGTTTTGTTATAATCGAGCTTTGGTTCCGAATTGTGCACACTCTTCAGTTGCGTGAGGTTGTGATCAAACCACAGTATATCACACACCTTGCAGCTGTGGTCGCACTGCAGGGGCCCCGGAAAGGGGTCAAGGTTGGTGTGCATCGGCGTATAACAACAACCGTGGCCCCTGCTGGACGTTCACAAGGACATTAGGGATGAGCAGACTGTACCTGCCTTCATTTGTGTCCGCGTGTACTGAAGATGCCACCAGCATAGGTGATGAAACATCTGTACCCTTTTGTTTTAATTTGTTAAGTCGCAATAAACCTATTTTCAGTCTACTAGTAAGTGCGAACAACATTCTGATGAGAGAGAGAGAGGAAAGGGGAAAGGCAGGGAAGTTAACCAGAGGGGAAGATCCGGTTTCCTACCCTACGCTGGGGAAAGGGGGAGGGGGAGATAAAGTGATAACGAAGTAGAGATAAAGAAAGAAAGAAGCACAGACATGCAATCACAGTTGGTCACTGTCGCCGCACACTGTCACAGCACAGCACAGCAGCGCTTGCAGCACTTTGGACATCTGTTCATGCTACAGCCGCTTGTCCAATTCTGTAGCCCTTAAATACTGCTACAGTGCCCTCGTCGCCCTCTGCTGCGATGGCTTGTGATGGCGGCATTTTAATATAACTTCCTCTGTTAGAGGTCTTCGGTCAAAGCGCGCTATCGCGTTTGCGAGCGATAATTCTGTTAATTCTGTCTCTGTAAATTATAGCGAGGGTAGTCACAGAGAAGGTGCTGAAGAGTCTCCTCGTTACCACAGTTATCACACAAGGCGTCGTCGGCCCATCTGATTTGGAAAGCAAAAGACTTGGTGAACGCCACTCCTAGCCGTATTCGACAAAGCAGGGTAGCTTCGCGACGGCAGAGTCCAGCTGGAATGCAAAGGTGTAGACAAGAGTGTAGGTTGTGCAGCCGGTTGTTTTGAAATCTTCCTGCATTCCACAAGGAGAACGTGATATCTCGGCTAAGCATTCGAAGTTTTCTTGCGGCATCTGTCCTTGATAAGGGCATCGGCTCCTCTTTGTCGCCTTGAAGAGCCGACCGAGCAGCGTTATTGTTGGTTTCCTATGACGCAGCAGTGACTTGGAAGCCACTGAAATGTCACGTGGTGTCCTTTCTCAGTCAAGGTATGGATTAGTTCTCTAATCTCGTATACCAGTTGTTTGTGTGGTCCACGCCGCAGGGCTGATAGCAAAGACTGCAGTGCTGCCTTCGAGTCACTGAATATTGACCATCTTCGAGGTTGTTCTTGGCTGACGAGACGAAGTGCAGCCCAAAGAGCTGAAAGTTCCGCAGCCATCGGTGTCCTTGAGTGACATGTCTTGAAACTGATTGTGGTCGCTTTCGCTGGAAAAACCACGGCTCCAGAGTCTTATTAACTACTTAGCTACTCAGAAATTTAATGTTTTCTGAGATCCCGTGGTCCGCAAACGTTTTCGGACGAATGCACTGCAGACACTGAAACATACTATGTCTACAAACAATATAGATAGGAGTAAAAGAAAAAGTACATCTAAGCATAAGAGTCCCTCATGCTCGTGCGTTAAATTACAGATGTACATTCCCACTTGCAACCAGCAGCGGTGGAATAAGCAGAAAGAAAGCATCACCGCCTACAAGCAGGTGTTGTCAATTCGGTGCGCTTATAGCTCTGTCATTCAAACCTGAACTGTCACCACTTTGGAGTGCGTCACATACGATCGTGTAGCTTTCGATCTTGCGGTGAAAGAAAAATGTGCAGTTATCTCGTCTCCACAGTTCTACACCTTACAATGAACGGAATTTGATGTTTCAAAAATAGCTATCAAGTCTGTATGTGATAAAAATGGCAAGAGTATCAACAGCAGCCATTCAATCTTCTTATTCGTATACCTTGCCCGAAAATAGGCAATAGTATTCCCAGCCACCATTCCTAATTTCTCTTTTTTACAAGCCATTGTGGACTAATTTCGCTTCTCAGTAGGTATTTTCCTATACTGCTTAGGTGAATCCGAATGCAGCCTAATATACTACTTTTTCAATAATGTTCGCTGTCTCTGTCAACCTTTGTCAGGGCATAAATTTACACTCATGGCGTTGTTTTACAAGTCCAACCTTTTGCTCCCAACTTGCCACTTCCTGACATATCTGTTTTTTCTTAAAGCTTCGGATTTCTTATTGTTCATTTTCCAGCTTCCCAAAGTTCATAGCTTCCCATAGTTCATTGGTGTAAGGGTGTGAGTCACGTGCCAAACTAGCTTCTTTAACGCTTTCGCAACAGCGCACTCCCTGCATCAAACCAACCGAATATACTGATCAATTTGTTATTGCTTCAAGCCAATGTATGGGCAAAGAGCGAGAAAAAGTACTATTGAACATACTTATTCCTGCAGAAGGTGTTGAAGAAAGCATTTTCACAGGCACTTAAAAAAAGCACTGAAAGATTGCTTAAACACTGTAATAGTAAAATTTTCCCTACAAAGCTTCGAAATTCTAAAATTAGTTGAGAAAGTGTGTTCTTTGTACAAAGAGTGAGTGATACTATCACTTGGGAAAATGCCTGTATGACATTTCTTCTGCGGCTCTAAACACCACACCAGTGCATTTTTCACATCAAGGGCGCGACCGGAGATTGTCGTCCGAAACGCACGTTCAGTTTGTATTCAGTTTCGCCTCACGCGAGTGGGTCACTCGTGTGAGACGAAACTGAACAGAAAGTGAACGTGCCTTTGGAACTACGATCTCCCACTCGCGTCCCAGGTCCTAGTTTTCTATCGAGTTCTGACCGAACGGGGATCAATTTTAGCACACGAAACATCTACTTGTCAAATTTTGAGCTTTGGCAGCTAGCGCGCAACGCAGTTTGGGCAGCGGCGAGTTACAAGCAGTGGCATATTTGAGCAGCTGAGGATTTGAATCTTTCAATGCAAGATTGAGGAAGGGAATTATCGTCAATCATGGACTATGTTACACTGAGGCGAAACTCAATATGAGTGCCGTTCTTACCAGTCGCCTTGTCGTATACAGTTGAATTGAAAACAGCTGTATCTAAGATGTGCCGGAAATCCTTTAGGTAACGAAATTTCTGCTGGTGCCGCATGGATGGGTAGTAAGAGAGGTCTTCATAAATTTTGTGGACACCAGACATTGTGTTGTAATCCACAGACACCTCTGTCTTGTACAAGAACGTACTGCTCTCAAAATTAGGTGTACATGTCGAGATATGAATTTTTCCTGACGTCGCCTGGCGTGCGACATAGAGAAATAATAATACCCCACATATTGAAGCCGAAGGTGCGTGGTGCGTGGTGAAGCCGAACTTGTTTGTGTTCACAAGTTTTCATACGGGCGAGACGAGCTCCTCCTCAGCAGGAGCGGGGCTGCAAATATGGACCTACAGATCGGTCCGTCCTCGGTAGGGAAAGTGTTAGGTGCCTAAAACATGAACAGAGCATAGCATCCACGGCTCTTGTATTACACGTGTGCTTGCACTGGCATAACAACCCATGTGCTCACGTGCAACTTGCCACGTGAAAAACGGCTCCGGCAGTTACGGCCATGCGGTTACCCTCGAGAAATAATAAGCGCTAAGCAATCAGCACTCACCTGTCAGATAACAGCCGGACACAGAGTAGCCATCAGCATAATCAACGCAGATTTTTTACTGAAAATGTTTACTCGTACAGCTAAGCCTTTGCGCTCCACCATCGAAGCATCAGGTCAGATTTTGTAGCAATTCATTCTACTCCCTTCTTTCCGTCAGAACTTAATCATTAGTTCGGATGCTAAGTGGCGATGTTATCGCCAGGATCGCCCACTAGCTGCGACGGGTGATTTTCCGGTGACAGCTGCAAATGGCTTCAGCTGCAGCTCATCTCAGCTTAACACTTTGTAGATAGGAAAAAGCCTCCACTTTCCTACTGACCACACCAGACTTGTCGTACACCTTCGTACGGCAGGCCGCTATGATGGCGTTTCCCTTAGCGGCTCAGCGATGCTTGACATCGAGGATGCAGTAGTTTTCCGAGCGATTCTGTTAGCACGACTGTTCCGTGCTTGACATTGTGTTCGTGGCTTCAAATGTGAAATTCGTAGTCAACGTGTAGAGGTAGGGATAAAAATATTGAAGGTTGCGCGAGCGTGTGCCAAAACTGCATTTCTGTGCCCTCTGACGAAGCAAGCGCGTTGTGTCGACACACGTCACCGCACATGCGTTGTCTTTTTTCTTGTCGAGTGCTTGCCTGTACGGCCACTTCTTCGCTGCAGCTAGCTGTTGGGAATCGCGATAAGTGCGAGAGCTCAAAATATTGTGCTAGGAGAGCGGCGTCTATTTCTACAGTCCCGACGTGTGGCAGTCCACCCCGGGCCCCCACCAACCGGTCCGGATACGGCTCTCCTAAATTAACCTTAAGCGCTCACCATCATTACGTCAAGTCGACCACAAACGGTCATACCAAGAGCCATACGGCCCGTAAGGACACGCGTGCGCAATGGCATGTCTCTACACCTGGCGCTTGTTTTGTCAGGGGTGCAAGGTGGCGGTTGGGCAGGTGCTTACAGGCACCACAACGTTTTGCCACGGCCTATACCAGCGCTCGATGAGTCACCATGCCCGGAATAATGTGACCAGAAAGTCGCGCAGTAAGCAAAAATAAAAAAAGAAGATTGCCACTTTATGTGTGGGATGCTGCGGATATTACATTGCATGAACGTAATTTACAGAAAACAAAGAAAGTAAATATAACAGTGTTAAATTATACAGCATTAAGAAAGAAACAAGCAATTCCGCATGAATGGGGAAGTTTCGATAACTGTTGCTTGCTACTTGTGTCAGCGGTGACTCCTGGGCCGCGTTAAAACACGAAGGAGGGGGAGGGGAACAAATAAAAGGACCCGGGTGCAGAGGCCTTCAGGGCCCCCCTCGGTATCCACCAGCGACATCGACATGTTCTTCGTGAACTTCTTGTTAAAGCAATGTGCTACGTCGCGCGAGAAACGAGGTTTTCCGACTCTAAAGACGTGTGTCTGCTTGCTCAGTTCAAGTCGTAATTCACTGACGGGTTTTCACAATTTGGCACTTTATACAGTTTCTTTGGCTTGACTTAAAGTTATCGTGTTGACGTGTGCCATTTATGTATGTTATTTTATTCTTCTCAAACCGCTCTCTCACTTAACCTCAATTCCTAGGTAGTTGCACGTGGCAGCTTCATATCTTTATTGAAAGTGCAGTCACAATATTATGCAGATTCAGGGTACTCTAATCCTTTCGCACTCAACGTCCGCCTTACTTTCATAGCAATGAAATAGCTCATGAGACTGTCCTGCTTAATTTTGATTCAATACATTGTGTGCCTCTAACCTAATTTAACGTTCATGCTTATTTTGTGCTTGCTAATGTTGTTCTAGGGCTTCGTCAATTTATTTATTTTTATTATTCAGAATGGCTCTGGCTTTTAGCACATTTGTCACTCTCTAACGTTCAGATAGCTTGAGCTAGGGAGAAAGGGCTTTGTATGTAAATAAACTATGTCAACTTGAATATAAGTTCTATTCGCCGATTTTATGTAATGTGGCGCGAACGTTTCTCCGTGATAGCCGCAATAGTGAATATGGTCTTAACAGCCAATATATTTGAAGAGTACTTAGCTAAAACGGGAGAGGGGTAAAAATGGACAACTGAGTTGCGTTTGCGCAGATTGGTTGTAATGGTTTTCTGCCTGTCGCTGTTTGCACACAAATTAGATTTTTTTTCATTCATGCTCAATGTCGCGCTTGCCACTTCCCTGAGACATGATTTTGTCACTGAGCGCGACAAAACCACATGCTAGGAATGAGTTCTCAATGCACTTGGAAGAAAGTTGGGTGAATTAAACAATGCATGTACTTACGACCGCTGAAAGTGAGGTGAATGTAGTGTGGTTCTTTTGTATGATTCTTTTTAGGGTACAAATGCAGACAGCGTGCGCTTTGCTATTTGAGTTATCTGAAGCGATACTTATCCAACTAAATTGAAGCATCAGTTGGACCGTAGTGGACTCAGAAACGTTGTCTGAAGCGTATTGCTGTTAAATTTAGTAGAGCAGGGTCGTATTTTGAGGTTTTTCTTCAGGTATAATCCAAACTGTCACTTTTTCACTTAGGATCACAAAGTTCTTCTTCCGACTGTCTGTTTCCTTTCCGGTCTGCCGGAGGTCTCGTTTATCATTCGCAGCCGGGTGAATCGCAATCAGGGTGTTTCATCAGGAGCGATGGTCGCATAAAGGTATGTATTTGAGATATAAACAGCTCTTCGTTACTGTATTGTCTTTTTAGGGATTTATTAGCTGATAGCTTTCTTGCTGAAATTTCCCCATTTATTTGTACGTTTTTGATCTGACACCTACGTAAAAGCAGCGAAAATCTCGCCATTCAAGTTACCTCATCTGTGTCTGCCACGGCTGAAAAGTAGCAGTGATCATCGTATTCGACTTTCATGTAGGAATAATCTTACTATAAATCCTAGTTTTTTCTTCTCACGACATTGAATAACTAACGCTCTGACCTGCGATAACAGGAATCAGAATAGAATTCTATTTGAAATATTTTGCAGCGCTGAATAGAAACTTTGCGAGCATAATGCTAGTTTTCTTTCGAAAAAATGCTCGCTAAACAACTTCCCCGTTCCAAAGCTTCAAAAACATTTCGAGCAGTTTCTTTTTGTCCTTACTTTTTCCTAGTTTATTCTGATGCCGAAAAAAGGAACACATTTCCTTTTCACCGGACTGCCTGCTTTTGCTTCGTGGAGTGGCCATCGCTCACTGTCAGCGCTAATCAAGAAGTATAGCTTCCGACGTTATCTCGGCGGTAGCTAGAGTTGTGGTCCTGCGTCTTAGCTTCTAACTGGTAAAGTTCGTGCAGCACGCGAAGTCTCTTTTTCACCTTATATTCTGGGTTGCGGCCACAAAGACGCTAGCCGGTTGAAGTGTTGTCGCACACGGAAAGGTGGCTGGAAGGAAAACTATTTCTTCTACTTACTTGGTGCTTCGTGTTTTTCTATTTTTTTTATTGTTACCGAAATGGGCTGCTCCGGTCTACGCTTCGCCACATTTCGTTGCCGTCGTCCGTGTCTAATCTTCGGTGTTCGCACAGACAGTTCTCATGCTACCTCACAGGCGAACGTGTAGAGTTATCTGATCCAAACTTTGGAAATATCAAACGACAGCCTGTCTAGACACCCCCAGATTCCCTGGCAATGTGTCCGGTAAGAATGAGAAACTCCTACCTCCAGGCCTGTGTAGTTTTATCTTTCAACGTTCCTGTTGCTGCGCTGTCTTTTTTTTTTTCTCTCGGATCGTTCCTCAACCAATTTGCCCAACTGAGGACTTCACACAGAGACATTTTTCCAAGAAATTTTAGAAGCAACGATGGAAGCTCCTGGCGAACCACTTTTTACCTTTTGCAGTAAATGAGCGGCTGTGAAGTTCTGCTGCTGTGCTTCAAGACGCATATTCGATTGCCTGCCACATGGCCGCCTTTAGATGGATCCAAACTGCAAAAGTCTTGGTTTGCTTAGGCTTACATGCACGTTAAAGAGCTGCACGTGATTCAAACTAGCTGAGAGCTTTTCTTTATGGCTTCCCTCATGAAATCAAGTACGAGGCACCAGCTGGTTAAGGCGTCCAGCTGAGAACTGTCTTGAACTTCTAAGAGTGTTTGTGCAAGCTTTCCCCTACGTCTGTCTGACTCTGTGGCGACTCCGTAAAGGCTGCATTTGTAAATATTGTTGATAATTCAGGCGGTTGGCCACCGCTCGCCATGTTTTCTTTTTTTGTGTGTAGGTGCAAATCGTTAATTTAGGTGTTTTCACTTGTGTTGAAATGAAACTTATCTAAGGAGCTTGATGAAAGCAGTCTGTACTCAAAACGACACCTTTGCACCCGCAAATGTGGTGAGGTATGAAAGGTGATGTAAAATATGCAAGGAACATTGCGAGGACCAGTTTATGACATGTTTAAGCTCCTTGCTTTGGAAAAGCAGTGATAGCGTTTAGACGATCTAAAAGTAAGTGAAATGGAAAATAGAAATAGTAACAAACAAAACACTATCTGACTTATGCAACATTGCAGTAGACATATGCCAAAAAGCGTCAGCTGTTCAGCGGTACCCCTTCTGATTCCTTTCCTATTTTCCCCAAACCCGCAGGCGTGATCACACTACAGCGAAAACGAATACAAAACTCGTTTTGGTCTGTCCACTGCCCTGCGAACCGAAAGTTGGACTGTCGCTAATTTGGTGCAGGCGTGACAGTGTGAGCAATGACAATCAAATTACAGCCTGTACATTGTGCGCCACGTTTATTATTTGAAACATGTTAACATGCAACGTGTTACTTCTAGCACTGTTACTGAAGTGGGCTCACTATCTCTTATGACTGTAGGTTCACGGACCCTCCCTCACTCCGTCACCAGCCTAACGTAATCAAACGCATCTTTTGTCAAACATTGTCTGATCCTAGAAACATTTCTAAGCAACCATCGGATATCTTATTGAACACTTCAGTACATTTAATTCAGAAGCTATGTGTGACAGCTTATCATAGGAATGGTTAAGGATGACTCTATGCACTGAGATTTTCAGTGAACGGCAGTTTCGACATATTCCAATTGTTGGTTATTCCACAAGACCTTTCCATTTTCCAAAAGCAATATGTTTACTGGTAATGCTAGGTGCACATAACATTCGCAAGTTCCAACATTTTTGTTTCTGTATTTTGTTCTTGTTGTAAGGGCTGTAATATCGCACACCTCACCCGACATAAAACATATCCCGCCATACAGCCGGTGGAAAAACGCCTTAGAAAAAAAATAGCAAAAAGCTGACGCTGTCAAAAGAAAACAAGTGCTATTTTTTAGTTATAGTAATAGATTGATGCAAAAGAGGAGGCGTGCTGCCCGCCCTAGCTGCGCCTGAGTCAGCTTGTTTAGGACTATCTCAAAATACTCATGTTATCGTAGTTACAGCGTGAGGAATCAGATGACCGGCCTACTTCGCGCTCCATATTTACTAGTAAATTCAAAGAGAAGCCACTTTATTTAGTTGGTTTAGGGTTCTGGCAGTCTGCATCAGAGCTTCTATTGTACATCCGTGCTGACCACCTCAGCGGTTCGTGGTCGTGCCGCATCCGGCCATCAAGTCCTCAAGACATCGAAATAGACTGATAGAAGCGGCGAGCAAGGACGGGAACCAGATGACGCTGGTGTTAGAGATGAAAGTTTCATGGAACAGGTGACGAACTTTTGTTGCCCTTGGTGCAGTAAAAAAGGATGAAGGGAAAGAAGAAAAAATTAAGCGTTTAAACTGTTTTGATCGCATCAAGCAGAAGCCGCAACAAAGCTTCTGTTTAAAAATATGAAAGCTAGAACTGCTCCAGTGCCTTTGGCCCACAATTTATGGTCAGAAATGCACATTTCATGGTAAGAAAATAACAGTTTGGTACATTTTACCATTATAACTCCATAAATACTTGCACTAGAAATAGAGACACATTGCTAAAAGTGGTGAATAACTAAATAGGGAAGTGAGTGCAGAAAGGGGTACTAACTCTATGCATGTAACGGCGTAATTCATGTACCAAAAAGGTTACAAGGTTACAAGCGAAGGTTGCTAAAGTGATAGCTAGAAATAAAGTTGTCTCTATGTCAGCCTGTTTAAAGGTCTGTTTTTGTGTAAATTTTGTTTTTGATTTTGAGAGGTATGATCCATCGAGAGACTTCCCGAAACACTTTAAGACTACTAAAGTTCTGGACGGCGCGTCATCGGGGGAAGGGCCTTCTTTAATGTACTGAATACTAAGGCAAAGCGTTATCAAATCAAACGGAGGAGTGGAGATACCAAACCAGTGTGATGCCTAAAGAAACATTTCAGAAATTTTACACTTGCTACTACACAAAAACTGTGTCTTGCCACCTTACGTTCCAATATCTGTTGAGTTGGCACGCTAACATTCTTTTTCACAAACTTCCAGGCATAAAATACGGCCTCAAGACACTCCAATCTCCAGTGTATAACCACGCAAGCCCAAGGCAAGAGGAGGTGTGCGTAGTACTTTCGCGAAAGTTTGCCGTTGGTTACCGTTTTAGTCGCCTGCGCTATCGAATTTAGTTGCGTCTGGTCGGTTTCGTGAGCAGGTGTCGCGAAAACGTATCCAGCAACGTGGAGACAACGTTTCTGATAAGTGCACCTTAGCGTCGCGCTATCACGACGTAGGAGCAGCTAGAAACAAAAGAGCACCAACTACGCTTCAAGAGGAACTGTTTCCTGGCCTAGTTGGTATTTGCTGCAAACCATGAGTGCCGCGAATAGGACACGCAGATAAATGTAGACGCAAAATGCTGCCGGTGTCGTGCGTTAACAGCGCGCTAACTTGGGTCGGTTGCTACAGGTTTTCCTAAAGGAACCATGCTTAAGAACAGGACAAGGATGACAACACGCACTAGTGGTGATTGCAATTTCAAAATTATTGTGCAGAAAGCTGGTGTGAGGCTTCTGTTCAGCGCTCCCAACATAATAACCCTGCTTTGCTGGACGATCAGCCAAGACGACAAAAGAAAGAAACCTTGGGATAAAAAGCATGCCCGTCTCTAAGTGACATGAGCCAAGAAAGTGGTTTACAGAATTTCTTGATCATGTGGCCGCGGCTATGTAAACGAAACGGGGCGTTGCGTTAATGATAGGTTATGGGAACATGCAAATTCGTTTAAAGGGGCGCCTTGTAGTTACTTGTCTAGTCGCTAGCGCGAGTGTAAATGCCATCCAAACTTTGACAAAAGAACCATCTTGAAAAGACATCAAGAACAGAGAGCATGTCAGACGCTTGAAGCGTTTCTTACTCACATGTAGGCCAACACATGCAGCAGTGAAACGTCTCTTTCACTGCTCGAGAAAGAGTTTTCATATCTAGTTCACCAATTATAAATGTTTCACGTGTCATCATCCTGTGCACTTGATAATTACTGCATATACGTAGCCTTTCGCTACACGATTAAACAGCAAGGTTTCTAGTCGGTGTTCGTGTCTGTCGTCTTCCTCGTGCGATTCATACGCGCTGGTCCTTTGCAAAACTATGCGTCTACCTTTTTGTACGTATCTTATGTACGCGAATCATGTCTTTCAACATTGAATTTGGCATTATTGCTTTCTCTGGGATCAGTGATGTGTTATGCAAGATGTTTTCTCCAAATTGAAGTAACATGAAAACGCCTTCTGCTTTATCTTGTGGCAAAGCACGTCGCAACTTTAGTGGTTCTAGGATATCAATACCAGGTTGCGAAATAATCTTTCCTTTTTTTGTCTCCCGCCTTAATGAATCAGTTCTTGCGACGCAGGGACATCAATGAAATAAGAATATGAAAGTATAGCGGATGATCGCCGTCCTGTGGAAAATCCGGTGATCTTTTTTGCCTTTCTACTCAGTGGTGCTTTCCGAGTAGATTAAATGCGCGTCTTAGTTGTGAAGCATAAAACCTCGCCTAATATGAATTGCTAATGCGAATTCCGCTTGAACTCACTCTTGTGCAATGGCAGGTGGTCGATATGGCGCCCGATTTCACGCGTTTTCTCTTTCGGCATTGCGATGTTGAAGAGTTAAGTGGGAATGCTAAAAAAAAACTCGCAGTTTCGCCAGAAAGGCGAACCATCGATTGCGATAGCGCAGTAATAGACGGCTATAGAACTGCAGCAGAACTGATAGTCGGGCGAGTTGGTACGAATTGATAGTAAAATATTTAGCGCGCACAATTGACAAGGACAGAATGTTCTGTATCTTTCCGAAAATAAAATAGTTGTGACTAAGCGCTCGTCTGTTCCCCTTCACTGTGTCCTTGTCAATTGTGCGCTCTAAATATTTTACTATGAACAGCTATAAAAATTAAGGATGGTAGTTTTGTCGACGGTATAAACTTGCAAAAATTCGCTTACTATATAAGTTAAAAAGCGTGGTGTCAGCGCGCACAGACAAACATAAACACATCGCACTCGATGAGTGCGGGCACTCGCTTTCGAAGCGCTGGCCTAAGGAAGCGCGCAGTAGCAGCGAGTGAAGTGACCTTCGTGCTGTCTATCGGCTCGACGCAAACTAAGCGGCGATAACGCATCACGCACAAAGTTATCAGTCGTCGGCGTACCGAGATCCTGCCGCGCTGCAGAGAGCAAAACGTCCTTTGTGCTGTCTATTGCTTCAACTCAAATTGACCGGCAAGAGCGCAGCACGCACAAAAGCATTCGTTGCCGAAGCGCCTAGACCCTGCCCTCAACGCAGATCGCTTTCAAGATATGGCGTGCGCGGCCGTGTCATACGCAGTACACTTCCGTCCCCCCCCCTCACCGTCCCCGCCGGAATCTAGCACGTGACGGAAGACATCGCACTTTTTGCGCGCTTTCCTCCGTTGTGCTCGCGACTTTGAGTCGCGATGGTCGGCTTCCCTCGCCCGCTTTCGCTCGCACTTACAGCATACGGCGTGTGGCGAATGGGTTATCGCCCTTGGACTTTACATGAAACAACAACGCGATGGCAACGCCGACGTTGAAGACAAAAATGCGTCTGAGTATCCACATAATTGCTATCCAAATAAAACGAAATGCAATGGTGGCATTCTCTCTGGAAACCTTTTGGCATAAAGTCGGCAAGCTAGGGGCGAGCCAAGGCTTCAGGGCGATTTTTATTCCAACACTATCACATGAAATTGTACGTATCGGGCTTTGTTTCGCATGAGCAAGTTCTATATTTGTAAATATACACATAAATTTGGGTACTGAGCCTCAGCGGCTAGATTTTCGGTAACTACGATACGAAGCCAACGAAACTACAAAGAGGAAATTTATGTGGGCTTCACTGAATTGTGCACGTATATTTACTTGAGTTTGGACATCCAAATCTATGGAAGAATTATTGAACGTAACCAAAACGTTCAAAGTAAACTTAGCAGCACGCAGCTATATCTATGTAGTAACTCTCTCTTTTATAGTGTGGCAGAAGGAACATCTGGTGTATGTGTCCCCACCTCTATCCTTATTTTCAAAAGATATCTCCGTCAGTCCCAATGTACTGAAACTTTCGCACAGAAAAGCACTGTCCACTAGGGAAAGACCTATTCAGGGCCCGTTAATTCCAATTGAACGACGCCGACGCCTGTCAAATTGTCCACTAATTTTGGTACTTACGTATACGTACTCATAATATATCAATGGCGTAGCTAGTCGATGCCACATGTGGCACTTTCAGTGGAGAATCTACGAACGCCCATTTAACTGTAAATGCAACATAGTGCAGGATTCCATAAAAGAGCAGGCATCCTTCTAAGGCAGCCCCAGGCCATAAAGACTACCAGAGTCGAAATCCGTTCTATGCAGTAACCGAGGAGAATTGCGAAAATAGAGAGGCTCGACATAGTTAAGCCAAGAAAGGCAAGAGGAAGTTAAGCTTGTTTGAATGAAGGAAAAGAAATTGCCGTAGACGTATTTTGGACGGAGGAATAAAAAAAAGAAGAAATTGAAGCAGGATAATGAAACATTTGGGCACTTGTCACTCCTGGCATGGTCTTTGTCATATGCCGTGATACGTAGATACTCAAAAAAGTCGAGCACCACACACGAATTTCTTGGAGCGCTACACACTAAGTGCAGTGATTTCTGTTTTGGTCTTTTCACTGATCCACGATCAACTGAAGTGCGGTGGTCGTCCTCCCTTGCCATCTGTCTGTTAAAGGCTGGGTTTAGCGGAGACTGGGCGGCTCGATTTAGCGGAGGCAATGAATGGACATTTTGATGGCTTGAGAACGCGGACCCTGTTGTGTTAGCTGGCGCTCATGTTGATAAGAGCACTCTGCGAAGGGCGCATGCAGCACTAAATGTTAAAAGCAGAGTGCCGCTTGCTAGCGGTCCTCTTTTCTTGCCCGAGCCCCAAACCACGAGCATGGATTAATAAACGTCGTTCACCCAGAACTTGTCTGATCCTTCCGGCATGCCCAGGGCAAAGCGTGACAGAGCCGACTGGCTTTATTCAAAGTAAGAGCAGGTTTGCCGAGTGGCAGTGGTGGAACTTCACCCGAGCAGCCACCTCGCTTCCAAGAAAAAGCAGGGGGCAGTGACCTCCACGGCGAGGCAAACTGGATTTCCGCGAAGCGGAGACTACGTAGTGACGTACAGTCACTACGTATGTAGTGTTGTCTGTAGTATGTACGTAGTATGTGTTTGTACAAAATGAACCGTCACAGTTTTAGCCAACAGCATTCACGGCCATGGTGATTGCTGCAAAGGGCCCGTACTTTCGCGCAGCCCTGTGGTGCGGCACGTCCGGAACCGATCGATGTACCATTGATTTACCATCGATGTACCATCGATGTACCAACGCACGTGCTATCGCGCGAGGGCGTTGGTACATCTGACGGCTTGGATGCTGTTGTGAAGTGTTCTTGGAGGACAGCCTTCCACGTTTCTCGCCACTCTCCCTGGGGCAGCTGCGGAAAAGGATACCGGTGGCAGGAGACGGCGGATTGCGGCCACCCTCCCACGCTGGCGCTAGCGGCCTTGGAAACAAACATTTACATGACGAATCATTTTGCATGTATAGCCACATGCGCTAGCGCTACAGATATGATAGTTAACGGCTCTGTGCTTTGCGGAATTGTTCGATGAAACAGCACATACACGTTAATCGTCTCGCTGCAAGAAATGTGCGTGCTTGAAGAGGATCATTCCTTTTGTAAAGCGGATAGCTTTCTAGGAACTTTCTAACAGATTTCTGTTAGCGTACATTGATAATCATTGTCATTGGTATCTGCGCAATTTTTTCCTACTCTGGGTGCACGCCGTTCCTGAACGAAATGTTAATTTCCATAATTCCTGTTTATAATATGCAGCGCAAAAATAAGCTACAGATCCAAAGGGGCTGGCTTGAGATACACCTTTTGAGTGGAACATAACCATATCAGAAAGAGAATCACAATGTTGGGCAACAAGAACAAATGTTTCAAAAACTGTACATACTCGATGGCTACTAAGCGAACGCGAACGATTTGTGAATTGAAACAAAACGAGAACAAAAAATACAAGTATTGCAAAGAACATTAACAGGCCAAGAAACCACAGAAAGAATCACTCTGTATCTAGGACGTGCATTTACTTGAACTTCTTGTGCAAGATCGAAATAATGCATCGCTATTGCGAAACTCATCTACCGTGAATGCAGTTGGTACAATAACAGCGTTCAGGAAAAAAAAAAGCCCTTATTTCTGGAAGAAACACTTGAGGGCTTCCTGTTCCAAATGCGTATGTAGTCTATTTTGGATTTTGCACGTGAAGAGCTTCAGCTTAAGTTGTCTTAATGCCCGCACCTCTCTGCGCGTTTCGAAGTACAGAAATCGTCTGATGGCTAGGTAGCGGAATTAAACTTCTCCAGCTGTCTAAAGCACTTCCGGTTCTTGCGCGGTACTCGTTCATCATATCCTGAATGTGGAAAGGGAATGAAATGGCTCTGCTCCAAAGTCAACGCATCGGAGCGTTTTTTATTTAAGGCTCGAGTGGTCTCTTCGTCCTCGTATGTCTTCCACGAACGCTGAATTATTTCTCTATTTTTTTTCCAAGCGCGTCTTTATATTTGCTTGACGCAAAATGTTCCGACAGAGACCCGAAAAAGTCCACAGCTCGTTTACCATAACGCTCATCGCGGTGGAAAACTTGGAATGGTTCTCATTTGTCTCACTTCAGTAACTTTCATTTTTTTGCTGTGCGTCACACTACGTTCCTCACTGAAGGCGGTGAGCAAACCTCGATATTCTGGTGATGGACTTCAGTAAACACTTTTATTATGTATTGTACTGAATATATTTAGGATACCATATTCCAGACTGCAGGCAAGAAAATAATCTGCTGTACAGGTGAAAAAGAAACTGCGGTGGTTTACGCTGCCTGTATTTATATAACACTTCTTCTATTCCTGTGTTTCTTTCTTTTGCTTTCTGTTTATGTATTTATTTTTGTTTGTATTGTCCTTGTGCATACAGGGCCCGACTTCCTTGGCACTGAAGGCATTCTTAACATGGAATTCACTTCTCACTGTCTTCCCAAATAAAACGAAATAGCTCTGATTGTATGCCTATAAGCACGTCAAAATGATAGTGTTGTGTTTGAGTATGTAGGCCTTGCAAACTTTTCGGGCTGAAAAGCGAAACGTTGACTGTATAATTTGAACTCCTAAAGAAATGAAACCAACCGCTTCATGCGATTTGGGAAACACGTAATAAGGCACTATACTTATTTTAACAAAGGAGCTTTTCTTCGAGGCTTCTTTTGGTTTCCAGCGATGCTGGAAACTGACGAGAAATAACGACTACGGAGAAATGCAAACGTAGCTCTCCAATCATAGGGCGCACAGTCAGCCACTGTGACGGTTCCCTAGTCACCAAGTTTCACATTATGCTGTCGCTGTGGCGATTGCTTACGTTCTGTAGTGAAGATGAAACATTTGTTTCGGATGACCGTTCTGCAAGATGAATTTCTTTGAGTTTGCATGTTCATCGCCGAAAAATGAAGACTACAAAATTCAACCGGCTCACGTATGAGTTGCAAAGAAAAGGCGTCGTACAAATGAGCGACGTCTTATTTGAACACAGTTTCGCATCTTCGGGGTGACAGTTTTTGAGCTTTGTGGAATTTTTGTGAAGGTTGCCTTTTTCAGATAACACAAATCTTGTCGCTGAGCTGGATTCTACCGACAGGCGGACATAACTTGCAAGAGAAATCAAAACACGTATTTATGTAATTAAGAATTTACTTACAATCTTGTTAATTAACTACGGCATGAACTGCACTTTACGAATTGTAGCCGTTGAGATTGCAAAGGGTGTCCACTTCGAATTAATTGCTAGAATGACGCTGGTTTGGAGACATTCACTAATAAATCGAGATAAAAATTCGCCTCTGTTCCATTTACTGCTTTAACACTCTAATTTATACAGTCAAGAACAAAAGTAACTGGATCGCCCTTGTACTTCGTCTGACACTTTATGAAATAATATCTCAAAGTGGTGTAATCTTGGAAATTCCTCTCAAGTGTATATGTCTTGCAAAGACACCTGTTACAATAAATAATTTGCAAATCTACGCTAAAATAATTAATGAAGATGTAAATTAGTGAATGCTTTTTTTATTAATACAATACTGGTTTCAATTTCTCGTGCGAAAAATCTTGGCCTCTTCGAATAAACCAGGTTAATGACAAGAATTATGCTATCTGCCACAGGCAATTTTTTATTAAATTTCGTAAATATTTGATGATCACCCTGAATTTAGCTTTTTCTTCGTAAAAGCCGCACGTTGCAACCGTGTACCTTTATTCTTGCAGCATATGATGCGCTCAGTGTGTAGAGAAAGCTCGTTCCTTAGTGTTCAGGAGGTCTGGAAGCTTTCTATATTATCAGTGTATGATGGTTTGTACGTGAGCTCGAGGCGATAGGTGTAGTAGTGCCAGTCTCCATAGTTCAACACCTCCGGCAGTGATTTCTGCATCGGCGCGTTCGAGCTGTTATTCTTCTTTTTTTCTTCATTATCACACTTTCACGCAGCCTATAGTTTTTTAAAAGAACCTTCGGTTAAGGACTGCATTCCTTTTAAGATAACTGCCCGTTGACATCACACATCATCAAAACTGAAAGCTGGGCAAGTTGGTGCGGTTACAATCAACAAAAAAAAAAAAAGCCGGCGCGATAAAGATGTAGACGAACAAAGAAATGACAGCAACCGTGTCTGTCGTTTCTCTGCTCGCCTATTACTTTCTGACGCTGTTTTCTTGTTTGTTTGTTAAGATGACATCAGACAGCACGAAACATTGCGTATTGGGTCCTAATGTACAAATTCTACTCCCTAAGTTATGAAAGAAAGGGTGTAAAATTATCGTGAAGAAACCGTAAGGATAACATAGAATCGATGAAGCGGGATGAAGATTATTTTATGAAAAAAATTTTTTCGAACGACTTTAGCCGAAAGTCGCGCACTGCGCTGTGTCTCTTTGGAAGATTTGCACGTTCGGTGCTAGAATTATGTACTTTGTTTTAACAAGATTCATTTTCAAGGGGCAGATGAAGATATGAACCATGAAAACTGTGACCGGACACTCAATAAGCACAGCAACATGTCTAAGCAGCGGTTACGTTCCTTTTTTTTTTTTTTAAGCTGTGCTTATGTTGCGGAATTCCTATTCAGCACTTCCGCAACGTTACACATGATAAGAGATGTTCAGGCAATTGAACCTCTCGTTAGCGTCGACAAAAGTCAATACATTCCTGAGCAAGCTGGAGAAGCGAACCGGGTCTTTGGACCATAGCGTTCGTGCTGAGGCCCACAGCGCCTGAAAAGACAACGTCCTCCTGTTCGACCAGACGCATAGCGTTTGGACGACAGCACCTCGAAACGCTAGCTGTCGCGAGAGAAGGAGTCCACAACGATCCCCTTTCCACCGGTATCGACACCATACCAGCTGTACCGATACCACCAGGTGCCGCGGTACGAGATCTATCTTCGGGATCGGCGCACGTTTTTCGACTGCGTAATCTTCGCGGGGTCAGCCCACGAAGAAGCTAGAGAGCTTAATTAATAAATTCTGCAGTTCAACGAGCCCAAACCAGGATCCGATTGCGAGATACGTCGCAGTGGGGGACTCTAGAATAATAATTTAACCCCCAGGGGATCTTTAACGAGCGCTCAATAAACGGTACAAGAACCCGTGTTCACTTGCCTCCGATACGAAAAAAGAGTGCGAGTGGGATAAGTGGCCAAGAAGAACATCGTTTCGTAAGAAAACAAAAAAAGGCCAATGTGGGACATCAAATTCCATGGAATAGAGGAGCAGCGCGAAACGATTAAAGGGCCCCTTCAAAAAATACTGCCCTACATAGTACGAGGCAAATCACTGTGTACACAGCACACTGCGACTATAGAACACTCCAATAACAACGACGAATTAATGCGAAGCATTACAATGTTTTATTGCGAACCTCCTTTCTTTTGGTACATTTTTTTTTACAAAATCCTTGCGTAGTTTGACCGGAATAAAGGGAAACAAGATGGAGAAGAAATCCAGGCAAGCTTGCATTCTGTTTGTAAAAATACAAGCTACTGGTGGGGGCACCTTGCAAAAAACATTACACCACAGGCAATGTTGCAGTCAGAATAGTGCCTTATTTCTTTGCTATACGGCTTTGGCAAAACGTTAGCTTTGTAAGGAAGTCAGGTATCTCATGGGTTATTCGAAAGAGGGTGCCATGAATTACGGGAAAAGGTATACTGGGGCGGGGGGGGGGGGGGGGCCGTTTTCATTCGGACGCACTTGATCCAACTGAAAGCTACCGCGCCCTCTATAAAGGAAGGACATCGAGTGCGATCATGTGGTCACGTATATCGAGCGTGCATTTCCGTGCCAGTTGAAGTTCTCGTAAAAAACAAGAAGTGTCAAATCCCACGAGCGCTGTTTTCACCGAACAGCACGTAACACGCCATCGCTTCTAGCGTAACAAGGACACAAGGTCGGGAGCTCTGAAAATAATCACAGCGTTCGCTGCACTTGCGAAATTATGGCAAACCGTGGCCACAGGGACAAAAAAAGTAACCTCAAAGCATCCAAAAAAGCGGCTGTACGGTCACGCGTTATTGCAGTACGGCACTCGAATGTACGAATAGGGTAAAACCACTTTTTGTCCGGTGCAGGAAAAGCGAAGGTATTGCTTGTTCGTGGGTTGCCAAGCATAGTTATTGTTTTCTGTTTTGGCGGCTTTAGTCTTCCCCGCATTGTTTCTTTTTTTTCTTTCAAGTTTTCCCTTGGCGCGAAACGGCTCCTGGATTACCCGCAATTTATTTGACGTTGCCGCGTAGCCTACAGCAAAGAAGGCGTGTGTTGAGAGATTGCACAAACATCACTGCGAGTATTGAACATTCTGCAACGTACGCGCGAAAGTCAGCGATTGCCTTGAAGTGTATGGTGAGTCATGTATAACTACCGGATGAAATTGACGAGAAAGACAAGATTTCGGCGACCAGCGACCGAGGCCGCCGCTATCATTCTTAAGTGACCTGCGCGCAGGAACAGACGAAGGACGAATAACAGGGTCTGAAATAAACACTGGCTGCAAAATAAAGGTTTACTTGTAGCATTTGTAGTGCGCACAAGTTCATAATCATTCTGGAGTTTTACCTGCCAAAGCCGATATGTGAACATCAGTCACGCCGTAATGATGGCCTCGGGATCGATTTAAGCAACCTGGGTTTATGTCAGTGTGTACCCAATGCGAGGATCTCCCATCGAAATGTGGTCGCTGCTGCCGGGATTCTATCGCGGGCCCTCAGGCTCAGCAGCGCAATGCCTCAGCCAGTACGCCATCACGACGGGTACACAAATTCATGAACACCTGACCTGCAATAGCAGGACAATGGGTAACAAAGAAACAGTCACCGGAATAATAATAATAATAATAATAATAATAATAATAATAATAATAATAATAATAATAATAATAATAATAATAATAATAATAATAATAATAATAATAATAATTACTATTGAGGGAGGAGAAGGTCACGTCCAAATAACTAAAAAGGAGAGTAGCCGGCTGTGTCAAGTCATAAAGAGTTATATGCAAATGCAATGAAAGGTGACGCGGTGTTCCTGACCCCGATAATGATCAGACAATATCTCTTACATATTTCAATAAATGTACAGCTTCTCCTTCACCTTCTTCTGCCGCTTTTCCCCGGGTCATATCTTGCAAGGCCCTTCTGTGATCCTTGCTAGTTATAGAATGAGGCTCCCTAGCCTGTTCGTCATTACTTCCAATTAAAGTTGCGTGGCTGCTCTGGGTACCGTGCAGGTCGGAACGGAATTCTTCTGCTGGTTTTGTTTTGTCATGTAAATTGCCAATTATATTACTTTGCTTATATTTTACTGCATACATCTTGCCCTGTCCTATGCAAAGTTTTATCCTCACTGATTTCATGCTGCGGCCATTTTTACTGTTTCCTCAGCTTTTCCAGCGTTATAATTTCGAATGTCACTTATTTGCCTCTTAGTTATCAGTTTTGACAGTTCGGTGAATTCTATCTGATTTCTTGAGTTGGACACTTGCATAATTTGTCAATGCTGTATTAGGTCCTTTCTTGCTTACCTATTGCTTACCTATTGGTTGCTTTAAATTACCACCCACTTTAATTGCTACTTCTGAAATCAGTCTAGATACACTGTCATTCATTATCTCTATGTTACCTTCATCTTCTTGTTCTAAAGCTGCATATTTATTCGTGAGCATCAGCCTGAATTCATCTTGTCTTACACTTACTGCGTCTAGGTTGGCCTTTTGCTTTTTGAGAAATTTTACTGTTTTTCTCTTCATATTGAGGTGAATCCTTGACCTGAATAACCTATGATCACTGCGCGTCACCATACCAAACACTTCTACATCCTGCGCTGTGCTGGGATCGGCAGATGTGTATGAAATCTATTTAATGTCTTGTTTTTCCAGTATAGCTTTTCCCGGCCCACTTCCTGTTACTGTACTTCATGAAGAACGTATTCATTATTTGGAGTCTATTCCATTCCACGAATTCTACCATCATCTCTGCTCTAGAATTCGTACAATCTATGCGTAGTTGCCAATTGCTTGTTCCCCAGCCTGCGCCCCCCCCCCTTTTTCTCGCATTGAAGTCGCCCATGACTACAGTTTGCTTGAGTTTCCACCTTACTCACTGCTAGTTCCACATCATCATGAAACTGTTATATTTATTCATCATTACGACTGGAGGTTGGAGCGTATAATTGTACTACCTTAACTCTATATCTCCTGTTTGCCTTTATTACGATAGCTGCTGCCTTCTTATTAATGTTTTAACATTCATAATTTTTTTTCACTACTTCCTTAGGAACTATAAACCCTAACCTCTATTCTCTATTCTATGAAAGGCCTTTGCCGTAGAAGACGTGATCATTAGTCAGCACTGCATAAGCCTCTCAAGTTGTTCTAACCTCACTACGGCCATAATATCCCAGGCAGTTCTTGATACTTCCTCAAAGAGCCCCACTAAGCTAGTCTCCCTCAGGAGAGTCCGCGTGATAAACGTTGCCAGGTTTTGTTTCCAGTGGCGGAGTGTCCGGATCCAGATATTCTTGGTGCCCTCTGCCGCGTCTTAAGCTTGCGATACACGCCTTGGTCAGTGCTCCGCAGCCACTGGGGACTGAGGGCCACGGTTTCATTGCAAAAGTAATGAGGGAGGCCGAATACTGCACCAAGGAGGCCAGTTCGTGTTCTGGTGAGGGAGTGTCTTCGTCGAAGTAGTGGGCCTTTCTAATTTGGGTTCACCTGAACTGTAGTAAAGCCCCACTGGCTCTCTGTATTTATTCTTGGCAGGCGTGAAGTGCCACTCCAAGACTTCATATAAGATGTCTTGAAAGTTAAGGAGTGTCTCGCTCACCCAAGGAACATGAAGAAGTTCTGGAGGACAATTGCAATGCTCGACGACTGCACATCCCTTCCTTGTGTCTCGTAATAGCACTAGAGCAAGGGACAACAACGTCTTTTTTTCTACAAAGGAGCATTGCACACTATACTACTCAATTATTACAGCTCTTTTTCAGAGAGCGCAGTCGAAGATTTGCTTACGCCACAATCCCGGGTCATAATTACTGCTTCTGTAATTATTGTTGCGCAACCATTGTCGCGCTTGACTATAATACCCGTATGTTAGAACCTTGAAACGCAACCACAATGATTGCAAAAATTGATTTAAGAAAATCTCTCTCTATTTTCTCCGCTTGCAACAGTTTAGAAAACAAGGATTTTAAAAATAATATCTTGCGTATGTGCATGCACTGACAAGCCGTAAACAATAATCTAGTGGAGGCGGCACTGTACGCGTTCTTTTCCCATTTGCATGCCTGTATGACTGCCCTTATAACATATTTTTCAAATAAACCTACCGTTTTTAGTCAGCACTCACACTATCTCTTCCTCTTTCTGCATCTCCTGTCATTCGCGCTTCATTTGTGCGGGACTAGGAGTTGCTGAAATGGACAAAATTTCTCTCCAGGAGTGAAAGAAACAAGAATACAACATTCGGCGATGTTATGAGCCATTGGTTTAAGGCATAAAGCCTACAAGAGCTGATGAGAAAAAAAAAAGAGCGCTGTATGATGTCCCCAGAGGAAGACAATGTAAGCACGTCTAAGATGTTATGGAAAGAATTACATACAGATGAAATATGTTAAGTTTTAAAATCCCGGAAACATTCTTGTACCGTGTGCATAAATTCCCCATCAACACCTCCCAAAAATTAAATGACAGCTTTCAAAGACACCGTCCACAAGCCCTGAGACACGTACTTCATAGATACGCTAGAAACTTAAACCACCAGGATAAACTGGGCACTAATTCCAGCCTTTGCTTGACCTTCACATCTTTACATTGAGCCTTTACACTGAAGCGCGCAGTACAATAACTGATGCGCCAACCTACGCTCATGTCCATGGATTTTATATGCTCATCTTCGTGAATACCGCTTCTTTGTGTATATTAGTTGAACGAGGTTTCTAGTGGCAATAAAATGACCGACTTTGATGAGAGAACATTAAAAGCTAGTTCTTTCACTATTTTTCATAAAGACTTGGTCTCGCCTGGTGTAAAGTCCTTTAAAGGGCGTCCAGCAACGCACTCGTCTGCAGAGTCAAGCACAGGCAAAACTGCGCAGCTAACGAATTTAGTTAAGTCCCTAAAGAGCACCATGAGTGGAGGGGAACTTGGTAGCTCGGACGTTTCAGTCACCTCTGTGGCGTAGGCACCGGCTTGAAGCTGCGACCAAAAGACAAAGAAGGTGTTCCTCAGCTACAGTGGCCGGTTCGTCATGTTGCCTTCTAAAGCACTAGTTTGTTGTTCGAGAACCCTGAACACGTTTCTTTAATTATTTACAGGAATATATATCTTACCTGCTTCCTTCGCGATTACATTCCCAGCAGAGTGGCTTAGCCACTGCCAGACAAAACAGAACTTTCCATCGCAAGAGGCACTCGTAAAGCAACATGGCGGCAGGGAATACCTTCGTGCGCAAACTCAGGGACCCATCTTCTTCCTGCTTCCAATATGGGTACTTCCTCCTGCTTACAATATGTGTGCATTCGCATTTTAGTACGTTTTGTGAAGCGGCAGTTGCCGTCGTTGAGTTCTATAGTTTTATTCCTCCGAACGCGCAAGCTCTCATGGCCGCTTGGACCAAGCACACATGCTAACAAACATGAATTGTGTTTGTAACAAACGACGCGCGCGCAAATTGAAGTTCTGAAAATGACGTGCACAGATTGGAGAATGCGACTGCTATATATAGAGCACAGGTTCGCTCCGAGCTGTGTGTATACGCGAATTGAGTGAAAGCCAGGTGGACATAAGCGCGCATTGAAAAATAAACACGCCTCTTGTGCACCCGTGCGCGTTTCTCAGAAAACAAAAAAAAGCTTTGCAGTTGCAGAAACATTTGCCCCGTTATAAGAGGACCGAACCTCGGACCAGTGCATATTCAGGACGGTTTTCTAACTGCGGACCTTATTTGGAAGTCAGCAGATCGCACAACCTGATCAATCTAATCGACAACTAGAAGCATCAGTGACACGGTATATGAATAATTGGTTCTGTGGAAGCCCGCAAAGTGAACGAAGGATTATATGAGTTTTCTTTGTAGCTTTGTTTTGTAACTTCATGCTACAGTAGTGTACTGCAGTTTTTACTCTTAATTAACCTTCTTGCATATGCAGCTCTCTGCAGAAATTCATGTCTGCTCTGCAGGGATGTATATTGTATGTATAAGCATGCAGAAAGGAGATATGCACGCTTGAACATATGCTGTGGGAGTGTGGATCGCTCGGCCCTGGCATTTTGCGGAATCGCTTTTCAGGAATCATTAGATCCCACGATCATATCTCTGAAGACTTGGCTGTCTAGTGCGCCCGTGATAGAGCTAGGATGCTTGACCTCCCGGTACGAATATGGGACTAGCCAAGCAGGCGCAAACGCCTTGTACAGGACCAGAATAAAGTTTTTTTCCTCCTCCTCCTCCTCCCACTGAAATTATTTGGCGGCTCATATCAAGTATGCATTAAGGATACCTTTGCTTTTTTGCGACCATTCGAGACACGTGTATCAGACGAGGTTAATCTTGTGCCAAAAGGAATCGCTTGTGACAGTTTGCCCCGTTTTTTAGTACGTTAAAGAGGACGCAATGAACCAGAATACTGCAAATGGCCAATATTTTGAGGAACAGTTAAAAGAGTCGCCAAAGTGCACGGCTGTTTCTGCGGCTTCCGAACGCCATCGCTGCATTATTTATTAAGAAACTCTCTGGCTGCCTAATTAACCGGATGCAATCGACGACATGGCGCTCATCGAATGGTGCCAGGTTGCGCCCGCATCTCCAGCTGCCTTTGATTAGCGAAATTAGCGAACGCCGGAATTCAGCTGGACTGTGCTGTTTCCCTGTCAAGCTTCCGCTATTCGTCTGGCACTCTCTATCCACATCGCCGAAACCGCGATATGTTTCCACCCAGTGGAGAACACGTGACAAAAAGTTCATCGGCGTCAACTGTATAGGACTCAAAAACATGTCCTCTCTTTGTCCCAACCGGCCGACTTTCGCGCGTACGTCGGTCAGTCTTCAATATCAGCCACCAAAATTGCGCACCTCTGTTCTTTCGGGACAATAGAGAAGTATCACAATGTGTCATTAACTTCGCAAAAAAGGACTTCAACCGTTCACCGTCATCACGGAATCGTCACTCTCGCTGACTGCTGCTCGATTGTTTTGCGTACGCTAATTTGTTTGTAACCTCGGAAAACTAAGCCAACGAGTGAATGCAGTCAACGCAGCTCCGTGTATTCGACCAGAGAGTTGGCTTCAAACCGACAGCTGAGTTTCATTTCCGAGCTATTCAAGTAATGAAGTTACCACATAGGCGCGAGGGCTTTTGCTCTCGACTGCGTAGTACATAGGATCATACGGACACATAGGCCACATTTTTGGCCGAACGAGATATCCAAATATTTTCATTCTAATCAAGAAAAAAAAGAGAAATGTAACAAACATGACAAATCACCATTATTTATTCGGCTTCTTTAGTAGCGTTATGTAAAATTGCAACTCTTTTATCACTTGTTGAGTTTCGGCCTTGTTCGTACATGTTTTCCCGTGTTTAGCGCACAAAATTCAAAAGAACAGCCGACAGAAGAGGCAATGCGTGCGTTTACGATTGTGTATGTCTACTGTCCTGTCTATTGCTGCTTTTGAAATTACGGCGCTAAACGCTAGAAAACGTGCATCCCTCTCTCTTATGCTATTTCTGCTTTTGCTGTATATGTTTCTGAGACAAATATTGATATTTCGAGCCTCTATTCAGGAAAGCGCTACTTTCAGTACTATCGTAGAAGCACCTGTGACCGACCTTTTTTTCCGATTGTAGCAGTGATAGGACTACTCTGGCGAAGCTTATCAAAAGTGCAGTTGAACGCCATATGCGACACACGAGGCGCGCGAGTCGCCTAGTTAATTCTTTCGGCTGACGGCCGCAGGAAACTCTACTTCAGTTCATGGGCACCGCAGTTATAAACGGAACCTCTCGTGAAAACTAAGTTATGAAATATTGTGATCCATACTTAAAAAAGGACCTAGCTTGGTGCATCTTCTGAAAATTTGATCACTCTAGTAATATTTGGAGGATGCTTAAGTTTCGCTTTCATGAGCGGAACGCGATAGCATCCGAAGATATCTGACTACTTCTCACGCTTCCAGGTAACTGCAGCGTATGTAACCGTAATATTTACCGGGAAACAATTGCGGTGAACGCTATGCACGACGCGGGCTTTCTGTTAGAAGCGCGGCCGCTTGCGGGGGCTGCGATTCGGTAAAGGCAAGCGCCATCTGGAAGCGTTTCAAGGAAACGGGAGCACCGCTCCGTGGCCTCCGAGATATTCACGCGCCGATGCTCGCAAATGGCGGACGCCGTGGCCGGTCTGTGTATGGTAGAAACGCTGAAAAAGGTGTTTGAGTCTTCATGTTATAGAATTGTTTTTTCCTTTATTTAAATGACAATCCGACGCTATCATTTTTGTAGGTGGTGTGTAAGTCGTACCTTACAATTTTTCTACGTATTTTCCCCTGAGAAATTCAATTAGTTCAGTAACTTCCTTGCCCCACATGGATGGCCTGGGTATGGGTGGTTCGAGAAATGTTTGGTCCTAACTACGTCCGACACTGGATGCCGAAGCCGACGCCGAATTTCTTTCCGCGACGCGGAGCCCTTAACGCGATCGAGTTGATAACGCTGAAGGTTCCTGAACACTCTGGTTATTTCAGTAGGAACCTATATACAAGTGATGAGACAGGGCACACCAAATAAACAATTGTCAGCACCAACACGTGCTGCAGTGCGCCATCAAGTAACCTTCAAGGCTGGTGGTCAAGGTTTTGCTTCAACAGACTTCAGCTTTTTTTAACCTCCATTCCTCACTGACTCTGTCTTCGCAGAGCGGCTGTTATTGCCCGGATTGTTCACGTGGACTGCCATTGATGAAGATAAGTAGAACGCAAAATAAAATGAGAGCTTCCGAGATACAGTAGCTAACGTTGGCTTTATGTAGCATACTGTTGGAACGGCATGTTCAAGCCGCGGCTTGACGCCCTAGTAGACGACATTAACACTGAGAACGGACTGTGAGAGATAACACCCAATGAACATCTGATGCGCACGCTGCAATTCTCTTGACATTCTTGTGTGATATTCTTCATTCTTGTCGAGAAAACAGCAGTGAAAGTATCCTGCCTCCACAATTAATATGTCGTCGAAACCAAAACGCTGCCACCCACTTTCCGTGGAAGTGTTCTTAGCGTTCGCCTCGAGCGTGCGAAGTATCAGAGAAAGGCAAAAGATGAATAAAACATGCAAATGAATGATTGCCGACCCTGCAAGAAATCTGATGATCTCCCTTGCGGCTCCAGTCTCTTGCTCCAGTATTTCACGAACCCCCTTTCTATACTCTCCTCCACGCAAACATATATGCTAGGCTTAGTCGTAGATTGTAAAGCTGCGCCTCATATGAATTGCAAATGCACGTTCGGCTTATACCAACTTTTGTACAACGGCGCCTGGCCGCTGAGCCGCCTGGGCTCCTGCCTTTCTCCTCCAAGTGTGGGGATTAAGAAGAAACCCGTCAAGACGAGTAAGAAAGGAAGCGTTGAAGCACGCTTCTTTTCACTTGACTCAGTGAATGGCGACTTCAGGCTGGGTTGCGTCCTGTCTGTGCATCCAGCTTTACGATAGCCGCTTCTTGCAATGTTTTTATTCACCACGTCTATTTGTCTTCCAAAAGTGCGCGCTACATTTAGTACGTTATGAGCTAGAAATTATTGTGCGTTAATAAAAAGCAGCAGAGCACGTATTTTTGTTTCATCTTCCATGGAGGTGGCGACAAAGTGACGCCGTCAGCAGCAGCAATTTTTTTGAAAGATGGGTGCAACACCACACAGAGTCACATTGTATGAGCGAACGCCTTGTAAAAGCGTTTGTTATTAGATTGGATTGGAGCCAACTTTATTTATGCCTGCAGTTGGGTGCTCGCGCGCCCCGACGAGGGCCTACGTCATCTACGAAGTCGCCGTTACTCGGCGCGGTTCTCCGCTCGCCGTTGCCGGCTCGCTGGGTCCGTGCCTTTCGAGTGCTTCCAGGACCTGCTGGACGGCCCAGAGCTGATCGTCTCGGTCGTGTCTCTTCGCGGCTGCCTCTAGCCGCGGTGGGAGCGTTCTTGATTTAGCTTCTTCTGGATATTTAACGCAGTCCCACAAGATGTGCGTGTAGTCTGCGGTCTCCCTCCGGCAGACGCGGCACTTATCGGTCGGATATGTCTCGGGGTACATGCGATTCATCAGTCTCGGACTCGGTAGCGATCCGGTCATGAGCTGTCTCAGTACTACCGCCTCCGCTCGACTGAGCCTCGGGTGCGGGGGTGGGAGAGTCCTGCGAGCCAGGCGGTAGGCCTTCTTGATTTCATTGTAATCCGTCATGCGGTCCTTGGTTCCGAACCACGTCGGATGGTCTGTCGCCGGGCGCGGTTGGTTAGCGCTCGCGCCGCTGTGTGTGCCGTCTCATTCTGGTTCTAATTGCGTTCCGACGCGTCGCCCGCGCGCGCCGGGAACCACTTGAGTCGCACTTTTCGTTCTTGTCGTTTGACCGCTCGCAGCACGCGCTCAGCCTCCCTGCAGATTTGGCCTTTGGCAAAGTTTCGCACCGCCTGTCTTGAGTCATTCAGCACCGTGTGGCAGTGTGCGTCGGCGATGGCCAGGGCAATGGCTACCTCCTCCGCTTGTTCCGCTCTGGCGCTTCTCACGCTCGCTGCCGTCCCCGTGGCGCCGGTAGACGCCTTTATGATGACCGCTGCGAAGGCGTTCCGTTGGTATTCGACCGCGTCCACATACCGCGCGTGTTCGTCGTTGGCATGCTGGTCGATGAGAGCCTTGGCCCTCGCCGCTCTTCTTCCCTTGTTGAACTCGGAAGGAAGGAAGGAAAAAGTGGAGAAGGAAAGGCAGGGAAGTTAACCAGTTTAGCTTAGCCGGTTTGCTACCCTACATATGGGAGAGGGATGGGAGCGATGAAAGGTGGGGAAGGGGGAGAGAGAGAGAGCACATAGCACAGCACACACACACATCGCACACACACATCGCACACAGCACATCGTCCGTTTGAGTCCATCAATCTGGCATGGTACGTGATATCACTGTCCCAGTCGCTTGTCCAATCCCGTCTCTTTCAAAAACCGAAGTAGTCCCTTCGTCGCCTTTACCTGCGATGTCTTCTGTCGGAGGCATGTGAAAATCGTCTCGAGGGACAATGGTCTAGTGTCAAGGTGCGCTAGAACGGATACCAGGAACTCGGGATTCATGTGGTTCGGTTTGGGGTCTGTTCTGGTCTGGCGTCGGACCTCTTCGGGGGCGGGGAGCTTCATCTCCACCTCGTTCGAGCGTCCAGTTCCTAGATCGTCCAGTATCTTCCTCCCGGCTTTGGTCATGGACAGCCGCTCAAGATGAGAGGTCCGTTGCGCTTCGGCTATTTCTTCGAGCATATTGTGTATCCCGAGTTGTAACAAGCGGGTCGTGCTCGTGGACTCGAACAGGCCCAGCGCTGTCTTGTACGCTCTTCTGATGAGCACGTTGACTTTGTTACGTTCGTGCTGCAGCCATCCGTGGTAGGCTGTAACGTACGCGATGTGGCTGATGACGACGGATTGGACAAGCCTAATTAGGCTCTCCTCTCTCATGCCAGCCTTCCGGGAAGTGACTCGTTTGAGGAGTGGAATCACGTTGGCTGCTTTTGCTTGAGACGGGTGATGGTTTCGCCGTTTCTTCCGTGCTTTTAGATGACCATGCCTAGGATCCCAATTTTGCCGACCTCGGGGATCAAGTTGCCGGATTTGGTTACGATTCTGACTTTTTTCGTTTTCGCGTTGTCTTGTCTTGCCTCTGCTGTTTTTGGTAGGTGCAAGTATGAGAAGCTTCGATTTGCTCCGCGAACATCTCAGTCCGGTGCCTTCCAGCTGGTCTTCTATTGCGGCGACGGCGGCTTGCAGCGCGCCCTCGATGTGGGCGTCGCTGCCACTGGTCACACATAGCGTGATATCGCCCGCGTAGATGGTGTGCCTGACGTCTTCGATATCCCCGAGCTTTTCGGCCACTCCGATTATTACCAGGTTGAACAGCATCGGCCATATGACCGATCTCTGCGATGTGCCGGCGCTCCCGAGCTTCTTCTCTTGCGTCTGTAGGTCGCCTGCTTGTATCTCGACGGTCCTGTCCGTGAGGAAGTCCTTAATGTAGTTGTAGGATCTTTCGCCCATGTTGAGCTTGGAGATTTGGGACAGAATTGCCGAGTGTTTGACCTTATCGAAGGCGCTCTGCAGGTCGAGCCCTAGGATTGTTTTGTTGACGCGGGCGCTGCCGCCATCATCGATGATTTCGTATTTGAGCTGCAGCGTCGCGTCCTGCGTGCTGAGGTGCTGTCTGAAGCCGATCAAAGTGGCCGGGTACAGCCCTTCTCGTTCCAGGTAGTCTTGCCACCTGTTGAGCAGGACGTGCTCGACAGGCGTTTGGGACCAACCGTTAGAGCAGGGTACGGTCTCCCTGCACGAGCAGCGTTTCACGAGAAACAGCGCTAAAGAGAACGACCCAACAGAAAGCACTGGAGAGGACAACCCTCAATACCGTTCCAATCCTCCTCTACAGTTACCTCCGGAAACGAAAAGGGAGCCACCCGGAGACCTAACAGCTCCTCACTATGAGTGGATCATAGCACGGCTTGCGGCGTTTGACGTTGACAATGTCTCGTCCACGACGGCGCATGTGAACGGGAGATGCGCGCATGACGACTATGTATGGCCCTTCATACTTCGGCAATAGTTTTGAAGAGAGCTTGGTGCAGCGGAAGGATCCGAGAGCCACACAAGCGTCAGGTAAGGGAAAGCGCGAGAGGGCGTCGACGTCAGAATGCTAGCGTCCGCTGCGGTACAGCATGCGGATATAGCAGTCCTACAGGCGAAGTGCCCATCGGGCAAGACTGCGCGAGAGATCTTCCAAGGACGACAGCCAACATAGTGCATGGTGGTCCGCGACTGCATCAAATGAACGCCCTACAAATAAGGCCTGAATTTGGTGAGAGCCCGCATCATGGCCAAGCATTCTTTTTCTGTCACAGTGTAATCGGTCTCGACTTTTGTAAGCATGCGGATTCTGTAAGCCACGAAATACTCAGGAAACCCTTGTTTGCACTTGGCAAGCACAACATCGAGGCCGACAGCGCTGGCATCTGTGTGCACCTCGATAGGGGCTGTGGCGTCGTAATGGTGCAAAATTGACGGAGATGTTATCAAACGACGGAGCTTTTTGAAGGCCGCGTCGCAATCCGATGACCACGAAGTGAGGGGTCCGTTGCTTCAAAGTAGCTTTGTCAGGGGCGACACGATGGCGGCGAGATTGCGTATGAAGTAAGAACAGAGACCAACGAAACTGCGCAATTTTTCGACGGACGTTGGCTTTGGGAAGTCGGCGACGGTACGAAGTTTGGCTGGATCGAGGAGTATTACATCCTTGGATACGACATAATCTAGAATTGTCAGCTCTTGAGATGTGAATCGGCACTTCTTTAGCTTTAGTTGTAGGTCAACGGTTGTTAAACACGTCAGAACACATGGTAGCCGTTGAAGGTGCGTGTTGAAGTAAGGAGCTAAAACTACAACGTCGTCAACATCGCACAAGAATGTGTGCCGCTTCAAGCCGCGTTAAACTGTGTCCATCATGCGCTTAACATTTACTGGCGCATTACAAACTCCAAAAAGCATTACGTAAAATTTGTATAAGCCGTCGGATGTGACTAAAGCTGTCTTCAGCCTATCGGCGTGTGCCATGGATACTGCCATACGCTGAGCACAAACCTAGAGTTGAAAAGAATTCTACGCGTTGTAACCTGTCAATCGCGACGTCTATGCGCGGGAGAGGGTAGACGTCCTTGCGAGTGACACCCTGTACCTCCACTACTTGTAGCGGCGTTTTTTAGTCAGCGGCGTGTGAAACCAACTGTTAGAGCAGTGCCCGGACTCCCAGCACGAACAACGTTTCCTGAGCAAGAGCGCTGAAAACAACGACCCACTAGAAAGCGCCGGAGAGGACAATCCACTATACCGCTCCTATCATCCTCTGTAGCCTAAACTATTTATCAACAAAGAGAACATATACTTATGGAGAAGATGTCAACATACGCAAAAACGGATGGGAGAAAGGTTCAATGTCTTCCAGGAGATTCTGCCTGGAAGAGTACTAGTCAGATCGCTTGATTGGGCAAAAATCGAAATGGCTTAAAAAAGGATAACTACATAAAATGCCGACAATTCAAAAATTTCTGCCTGCGCTTATGTCGCTAGAAAGTAAACATTTATAAGAAGGGTGTTTTAATAAGAAAGGAGTAATGCGTGATGAGCCAGTGAAAAGGAATATGCAATCTTTTGGTGCGAAATGTGCGAAATTACACATGAGATGAAGCTCTCAAAAGGGCAATTTATTGCACAGTTGGAAATTGTTGAAATTTAAAGCCAACTGACATGAACAACTTCAAGAACCTTTGATTATAATTATAAATATAATTAAACACATGTGTCCCAAGTACCGTCCCGGACGACGCCGAGCAAGGGTAAAGACTCTTCCCAAACGTTTTGGCATGGGACTGGGAGTGTATTATACGGATGCCAGTCGAACCGGCCTAGACACCTTCACCATAGTCTCTACGTGTCAGAACAACATAACAACGGCATCCTTCAAAACTACCTCGGCATGCGTGGCAGAGGCTGTAGCCATCGCCTTGGCCATTCAGGACGCCGAGCGCCAAGCCAATTCGGCTGTCATATTATCCGACTCACAAGCGGCTTGCAGCCTCTTTCTACATGGAACGGCACCCCAATGAATAATCAAAATTTTAGGCAATCAACTAGAAGGGCACCACACTATCATGTGGTGTGCGGCACACGAGGGACTGGCAAGAAACGCGAGAGCAGGCCGTATTGCTCGAGAATCAAACGTACAAGCAACGGCATGGCTCAGCGACGACCTTCCATCGGATTCTCGTGACATCCTCCTACAACAAAAGCAGGAGCGGGGACGCTTTGGACATCTTCACTTGAATTTAAACAGCCAACAGGTGAGGGACTAGCGTCGTATTCAGACGAATACTTAGCCCAACCTGCACCTCCTACACAGAATACACCCCACGAGGCCCACTGATGCGTACCCGTGGTGCACAGACACACCCACACTAAAACACATCACATGGGAGTGCTCCAGGAGGCCTCCGCACATAGAAAGGCCCATAATACACCAACATCCACTAATGAGGAATAGGTTTTGGGAGGCATGGCTTGCGGACGATGGTCGGAAGAGCCAATTGGCTCTTCTGGACTAGGTCTAGCGAGCCGCTGGTGCCAATGGGGCCCTGGAATAGGGGCCCCAACCATCGTGCCTTATTTGATTTATTTTCAATAAAGGTTTTACTCACTCACTCTAATATAAGCAAAGGAACGAAGAAAAAATGACGTTTCAAACTGATGCATACTCTACGATTATTCTGCACGTCACTGAAATAGAATACGAATGTAAGGTAATAAACGTTAAGGAAACAATATTATGGTGAAGCAAGCATGCCTTTTAGTCTCATATTTAATTAATATTATTAAATTAGGGCCAACACGAAACTCCCTAAGCAACCAGGGCGGGCTCTCATTTTTACACGGGCATGTATAGAGTACTGTGGTACTGCTCTGTTTTAAATTTATTTATGAGTGCAGGCTAGCCTAAACGTGATTTAAATCATGTTTTGGGGGCAAAGGCATATCTTTAGGCGAGCAATTTTCATAATGAAGCATGTCCCCTTTGGTGAGCACCTCATTATAAGGACGCTCACTGATTTATTTCTTTTCTTTTTTTGTAGTGCACAATTGTCGCCAGATTAAACTTATATACGCTATTTATTTCGTGGTACATACTTGAAATCTTCGGTCCACAGCCAGGTAAGTGAAATAAAGCTCTAGAACCTTTTAAGACATTCACCACTCTCGAGCAGATGTTGCTTATTGTGCCTGATTTGCTGGAATTTGAATTTTGTTTGTCCTTGAAATGGTGCACATGTTATTTTTCTTTTTTAATGCGTTAGAATCAGTGGTGTCAAAGTGAAAAAAAAATCATGCTGATCCCCCGCACTGCCATAGTAAACGGAGCTTTCTTTGCTGTTTGCATTAATTGACGAAAATTTTGGCGGTGAATGTTTGCGTTCTGCAGCGTTTAGTGCAATGAGAGAGTAGTTAGTGGAGTTAAACGTTTACTTTAGTTCGCAACTTGAGTTCGTCTACGTCTAGCACCCAGGCTGAGATGTGTTCGCTTGAATGAACGTTGTCCGCCATTGCTCATAACCGGCGAAGAGGTTAGCACTCTCGTTTCTTCAGTCGGTGAATCTCATGGCGGCAGCGGTGTTAATCATTATTCACATATATGGGCCTTAAGTGACAAACCCAGAATGTGACTATCAGACCTAACATAGTCGGTTACTCGGTATTAAGCCTGACCTCCTGGGATTCCTTACCGTGCGCATAAACCGAAGTAGTGGAGTGCTTTTTGCATTTCGTTCCCTTCAAATTGAGGCTGACGTGCTCGGTTTTGAACCTGCATCATCGAGAAGTGCTATAGCCACAAAGCTACCGTGGCGGTTACAGAAATGCTGATTTGCTTGGCGGTTGCTTGTGTAGCGTCGGCTGGAGGCTGCGCCGCTTTAATGCCACTTTGCGTATGCACGCTCTGCATTAGTCGTCCTCTCACCAAATTTGCAAGCTGGACAAATTTGCATGGCGCAAATTTTTTTTCAGAAATCGCGGAAACGTACCACACCCTATCTAGAATTTACATTTACCAAATATGTCTGTAACTGCCGCCATGTCTAGTAGCCATGTCCCTTTGATTGAAGAGACCCCGAAAGGAGGCATGCTTTCTTACGCCACCTTTCTCC
The DNA here is from genome assembly GCF_050947875.1 of Dermacentor variabilis. Classification (NCBI taxonomy): domain Eukaryota; kingdom Metazoa; phylum Arthropoda; class Arachnida; order Ixodida; family Ixodidae; genus Dermacentor; species Dermacentor variabilis. The sequence goes on from NC_134577.1 coordinate 71,020,393, forward strand.
TCTGCCGTGCACCTGCTATGTACATACAAGCTCGGAACCACCACCCCCCGAGACTTCGTGACAGACAGCAGCAGCAGCAGCAGCAGCAGTGGAAAATTCCAAAAAGTGCGCTTTATTCGGGTTGTGCGATACCAAAATACTGGCAAATTATTCTTTTATCCTAGGCAGAAAGGTTACACGGTTTCGTTACATTTTCAAGGACAGGCGCCATTATTAAAGCAGCATTCGTCTTCTTAAAAAACAAATTTAAAAAAACACGCGTCGAAGTTTTGTTTTGGTCTGAAAGCTTAAGGTAACACTACAGCCCTCTCGTTATTATTATTTTTTGTTTCCGTGCTATCAAATTCATTTCCTATCACAGGATGTCGTGCTTGACATTGCGGTCATAGTTCACTGTCCACTAAAATAGAGAAAACCAGACATCGTTATATTGCTACTGGAAAAGGTAAGAATCAAAATATATTTACAAGATTTTTTCTTGGCTCCGAAATGGTTAGGCCACGCGTCATACGTACTCCTGAGGGGCAGGCGGCTTTCGCTCAGCAACGCCAAAAGCAGAACCAAGGACCGAGCTTGTCTAAGCCGTGCCGTTGCAGCGCGGGCACAAGAACGGGCTCGTGGAGCCGAGCGCAAGCACTGCACTGCGGATCCGGCAGCCTACCAAGCCATCGTTTAATGAACCGTCGGAATGAAATAAGTGATAAACACCGGGGCCGCACGTTTCATTCGCTTGATAGCCATCTGTACGGAGTGCTTGGGCGGTGATTTTTTTTTCTTTTTTTACTGATTGGCGTCACTACACCTGGCAACTCACAACCCCATCACGATAGCTGGCATGTTAATCTACAAAGTGCTTGGTTCGCATGTGCTTTACCTATTTAAACTTATGAGTGAGTGCTTACGAAAAGCTACAGTACAACGACGACGGAGTATCGGCAAACCAAATCCCGATCTAAAGCTTTTGCGGCTCCGCGCATGTCGACGGCGCGCTTATAGACGGGCACAGCGCTCTAAACGACGCACCGACTGGACTATATACAATCGCATTGATGCAGCCATACGGCGGCATACGAAACAGCTTCGTCGAAAGAGCTGGGAAGCTTTGTGTAGTTCGTTGCACACTGGAAGTGGTTTTGGAAATGTATGGCGCATACTGAAGGCTCTCCGCACTCCTCAAATCTGCAAGAATCCTACGGCTGCATTGAGCATAGCGACTGACCAGTCACCAAAAGTAATAGCGGAGGCATTCGCAGACATTTTCATCTCTTCTGCATCCAGTGACACCACAATTAGCGACCTTCGTTCTTTGACAAGTCACAGCACCATAACCGCTTCCTATGGTCCAGCCTGCCAGATGGATGAGGCAGATTTCACTCTTGAGGAGCTGCGACACGCGCTGAGCCTCTCCAAACGCCGCACTGCTCCAGGCGAAGATGGTGTGACGTACCAAGCATTGCGGAACGTTGATAAGAGTTTCCATGACCGTATATTGGACGAGTATAATGAAGTATGGAGAGCCGGTGTAATCCCTGCTGAATGGAAATCGTCCGTGGTAATACCAATCTTAAAGCCCGGGCGTCCTGCAAGGCACCTAAAGTCCTACCGACCAATATCCCTAACTTCAAATGTCATCAAGTTAATGGAGCGAATGGTCTTGTTTCGTTTAGATGTCAGGCTAGAGGAGCTGAATTTTTTCCCTGATGTCATGAGTGGCTTTCGGCACCGCCGTTCGGCTCTGGACAGCATATCAGACCTTGTCTCAGCACTCGAATTTGCTAAAGAAAACAAGCACTCTGCCTACATGCTCTTCCTAGACATACAGCAAGCTTTCGATTCAGTTCCGCATAAGGCGATTATTTTCGCTCTTGCAACCGCGGGAATTTCGGGTCGTCTGCTACAATTTGTGCATAATTTTCTATCGGAGCGCCGTATGAAAGTGCGTGTCGGAGGAGTAACTAGTGAATACCGAAATGTGAAGTGCGGTGTGCCACAGGGCAGCGTATTATCGCCGCTTTTGTTTAACACCGTACTCGCCGCACTTCCAAGTCGTTTGCCACGGGACACTGACTTCCCTGTGAGCATAGCTGTCTACGCAGATGACATTGCTCTGTGGATAAGCGGCCCTTCACACCTTGGTCCGCGGCTTCGTGCAAGCTTGCAAAGAGCTCTCAACGCTACTTCGGAGTATTTGGGTGAAGTTGGCCTGCTCATATCACCTGCTAAGTCGGCTGCAATAGCATATCACCCTAAACAACGCGCTCGTCGAACGATGAGCCGACTGTATCTTGACGAAACGCCTATAAACTGGGTGCGACAACACCGTTATTTGGGGTTAATTGTGGATGATCGTATCTCTTGGCGTCCTGCCGTTAAATCTGTACGACGCAAATCGCACTCCCTCCTTAAGTATGTGGCCGCCTTGACTGCTCGAGGTGCTGGCTGCGACCAAACAACGGCTCTTCAGGTGTACCAGTCATCTGTACTCTCAGGCATGCTGTACGCATTACCAATTTTGAACATACCACATAGTTTGATGTCCCAACTGGAGCGAGATCATCGCGTTGCCCTTCGACTAATGCTTGGATTACCTCGTGAGGCGCAATCTATTGCATTACTCACTGAAGCGCATCAGTTACCCCTGAGGCTGCAAGCAGATCAGAGAGCTCTGTATCATATTGAGCGTCTGCACCGCGCATCGAATGGTCAATCGCTCCTTGATCGTCTCATTAACCGCCCGTTATCTCGAATGGGAAAAATGGCGGCTTTATTTATGAAGATCACTACCATTTCTGAACATGCTGCTTCAGATACGTCTCCGCCTCCAAAAGGTATCACGAAACACGTACTTCCCATTTACCTCACAATCCCTGACATGCACAAAAAGTCTGATATGGCTGTTTCGGCAATATTCCAATTGGCTCAGTCTCACATGTTCGAAAAGTTTCCAGATTACCTTCAAGTTTTCACAGATGCATCTGTACACAACGACGGTCAAGGCGCCTCTGCAGCTTTTTTCTGCCCTTCAACTAAAGTACGACGTATATTTCAAATACCTCATCCAGCTTCGTCAACAACTGCAGAACTAGCAGCGATTAATGTTGCATTGAAATACGTGCAAGAGGAGTTAACTACATCGAAAGTTGTCATCTTTACGGACTCCCGTGCTGCCCTTAGCAGGTTACAACGCAGTGAGCTTGATTGCCCACTTGTGCGCAGCATTACTGACTCTGCGAGCAAACTTACATCACGTGAGGTATCTGTCGTCGCTCAATGGATACCTTCACACGTAGGAATCGCCGGAAATGAAGAAGCTGATCGGCTCGCTTCAAGTTGCGCTCATAACAACTGTGACTGCCCAGAAATTCTGTGCAAGCTTGATGACGCTCGTCTCCTGATACGTCGCCACCTACTTAAGCAGCATCCAGATCAGCGTGTCGCAAATGGAACGTTCCCGCCCTGTGTTCGTGGTCGAGGCTTGCCTCGTCGCGCTAGAGCACAACTGCTCAAGCTGAGGGTTGGTTGCGTGAACGTGCACGAACGTTTATACAGACAAGGGCGTGTGGCAAGTCCATTCTGTGCGTCTTGTGGCTGCTACGAGACACTTCAGCACCTTATATTTGAGTGTCCCGCTTTCAGTGCGCAGCGCATGTCGCTAGTGAGAAACTATCACCTCCTTGGCCTGCGGTGTGCGACACTCGAGGAATGCTTATACCCCAGTGGTTGTGCATCTAAACGTGATCAGGCCCATCGCGCCCTACTAACCTTTCTAGAGCTAACTAACTTAAGTTCACGTCTGTAGCGTGAACGTTAAACATTCTGTAGTAGCGTGACCTTCAGTGACCGGCCCTACTGTGTGTGATCTGTACTGTGTCCTAACGCTTCTTGCTTCGAAGATGGGAAGTGGCGGGTTCAAACACCTTGTAGTGTATATTGTGAACCGACTACCAGTGAAACGGTGATTGCGTGCAGAGTCGAAACTCGGCGGAACAACGTGCTAGTGTACTGTGTTCTACTTTAGTCTTTAGATTTGTCCTGTTGCTCTTCCTTTCCTCTTTCCTCCCTTCCTTCCTATCTTCCATTTCTGTGTTGCTGTCACCTCCCTTCAGAAGAGTAGGCAGGCGTTGTGCCCCTTCCGGTGGCAGTTGCCAGCCTGCTCCTCGCCTTCCCTTTCCTGTTAACTGTATATATGTGTATATGTGTTCAAAACAAATAATAATAATAATACCCGGGAATTTAGGTGTCGCCCGTATGGAGCCATCCGGCAGTGATCGGGTCATTGTCAGGCCGATCTTTATCATTGAACGTGCCCGAGTGTCCACCAATGTGGAAACTGTCATCCGTTATTTGTGATTTCATTGTGCGCATTCACTCTTTACTGCAGTTTGTGGGCTTCATGGGCGTGTGTGGCAGCGGCAAGCTTGCTTTCAGCAAGAGAACACCTTTAAACATATGGACTTCCAGGCTGGTGGCACTGTGATCTACAGCCGTCGTTCAAAAGGCAATAAACACCTTAGGGCGGTCGTAATGAATGGACCCCATACTGGAAATGTCAGTTTTGTTTTCGCTTATGTTGAGGTATGCATAAAATAACTAAGACAGAGATAACTTCACCAACAATAAAGCGACGCTGAGCACGGGACTAGACTATGTTCTGCGCATTGACGCCCCGTCACGTATCAGCCCTCGCGTACACTGCGTGAACTCTGTTCTTCGCGCAAAGCGTATATTTAGTCCCGCGGGTGCGGTTTCATGAGGAGCACATAGGGCAGAGGTCATGTCTCTGCGGCTAGTCTTTCTGCAACAGAAAAGAAATAATTGGTGGAGAAACCATCTCGCGGTGACTTCCCATGGTGGTGTGTTAGGGGTACATCCATATATATATATATATATATATATATATATATATATTTCTGATAAGCCTACGCGCGTAGTGGGTTTACGCGTACGCCGTATGTGGAGCATTCAAGAGAGGTGAAGGAGGAAGGCGACGTGTTGTTGGATCCCTGGATCTCGATAGGCGCTCAGCTGCACAAGGCCGTCGCGTCTAACTCTACCTGGCTTGACAATAAACGCACTTCGTGGGCGTAACTTAGTGGAGGAGTGTGCTGCGTAGGACACATCGTACTACGGAGTCGCAACACCTGGAACTTCGCGAGAGCCGCCATCTTGCTGGTCTCTTGCAAACGGCCTTCCCTAGCTCACGATGGAGGCGGACAAACGCCAGCTCTAGTTGTACCTGTTTTAAAGGTCAACGGTGGTTGGACATAAAGCGCTACATAAAGACACGCTCTTTCACGGGAAACGCAGGCGAGGATGTCTACGAGTGGCTGACGCACTACGCAAGGGTGAGCCGCTACAACCGTTGGGGCTCTCTCACTCAGCTCAAATATGTCGTCCTGTTTGTGACTGAGACAGCGCTGACGTGATACAAAAATCACAAAGACTCGCTCACAGCGTAGGAGCGCTTCGTTGAGTTGGCCCCTTCTACGCCAAACAGAAACGTGCGGAGCGAACATTAGCTCAAAGAGTTCAAACTTCCTGGAGAAGCTTGCACTGCATACGTAGGAGAGGTCATCAAGCAGTGAAAAATAGTGAATTCACCTATATCTGAGGAAGACCGAATCGGAAATCTCCTCAAAGGAATTGCAGACGATCTCTACAATTTTCCGATAAGCAGGGCACACGTTGATTTCGTTTCAGATGTCGCACCTCACTGCCGTACGTTTGAGGCGTTGAAGACACGTCGCATTGGGCCAAAATTTGGACACCTCGCGAATATGACAACCGTTGCCAGCGTCGATGAGAGCGCGTCCTCTAATATTTCGTCTACTAAACTGCAGATCACGCGTGAAGGACGGCTGCGACACCTAGTACTTGCGTGCAACGTCATGCAACAACCCGATGCTTATTCCCCGCAACACATGACGCCTGCAGCACCATGCGCTACGTAGCAACCGGCCGTGTGTGTCACAGACACCAACCCCAGAGGCGCTACATGGTCACGTGAGGGCGCATTTGCGCCCCGAACACCGACTTGAACACGCTCGCCCCGGCAGATTTGCATGCAGACCGACCATTCCTCCTGTCCAGCAGGCTCAGCCACTTCACTCTACTACACGATCTACCACGTCTGATCGCTTCGAGGAGCAGCTCATCGACAGCCTTTTACCTGTGTGCTATAGCTGCGGGGACTTGATTCCCATTTCCAGGTACTGCAATCGCTGGCAACCACCGAGGTTACACCGATGTCTAGGCGTGCACCGCGATTCACTTAGCGAAACGTATTCGCCATCGCACACATATCCAGGAAGCTTGCCTCACCAGCACGTGGAGCCGCTGCGGCATTGGATCGCAGCTTGACACCACCACCCGCTGCTCGAGTAAACCGGTCGCCGTCTCCGCGGCGTCGCTACCTGTCGCCACCTCCGTGAAACTAGTCAGCACGGCCGTTGGAGGTGAGGTTGCTGGACTATCTTCAATATCGACAGAGATACCTCCGAACGTTTGCATACTTAATATAAGGTGTCTGTACTAATTGAAGGAGTTTCATCAATGGCCTTAGTGGACACGGGGGCAACCACGGGAGTGACAATCTTACGTTTAAAAGCCTCCTAGGACCAAAAGTTTCAAAATGTTTCGCTGGCACCATGCCGATACTTTTCGTTGAGCAAGCGGGGAGTGTTTGCATCCTGTCGCGATGTGCAATGTAGATGTTGCTTTGGTTGATCAAATATTTAACGCAGAGCTCGCGGTTCTACCTCATTCTTCGCATGCCTTAATCCTGGGCCTTGAGAGTTTGAAACTGCGTAGTGCCATTGTCGACTCCAGAACAGGGGAAATCAGTGTAGGTACGAGCTTTTCTGCTGCCTTTACGGAAGGCCCGCCGTGTCACGAAAGTGTGCTTTGTGTATCCAGGAATACACTTGTGCCTCCGTTACACGCAACGTACGTCGCTTGTTTCCCTACCACCGACGGAACATTTGACGCTGCCGTGGAGCCCGTTCATTTGAGCTGCGTAATGAGGAATACGCTGATGCCGTATTTCACCCTGTCAATTGCTCAGGGATGCAATAACTTATGGACCGTAAGCTGTTCCAGTAAATCTGCAATAATACCACAAAGTCTAAGACTTGCCACCTATCACGACGATGAAGTGATGTCGCTCGCCATTCTTAAAGAGGCCCCTGCGAATAAACGTCATTTCTGCAATGCGTGCCCTGCTGCAGCCTCCTCTATTATAACTATGGTGAACAAGTCACTCAGGACTAACTAGCGTCATGAAGTGGCGAATATTCTGCTAGAACATGCCGGAATTTTTTACTTTTCGCAGCAAAAGATGCCACCATCGTTTCCTCCTCGTCGTATACACAACCTCATAGACACGGGATCACGAAACATTTGCGACAGGAGCCATAGGGTCTCACCATCGCACCACAAAGTGATCAACGGCCAACTCCGGGAAATGCTAAATAACAATGAGATCAAAGAATCCTCCAGTTCGTGGGCAGCGCCAGTGATCCTGGTTAAAAAGAAAGATGGTACATGGTAACTTTGTTTTGTCTACCGCTACCTCAACACCATCACTAAAAAGGACGTATATCGTCTTCCGCGTATGCTATCGACTGCCTTTCCTTAGCTTCTTACTTTTCCCCTGTTGACTTGAGGTCGGTGTACTGACAGATTCTTATGCACAAGGCAGGCAAGGAGGAAACAGTGTTTGTAACGCCAGACGAACCTTTGCAATTTAATGTTGTGCGTTTCGGATTCTGGAATGCGCCTGCAACTTTCGAGCGCTTCATGGTCAGCGTCCTGCACGGTTGAAAATGAGAAGTATGCTTGTGCTATCTAGACGATGTAGTGATTTTCGGGCGCCCATTCAGTGAGTACAACGCACGTGTGGATCTTGTGCTAGACTGCTTGGGAAAGCGGGTTCGGTGCGCAACTCAAATAAATGTCATTTCAGAGAGCGCCAAACGCTCATTCTGGGCCATCTAGTGGATAAAGACGGCATACGACCCGACCCAGCGAAGACTGCTGCTATGGAAGCCTTCACACAACCTCGCCATGTAAAACAGCTACGCAGTTTCCTGGGGCTTTGCTCATACTTCCGCCGGTTTATCCGTGGATCTCCCGACATCGCGTATCCGATGACGTCCCTCCTCCAGAAGGGCGTTCCCTTTGAATTGACCCCTGAATGTGAGGCCAGTTTTCGGGAGTTGAAGTTTCTTCTCACGTTCCATCCCATTCTTTGGCACCTCGGCCATGCAGCTCCCACAGAAGCTCATACGGACGCTAGCGCTCTTGGCATCGGCGCTGTCCTTATTCAGCGCGTCGACACCAAACAGCCCGTCGTCACCTACAAGGCTCGCTACTTTCAGTAAGTCCGAACGCAACTAACCGTCATAGAGCAAGCATGTCTTGCAGTTATTTTCGCAGTACGGCGCTTACGGTCACACCTGCACGGGTCCGCCTCCACCGTAGTGACACACCCTCATTCTCTCTGCTGGCTGGTTAAACTCCGTGATCCGTCAGGCCGGCTTGCTCGTTGGACATTTCATTTATAGGAACATGACTTTACCGTTTCCTATAAAAATGGCCGACAGCACGCCGACGCTCACTGCCTCTTCCAGCGACAGACTGCGACGCTGACAACTTCGACCGATATAACTGATTATTGTAGCCAGGATGTCCCGATTTAAATACCTCTAAGGTCTAGCAACAAAAAGACAAAACTTTAGTGCCACTGCTCACTACTGCAAGGAAATCAGCGTCATCCACTCGTTGCTCTGTTCGTGATGGGGTTCTGTGAAAAAAGAGCTATACTGCTATGGACCTATGATATCTGGTGGTCCCGGAGAGTCTCCGTGTCTCCATAAGATCTCATCTTCCCCAGTCCTCGCTCTCGTAAGACTGTAAAGAGATATATTCATAGCATCTTTAGTACAATGCGCATTCCATCAAACGTGCACAAAATATGCCAGAAAATGCCCGAGAAACATGCGGCATTTTAGGCACTTGATGCCAACAACTATGGAGGAGATCTACAAATAGTTCGGATTATCTGTCGTCGGATTCACGGAAGTGGTACCCTATAACAATAAATTTTAGAGCTGTCAGCACACATTTCTGAGAGTATCGTCGAAGCCATCGCGCGAAGGTGTTATAAAGTATAAAGTCATGCACTTGATAAAGCAAATTTTTGTGTAAGAGAAATGTTACCTTATATTACGAGTTGGCGTGTTTGTCCCGTAAGACGAAACACGGCCAAAATCTCTGCTGTGTTTGGGTTAGCAGCCCCGAAATCTCGTAGAACTCTTTCTTCTAGCTTGTGCTCCGCATTGTAGTAAGAAAATAGGCCTAGATATTAAAACACTAACGATATTGAAAACGACGGTCCGATATTGGTGGTTATGTAGTATTTCATGAGGTGCATCTACATTGATTTTAATATTCTTGAGAATACTTTGAAAGCAGCGGGAGACAGAGAGAAGAAAAACGCGTCTCCGGCAACCCGAACTTCTTGACAAAACAACTTCATGTTCACCAATGAAATTTTCTTTAGTAATTCCAAACAATACTTTACAAACTGAGAACCAAATTTTTTTGTGTCTGGGGCGCCTAGTAATGATAATTTCCTTAATATTTCGTAATTATGTTATCATTACATCTCCTTTGCAATGATTCTTATGATCTACACGCAAAATGAGCAAGCTGTGCTTTATCTGTGTTCTGTGTCTTTAGCCTAGACAATTGCTCCAAAACATTACGTGGTTGCGATTGGTATACTTAGGCCAGTGAAGAAATGCATTATATTCTGTGTACCAGTTCTTTATATGTGAGAAAGGATAAGCAATGGCTCCATTGAGATGAACGAATACGCGGACTTTGGGAAAACAAGGTTACTTGAAAGCTGCGCGACTCGCAGAAATTGTAGAGGCGCGTCAATAAAACATGGATGAAACTGAACAAGCAAAACGTTCTCACGAAGGCATCCTATGATCGATGGAGCTTTTATCTAGCTCAGATTGCAACGTAGAGCTGCAAACCAAAGCATTCCGATGTGTACAGACAACTACGATGTCAGCGGCAACAACAAAACTGCCAGTTAAAAGATGTTATTCATCATAGTTGCGCTCATGTTTCTCCTGATAATACTGGCTGGAAACTTTCATCCTATCAATGCGCCATAGCCTAACTCGTTTCGGTATTTTTTTTACTATCAAACATTCACGAGACAAGGCGCGTTCGCTCATTAGATTCTCACGCAAGCACAGACATGGGGCTCATCTGTAAGAAACTGGCATGCCGGCACTGTGGTGCAACTAATGTAATGCCTGTAGAAAAGCATCGCAGATTGTTATGCATGGGGAAATGCACAGCGTATCGTATGAGACACCGCCAGGGGCCTGCCGTGTTATATGAATAGAGCTGAAGGGAGGGCGAACACACACTAGCACGAGACATTTATTTCTGAGCACTAAGTGCTCTTCGCCGTAATGGATGCGGCGGTAAGAAATAACCTGCACTAACCCAGGTTACTCTGTCTACACAATGAACCAGGTCTGCTTAACGCAGTTTTGTTAACGAGAAGCAAAGAACGAGCCGTGGCATCAGTCTCGCGATATTTCGTGCAGATGGATGACAGTATAGAAGACAGAACCACGAGAAATATGGAAAAGTTTCAGATGTTCCATCTTCTAGGCTCGACGCTGCAGTCAGGGAATGCATCGGAATACTGTGACGGAGCCGGCGATCGCGTGCGATTGCTGCCCGAGAAAAGAAAACCGCTGTGGCAGTCAGTATAGCGTGTAGCGTAAACAGGCGCTTAATCAGGAATGAAAGCGAACGCGCTGACTTGTGCACCGGTTTGTACACCCAGTCGAGTCTTTGGAGGGACGCCAAAATATACATGACGTGACAGCGGGCACTCGTACATACTACCTGTTTCATCTTCTTCCTTTTTTTAAAAATATTCTCAATTGAAAATGTATATATACAGGTTTGCTTTTATAAGAGTTTGACAGGCTTGTTCAGTACAAAGCTCCCTATCAACGAACTCGAGGCAGCTAACTAAGGTTTATGGACTCGGGGTGGGTGCTTATTCTTTATTGGCAGTACGTGGTCCCAAAAATTCGACTCCAACGAAAAGTATGACAGACGCGCACCTGTGCTTCCTCTGTATGAAGCCGTTCGCAGCTTCCTAAGCACGCGCGAAAATATTTAAAATTCGAAACAGACATTATGCAAAAATCTTGGTTAACACCGCGAACCTCGGTTAAAACGCTCACATAACGTGGAAGCCTCTCGGAGAATCGGTGCCGATTTTCGCTTTCCTTAGCATAGCTTGTACTTCATGGCTAAATTACTAAGAGCTAGTGCTTCAGAATTTGAGTTCACGGTTCATTTTAGCCGAACAGTTCTTGATTCAATTTAGTGTACATTGAAGGGACACTAAAGGGAAAAATGATTTCTTTTGCATCAGTAAATTACAGTTCTACAACACAAAAAACACCACTCTTACAACGATAAGACGTTTGGTAAGCCAGAAAAAGCGCAAGAAAGAAATACGGGTGGCGACGCCTACTTATGTTCCCGAACCTGGAGGCTGTGACGTCTTGAATTTTGATGGCATCTTCTAGGGCCTACTAATTATATACAGCGGTGCAGATTGACTACATGTTGTTCTAAAGGAACCAAATATGAAACATGGCACGTTTCGGGAACCTTTATTCGGCCAACGCGGTCCAAATGCGAAAACATACTTTGGAATCTCTGACGTCACGCTGACGTACCGGCGCTTGGGTTTCAGCGCGAAATTCAAATACTGATACTTGAACTTTGATTTTCTCATCTAATAATGAAACTATTTTTTTATGAGTGCCTGCAGGGTTCTCAAACAATGATTCATTTGTCTAAATTGATTTATTGTTCCGCTTTAGTGTCCCTTTAACCATGCATCACACTCTATATCTTTTGTCTTAGGTGACTCCAGTAAAAGTCAGAAAGATGCCCACAACTATTGTATCGTGTGATTATCCTGCATTTTCCCAAAATTGCTGAATCTGTCCTCCTGTTTAAAACGTATATCAGACGACAAATACGAGTCACTCTCACAGAACGACCCATTTGGTGAACGTCGGTGCAGTTGGCTACACCACATTGTTAATGATGACAAGAAAAGAAATACATCTATCGATGCAAGCTACTGCCTGTAGTATCAGCAGTTGAACAAAGCAGATTACTTAGATGAACGTTCTTACTGTTTTCCTCAAGCTATGCTAAAGCACTACAACACATGCAGTGCCGTCATAATGTACCGCTTTAATCAAGGAAACCGTTGAAATCAAATTAAAACTATGGAAAATGACGATGCGCAGATTAACAAAAACTACTTTTCTAACACCTTGCCGTCATCGGTTAAGGGAGTGACAACGGCAGTACAATGCATGTTATTGTGCAAATTTGCAAGAGCAGCTAGTCATGACTAATATGCCCCTCTAACTTCCCACATCAGACTTGTCAAGAGTAATGCCCTTTGCTCCTACACGAAGCATGATAGTACATTCCTTAATGAAGCATAGCGCTGCTAGGCTATGGAATGGCACGAAGATTTTATTAATTTGTCCTAGGCTCTACGAAATGTGTAGCATGTTTGGAGAGTTCGTGGAATCATTTAACATTTGCTGCCGTCCATCCTGCCTAGGGGAAACGTGACTCTTGCTTGCTAGCTGTTCTCGTAATCAAAACCTAAGCGACGCAGCATGTTACGTAGACAAGCCTATCGCACCACGTGGACTTGTTAGTATATATTTCATTTTGCCACCAGATACCCAGAAGGCCAAGCCACGGCAGTAGCCAAGTGACTGAGGCGTTGCGCTACTCAGGTCGTGGGTTGGATCCTTGCAGCGGCAGTTCCTTTCAACGAAGGTAAAAGCAAAAGAAGACGCCCGTGTACCTATATGTAGGAGCGAGCTAAACTAGAGGGTCAGAATTTCGACAAGCGCTCATTAGGCTGGGCCCCACAATCACATCGTGGTTTTGCCACGTGAAACTAAAGAATGTTTTTCAAAATAATTTCACCGAAAAACCGGTATTGGACGTTCCAGAAGTAAGGCTTTACGTTCAGGAAAGCAGTATTGCAGCTCCGGCAGTAGTGTTGCGCCATGAAACGCAGTTTATCAATGCGCAGCTTACTCCAAAGCATGCTTTTCACTGGACAGTTAGGACTATATCCCAGTGGCTCGAAAAAGCAAAGGTATAATTATTATTGAAGCACACCAATACATCTATATTTGCGAAGTAGCTATTTTCCCGTTTAGTGTGAGTTTTGAAAAGCAGAGCAAAATTAAAAAAAAACTGGTGGCTTTTACTGAGACAGTTGGACGGGTCAATCGCGGGAACCTGTCTTGTGGCGGCGAAGTAATCCATCACACCGGTTAGGCTGCATTGACTCGTTCAGTGGAAACAGCAGTAACTCTGTGCGCGAACGAGCAGTGCCGTTACAAATTTCCAACTGAACACACAAGCACAGGTCATTTCGTATTTCTAACCTGCGAGTCTAGAAACGTTTCAGTGTACTCAAAGCATTAGGTTCGGGCAATCTAAGTGGGAATCACTCAGGCCATGCTGCTGATTTTGAGGACAACGTTTTGGCTAAACTAGGGTGAACTTCGAGCTATGAAATTGGTGGCATCACACAAAACATTGCGCAGAAAAGAACAGTTTCGCTTTAGGAATAGAAAAATATGAGGTTTATAATGAACTTCTATATTTGCTAACCGAAAAAACAATACTACAGGAATATGCAGAAACGCTCTCTGCTGTATGAACAGCACCTGCTGCAGGAATTTAAAAAACAACAGAAAAAAAGATTGTCAGCCAATGTGGACTTGTGACTGAGCTCGAAATATCTGTCCGAATCTGTAATTGCGGAGTTATCGAAGACTCTAGCTTTCTTTGGGAACTCACCGTAATTCCATCGTCATCACTGCCTTCAAGAACTTGACTCCGAGAGGAAGATACGGATACCACGCAACATGCAAAGGTGCAATGAAAGCTTGCTGCATTGATTGCGATTAGATTTTGTCTTCAATAGACACTACTTGTATCTCATAGGCCGGCAAGACAGTTCCAATTGTGAGGAATCCAGTATTCCTGAGACGACAGAATACCTGTTCTGCATCTGCCTGCGATTTGAAGTGCAGAAAAAAATTGCCGACAGACGTCTTGTCGAAATTTGTCGTTGCACCATAGACTGAGAAGGTTCTATTGGGACCTCCGCCTGATCCTCGTCATCACCCTGCTGATCTCAAAGCTATCAACAAATTTTTGTATGGGAGCGGACTGGACAATAGGCATTGAAGAGTCTTGGAGCATGCAAGATTTTCACCGCCGTCTTCATGTTCATAGTCAACGTATTCTCTATTCTTTCTTTCGACACCTATTCTTCCCCTTCAGCCCAACGCCGAGTAGCACCTCAGAACACTGATTCAGGCCGACCTCTCAGCTTTTCTCTCATAATAAATATGTGTCTCTCCGTGATTCCTCGCAAGCGTCCAACAGTATTCAGGCGCCGATAGGGAAGATTGTGCAGTCTAACACAACGGTACAAATCAGAGGGGTGTGAGACGAACATGCTCACATTTTCTATCTTGACCGCTAGGGTATTGAGACGCTGCACTTCAGGTCACAATATCTGCAGGCGGTACCAAACTGGTCCTCGAGTCAATGTCGCTCAAATTAAAGGTGGGCTCCCGCCTACTGTTAGAGGAGCACCAGCTGTTACCCGCACTGCATGCCAGCATAGTGCCAGAAATAATCACTTCTTGAAGCATAACAAACGGAAACCTGGAGACCAACCGTGGTCGGTACTTTACAAAAAATTTCATTATGCAAAATTTTTCCTTGCACCTTTCATTTTGAAATATTGAACAATAGACGCATTATAATGGTTCGCCATTATACCACATACATGCACCCTCTTCAAAAAATCAATGCTCAATATTAGCGGACAAAATGCACTGGTTTTATATTTCTCTACGGTAAATTTTTTGTCAACCTCGAAGAAGACAGGTACCACGATTTTGGTTACGGAATAAGTTTATTATTCTAGGAACTCATTCTAGAATAAGCTGCCCTTTAGGAGACCTAATATTTGTACTTTGGATTTATCCGGTCCGAGTAAACTTAGAGTCAAGTAAGAAGCACACAGCAGCGCCCAGAGTTGCACGTAAAGATTTTATAGAGAGTTGCCTAAAGCGACAGCAAATGTAGTTCGTTGGTAATGAGGATGACGGTTTCCTCGGTAACGACATCACGGTGCCCCAAAGTTATAATTACTGGTTCTCCTTGCGCCCATATTCGAAGCGCCGGAGGCTGTCCTGCAATTAGCTAGACGTAGCTGAAAGAGTAAAAAAATGTAAGCTTTGCGCAAGCAAGAAAGCGAAGTTCCACTTTTAATTCTGCGAGCCTGTAATCACGGGATGGGCGACAGCCGTAGCCTGAGGCAAAGGCAGCAAACGAGCTGTGTTTTTAGCGTTAGCGGCGACAAAACGTCCCTGCCTAAGCATGTTCAAAGCTTTGTGCGCTTTTCGCATTGTCAAACAGATTTTTTTAAACAGTTTTATTGCAGAGGAATGGCCCGTGGCGGTTAAGCTTAGCCAGGATGATGCCAGATGAACTAAAATTAAACGCGTTGCGAAACAGACCAGAGGAAAGTAAACACCAAATTCGAAGTGAGGAAAAATGTAAGGAAATGGTTTGTTGAACGTAAGGCCGAACAAGGTAACATTTAAAGAGATGTAGCAATTAAGGATGCTTTCGAAACAGTTTCGCATATCTTAGTGTTCATCCGCCTCACTGCCGCACGTACGTCGCTTTTAGACACGCACTTTACCTCAATTTTATCTCCCTCCAATCTGATTTTCCAATCCAAGAATGCAAGACGTCTCCGCGTCGCGTATCAAGACGTCGCAAGACGTCTCCTCCGTCTCCGCATCGCGTAGTTGTACAGCTCTCAGCCGTGTGTGTCTCGCTTCCCCGTTTCCGGGGCGCGTTCTTCAGCCGCATTTGTCACCTCTGGCAGTGCTTGCGCCTGGCTGTCCTTCTCTCGCCTCCACTCTTGCCCCTATACCTCCCCTTACTTGGCGCAGTGCAGTGCGGTGACTAGAAAGACAGTTATAGCGTTTCGTCCCCCCTTACTTCTACTTCCCACCACAACCTCTACTCAGAAGAAACCTCAGAAGAAACGTTAAATAATGATTGCTAATCTGCCCCCCCCCCCCCTCTCCGCATCGGTGACCCGCTATAATATGGCGCGATGGCGCATCGTTCGAGCGCCGGCTCGACAGCTGAAGATCGCGGTGTGTGCTGCCCAAACCGAAACGCAGAACCGTCTTCGTTCGGCACTGCGCGTTCTGTATGCGATTTCCTCTCGTTTAAATAAGGCAGCAGCTGCGCTCAAACGTCGAATTACCAAGAAGCGTAACCGTAGGCCTAAGAAAATAAATTGTGGGGTTTTACGGGCCAAAACCAGGATCTGATTATGAGGCACGCGGTAGTGGGGGACTCCGGAAATTTGGACCACCTGGTGTTCCCTAACGTGCGCCTAAATCGTGTACACCGGTGTTTTCGCATTTCTCCCCTATCTAAATGTGGTCACCGTGGTAAGGATTTAATCCCGTGGCCTCAACATATTTTTTTCTTCTACTCGAAATCAGCATGCTCGCACATCACTGCGATTACTAACGCTGAGCGATACCACGCAAGACAAGACGTAATGCGTGTAGCAATGAACCAGCTGTTGCATGAGTCCTTCGCATTACGGATGAAATATAACTCGTCGAGCGAGTGAGTGAGTGAGTGAGTGAGTGAGTGAGTGAGTGAGTGAGTGAGTGAGTGAGTGAGTGAGTGAGTGAGTGAGTGAGTGAGTGAGTGAGTGAGTGAGTGAGTGAGTGAGTGAGTGAGTGAGTGAGTGAGTGAGTGAGTGAGTGAGTGAGTGAAACAACTTTGTTTGGTCCACTATACACGCGATTAAACCCAACACCGCCTAGCTAGGCCCACTCGGGGACCATCAGGTGAAACCTGACGGCCCTCTCGCGAGCCCTCTGGACGGCCAGGATTTGAGAGGTCTGATCCTGGGCCCTTAGGAGCTTCATCATTTCCTCTTGGGTGAAAGGGGGATCTGCAGAGGCGCAGCCCCGCAGGACATGCTCCAAGTCCGCACAACCACCACACAGAGGGCAGTCTGGGCTTGGGAACCGTTCCGGGTACATAATTCGCCGAAAGATTTTTCCGCTTGAACAAGCAGCCACGCTGTTTCACACCCTAGTACTAAAGTGGCGCTATACGCCCGAATTGTTTCTTTCTCGTAAGCATCGGCACTAAAGCATTCCTCCGTCGTGCAACAAGAAGGTTTTAAAGATACAGCGAAAGCAAAGTTATACTTGCCTGTGAAAACGTATCCTCGGCTTTTTTTTTTCTTTTTAAGCGAGTAAGCGCACGCTTGATTTTTGCTTGTTTGTGTGTGTCTCATTGGGCCTTTGCACGTACGTTCGGAGGTTCGGAAAGAGGATGCGGAGTAAGTGCAATTGCACTTAGGAAGAAGAAAGTAGACGGCGAACCGATGGGCTAAGTAACTTTGGGCGTGTCACGTTCGTGGATCCAATCTTCCGGCGAGCAATTCATCTGGACACGCTCACTCGAGGCCCAGGGGCACCCAATGAACAAGCCGGTAGATCGATCCGCCGTGCCGGTGTGGTCCGTGCAGTTTACGGGGGAACGCGCTAGTGGGGCCAATTTTCCTCGATGCCACAAGAGAAAAAAAAGAAGAAAAAGAAAAAGAAGCGGAGATCGAATGTAACCATATATACAAAAACAGGATAATGTATGATTAGTGTTTTTGTGGAAGTCGTTATACGAGTTATAATTCTTCTCAAATAGTAGGTGCACTTGCAGGCTTTCTTAAAAGGTGTTCCTGCTGAAGGGTAATGTAATGTTCCTGAAATGCAATTCTTCATAAAGTGTTTTGAAGCGAGTATGTGCAAGAACGTAGGAGAGGAAGAAAGGCGCCACGGTATTTTTCATTAAACTTTCTTTTGATTTCACGAGAAGATAAGCAGGTGCGATGCTCGAATGACGCGAGTATATCGCAGCAAATATTAAAAAATGAAACATAATCCTGTCATGGACACGCGCTTCCATAAGAAACGGCAAAGTGACGAATCAAAGGCATGGCTCTCGATTTGGCGACAACATTCGATAAATTTCGGCTAATATGAGTAGTATTCTGAGAGAAAAACAACCGCAATAGGTGAAAACGGCAACCAGCTAAGCTATAAAACAATGCGCTCATAACATTGGCTTAGATATACGCCTTAGAATTAAATGGGGAACAATTGATTTCTTACTATTTTGAGATGTTGTACAAAACGCGCTGTGTGCTTACCCGCAACCCTCAGAGAACAGAGCTTGGTTGCTGCGTCATGCTTAGTAGAATTGGGGAGCAGGTTATGTGTGATATACGTGCAGTGTTCATTGGTTACGCTTGGATTCATGAGGAAGTGAAAAAAAAAAAACGTTGTAAGCATTTTTTTCCAAGTTGTCCTGAGAGAACGAAATATCAGGCACACTTTAATTTAGCAGGAAATGGAGTTCACGAGTTTCGTAGTAGTGCCCTAATTTTCTTATCGTGTTCTTTAGGGAGGAGGAGGAAAGAGAAAAGAAGAAGGCAGGGAGGTTAACCAGAATAACGTCCGGTTGGCTACCCTACACCGGGGGAATGGGAAAGGGGAGAGCAAAGATCACAGGGAGAGAGAGGAGGGAAGGAAAGAATGAAATTGTGGCAAGTTCGCTGACGCGTGCGGTTTTACAGAAATTGCCGTAATAGTCACAGGTGGTCGCACAAACCCGTCGTCCTTAAGAAACACAAAAGTGCCTTCACCGCTTTATGGGCCGACGGGCGATGGGGGCGGTGTTCCAGCAGCACGTGCACAGAAAGCGGCCGATTGTCCAGTTTTTGGAAAGCTTTGGCAAGTTCTTGTCGCTCTAGGGCATATCTTGGACAGTGGCACAGCAGGTGGTCGATGTTTTCTTCGGTGCCACAGACCTCGCATGCTGCACTGTCAGTCACGCCAATTAATGTAGAGTATGCCTTTGTGAAGGCCACTCCTAACCAAAGGCGACAGAGAAGCGTAGCTTCACGTCGAGGAAGTCCGGGTGGAGGTCGGAGCTGCAGGGAGGGGTTTAGTCGATGTAGTCGTGTAAGTCGTAAGTATTGCGAGTTCCACTCGGTCACTGTGAGGCTACGTGCCAGGTGTCGAAGCTGCCTTGCAGCGTCAGTCCTCGAAAGCGGAATCGGAATGCAGTGCTCTTCTTGATGAGCTGTGCGAGCAGCGTTATCGGCGGACTCATTGCCATTGATTCCACAGTGGCCAGGTACCCACTGAAAAACGATTTCGTGGCCTTTTTGTTGGACATCGTGGTGAAGTTTCACGACTTCGTATGTCAATTGGTCATGACATCCGTGTCGGAGAACTGACTGCGTGCACTGTAATGCCGGTTTTGAATCACAGAACACAGCCCATTTTCTGGGTCTTTCCGAATCAATGAATTCCAGTGCTCGACGCAGGGCGGTTAGTTCTGCCGCCGTTGAGGTCGTGACATGCGATGTCCTGAACCGCAGTGTCATTCCTCGCGTTGGTATAACCACGGCACCAGAAGAACTGCACGACGTAGTCGATCCGTCGGTATAGATGTGCACGTGGTTGCTGTATGTTCTTTAACGTATCAAGTAGCACTATAGAGAATACAATCCAATATTTTAAACTATTTGATAAGGTGCAGAACTAGGTCGTGACTGCATTAGCAAAATGTGACGTGGTGCTGGCCCATGGAGCAGCACAAACATACTAAAAATGCAGCCTTACTAACAGCATAGACAAGCACTTCACAGCGGAAAACAAGACTACGAGGTGATTTATGCGAGCAGATCATTGCTTTTTTTTTATTCAGAGCAGAAGGCTGGAAGCAGGGAAGTCTGATATTTTCTTTTAATTCTAGTGTTCAACTTGTTTTTTCTCGTCGTTTCCACTCATGGTTCCCGTTTATATCATCGAAGCAACTAGGACGCTCATGTTTGCGACTACGGGAAATTATTCCCTCCATACTTGCAGATGTCTCTTGAGTGCCTTGTAGTCTCTTGACTGGTAGTGCCTCTTGAGGCACAAGTGCTATTGCACGTGTTTTATCGTATCATCTCTTCGTAACGGACCTTTTCCGCTCAATGATAACATCATTAGTACTTCTCATTATTTTAATACTCACACATTTTACGCGATTCACAGCGACTTCTTTTTAAGCCTGTATGGGGACACGTTACATTTACCGTTTGCAATTTGTAGAAGCACTTCATACATAATAGATAGACTATTCATTGCCATATATCGTGGCGCTAATTGGCCATAGTTGGCCTTTGCATCATTAAACACCACACATCGTCATCACATGTGGAAGATCGGCAGCTGTGAGCACACGGTGAAGCGCCCCAACCGGGTCAAGCCTAATTGCCCCATAGGCCCCTTGCCAAAGCTTTTTGAAGGTTTGATATTTGCTACGTCGTGTCGCCTTTGTGCCATAACTCATGATAGTCGATGAAACCAAAACCAAGTGACTGCAAACCGAGTCTTCATCGAACGATAATACGAATTTTGCCCGTTACAAGCACGCTGAGCTTGGCCAGTTAAAGCGCTATCGATATCAATAAAATCAACTTGTGTGCATGTTATTTCTAGATAGGTAAATATCGTCCGCCTACCTTATTCTAATGTGCAGCCTGATAACATATTGATCAAGGTGAAACCATTTCGGGCTTCTCTTTTTCTTTTTTTCTGGATACACCATTTGGAGGTCCTCCGGCTTTATAGGCAAACGCAAAGGGCTGATACGGTGAACTTTGCGCTACTTATAATATATATATGAATCGCCATATTGACTACGCATCTGTTTAATAATAAGTGGTCTGCGTAACTCAGAATTTCTTTATAAATAATACAGTCATCCGCGAAGAGCATAATGTCACATTCAATGTTAGCATTAATGTCCTTCATAAAGATTACAAATAGCAATGGCCCAACGCTGACCCTTGAGGAATTCCAGAGGTGATAGCTGCAGACATGGTAGGACTGCTCTCAACAATACCATACTGTGTTCGATGTGATAACATGATTTTCATCAGTTCAGGAATGCGTCCATTCTCGGTGATAACCTCTAGTTTTTCGATTAACTTTACATGGCTTACCAACTCAAGTGCTTTACTGAAGTCGAGAAGGATCATGTCCGCATCAGTTCGGGTTGTTTAGGCTCACCGCAGTGTCATACACCACTTCGCTTAGTTGTGTGACCGTTGAGTGGCCACTTCTAAAGCCGTGTTTTCGATGTATTCATATATGCTCCTGCTCGAGAAATACAGTGATGTGTTTGAACATAATACGTACCCATAATTTACAAAATGTACATGTAAGTGAGGTTGCCCTGTATTGAAGGTTCGTTGATTTCGCCGGATTAATATCTAGCATCGCCTTCACTTCTTTCTAGTCGTCGGGTACTTGCGCGGACGCCAGTGATTTGCGGTATATAATGGCAAGGTATTGAATACACCATTCTCCAAACGCTTTTAAAAACTCCTTCGGGATATTATCCAGGCCATTATATTTTTTGATATCGAGATTAGGCAATAGATTAATAACTCCGGCATTTTCGCGTATGGTTATCCTTTCAAACCATCAATTTCCTTCGCGCACTCATGTTAAAATTGTTACCAACGTTTTCAATTTCATTCAAGGAAATATCAAGATTCTTATCCTCGATAGAGCTCTGTGCGTTTCTCTATCCCGTCACGCCTTTTTTCGTTAGCGGCCAGTACTTTTTTCCTCCATAATGCTTTCGGAACATGCACCTATGTAGCCTCTGGTTGATAAAAATAGAAAATCATACAAATTGTTGGTACTGTATGGAGCAGGTTCTTAACTTCACAGAAACATCTGGAACGATAAAAATATTCTAAGAGATCGTCTCAAAATGTCATTGCAAAATCAACCCCAACAATGGCCCGTCAAGCGAGCTTTCGCAAGAACGCGCTTGCGTTCTACTTCCAGCGGGATTAGATGCAGCGTGGAAGGCGGAAAACGGTTGTGCAATCGCGCGTTGCCGCATTCCCTCAACTCCGTTAAAAAAAAAATGTGTCTGCCTGGAAACGCGGATTCTCCGCCAAATGCCTCTTTGCTGCCTGGCTATGCGCGACTTTATGGCAATAATGACTCCTCTCGATCTGCGAATCCTGAAACGCACTAAGACTTGCGTCAGCTGCCGCAAATAGCTAGCAGCCAAGCGAACTGCGACAAGAAGGCAGCATTCCTTGCACCATGGGGCAACGCGGGACGAAATCGTGTGCATCGTTTCGTAGAACGCCTTCCGTATTCGCGCTTTGGCTTGCCTCCTTGTAGGCTGTATTACTTGCTCATTCCCCTGTCAGGCTACAACGCTTATGAGCACGCTCTCTTACTTCACCCCTGTCGCTGCAGTGCGCTTGCTGTGCAAAATACATCGCCGATGCGCTGCTTTAGCCAAAATGATTGGTTACCGTATTGTCGCAGTTCCATCGACTCCATTGTTAAGTGCAATGTGTTCTTTGCTCGTTCATGGTAGACATTTACAGTCCATAAACACGAAAATAACCGACACATATTTTTTTGTCGTAGGTCAGGTTAATTTGTTTAAAGCTCAGTGGTGTTCTTTGAAGGTGTTTTTGACCAATATTCTATAGTAAACAAAAGTATATACTCTTTTGATTTACCTTCTTCAGGTGCTTTATAAGTTCACTTGATCCGATGTTTATATCCTATGCACTGGTACCTTTGCCAGGATCAGGAACCCTGTGATTACTTTGCCAAGGTACGATTGGTGTGTTTAATACTTCGAGTCTTACACTTTAAATAAGAACACACACGCACAGACACACACGCACACACACTTATATATATATATATATATAAATATATATATATATATATATATATTGCCGAATGTTTTACGTGACCTTTCGGCCGGAGGAGGACCGTTGGGTTTTATGAAGCTCATATGAGCAGGACCTGGTCTTCCAGCCTGCACGTTGAGTGAAAATATTACTCAGTTGATCTATTCAAAGACTTGAACAACATACAAAAACGCCAAAGACTTCAAAACTCATAGTCCGATCAACTTACTGTCCGTTGCCTACAAAGTATTTACTAAGGTAATCGCAAATAGAATCAGGAACACCTTAAACTTCTGTCAACCAAAGGACCAGGCAGGATTCCGTAAAGGCTACTCAACAATAGACCATATTCACACTATCAATTAGGTGATAGAGAAACGTTCGGTATATAACCAACCATTATATATAGCTTTCATTGATTATGAGAAAGCGTTTGATTCAGTCGAAACCTCAGCAGTCATGGAAGTATTACGGAATCAGGGTGTACACAAGCCGTATGCAAAAATACTGAAATATATCTATAGCGGTTCCACAGACACCGTAGTCCCCCATAAAGAAAGGAACAAGATCCCCATAAAGAAAGGCGTCAGGCAGGGAGAGACGGTCTTTCCAATGCTATACCCAGCGTGTTTAGAGGAGGTATTCAGAGACCTGGATTGGGAAGAATTGGGGATAAGAGTTAATGGAGAATACCTTAGTAACTCGCGATTCGCTGATGATATAACCTTGCTTAGTAACTCAGGGGACCAATTGCAATGCATGCTCACGGACCTGGCGAGGCAAAGCAGAAGAGTGGGTCTAAAAATTAATCTGCAGAAAATTGAAGTAATGTTTAACAGTCTCGAAAGAGAGCAGCAGTTTGCGATAGAATAAGAATGGGCTGGGGTGCGTTAAGCAGGCATTCCCAGATCACGAACGGCAGGTTGCCATTATCCCTCAAGAAGAAGAAGAAGAAGAAGAAGAAACTTTAGTAAAGAATAGTCCGGCAGTTCTTGATGTGGTGGCCTCAGGTGACGGCTCGAAGTTCTTGGACTCGAGCGGCATCTTTGGCTTGCCGGACGGCCCAGAGCTGGTCTGCCAGCTCTGAACTTCTGATAGCCGCCTCCCAGCGGCGGCGACGCCTACGGAGAAGGTCCCCGGCGGCTCCCGCATCCGCGGCGGCGTCGGGAAGAACGGAGCTCGAGCCTTCTCCTACTCTGGCAACAGCCGCGATTCTGGACGCGTCGCCAACGGAGCTGCTTTGATTACCGTTGTTGCCGGCACACTCCCAGAGCATGTGTCGCAGCGTTGCTCTGTGTCCGCATGTTTTACACGCGTCTGTTGGATACAAACTCGGATAGCAGTGGTGTAAGATAGCGGGGCTAGGGTAGGTGTGTGTCTGGAGCAAGCGTAATGTTACGGCCTCGTTCCTGTTCAATTT
Organism: Dermacentor variabilis; assembly: GCF_050947875.1. Classification (NCBI taxonomy): domain Eukaryota; kingdom Metazoa; phylum Arthropoda; class Arachnida; order Ixodida; family Ixodidae; genus Dermacentor; species Dermacentor variabilis. The sequence goes on from NC_134577.1 coordinate 71,044,842, forward strand.
ATCGTGTGGTGGCGGGAATGTGCGTCTTTCGAGTCTGTAGTGTTGGGTGAGGTCTCTGAACGTGGTTAGGCGATCGCCCCACGCCCAGTGTGTTTCTTGTTGCTGTGTTTCTGTTGTAGTGTCCCGATCCGGCAGATCCGATGCCCCGCTCTCGGGGGCGGAGGCGGCCTCATAATCAGCGGCGGCTCGGCGTGTGAGACCTCGAGCCGTGGCGTGGGCCGCCTCGTTTCCCGCGAGCGGAACATCGGTGTGTGCCGGGGTCCAGAGGAGGAAGACCGTAGAATTTTGGGGTTGCGAGGGCGAGTCGCCGTCGTCAGAAATTTGGAGTATGCGGGCCGCTTCCCGCGAGACACGACCACGCGCGAAGCCGCGGATTGCCGCCTGCGAGTCGCTGATCACGATCGCAGCGTTCGGCACCGCGACGAGTGCTAGGGCTATCGCGGCTTCTTCGGCCGCCTCCGTGTGTCCCGTGGTCACCGTGGCGCTCGCGAGGCACCTACCCGAGCGGTCTACAACCGCTATCGCGTGTGCGCTTCTCCCTCCTCCATATCGCGCCGCGTCTACGTACACCGCCTCGTTGCTGTTACCAAACTTCTTCTGAAGGTCGCTTGCTCGTTTGTTGCGCCTCCCGGCGTGGTGCGTCGGGCGCATGTTTTTGGGAAGCGGCGGGATGATCAGGCGGTCGCGAACAGAGGCGGGAACCGCCGTCTTTTCTCCATGCTGAGTGTGGTACGCGATGCTGAGCGACTCGAGGATGCATCGACCTGCCTTTGTCCTTGATAATCGTTCGTACTGCGCAATGTCGTGCGCCTCGATTAACTCGTTGAGGGAGTTGTGAACTCCGAGCTCTAGAAACTTGTCGGTGCTCGCGTTGAGTGGAACGCCGACCGCCCTCTTGAAAGCCTTTCGGATCATGCATTCGACTTTGTTTTTTTCGGACCCGATCCACCTCACGTAGGGGGTAACATACGTTATGCGGCTTATCGCGTACGCCTGCACGAGACGGATCGCGCACTCTTCACGCATACCATTGCGTCTATTCGTGATGCGACGCAAGAGTCGGATCGTGTCATCTACCGAACGACGAAGTATTCGCATCGTCTCTCCGTTATGGCCATTTGCCTGCAGGTGTAACCCTAGGATTCTAATTTTCTCTACGTGCGGTACGGGAGTACCATCTGCCAATGTAATGCGTATTTTAGAATATTCCCGTTCCTCTTCGCGCAGGGTTTTACGACCTCTCCTTGTGGGTTTGTAGAGTAAGAGCTCGGACTTGGTTGCCGAGCACTCGAGGCCCGTTCCACGCAAGTAATTCTGAACCGCATCTACTCCTGCCTGCAGCGTTCGCTCGACGTGACCGTCACATCCTCCTCCGGGAACCCAGATGGTGATGTCATCCGCGTAGAGACTGTGATGTAATCCTTCTCCTTCTGTTAATTTCTCGGGTAGACCGAGTATATAACAGCTGTGTCTTACCAGTACTCACGTACAGGGCAGAAACCTGGAGGCTTACGAAAAGGGTTCTACATAAATTGAGGACGACGAAACGAGCTATGGAAAGAAGAATGATGGGTGTAACGTTAAGGGATAAGAAAACAGCAGATTGGGTGAGGGAACAATCGCGAGTTAATGACATCTTCGTTGAAATCAAGAAAAATAAATGGGGGGGGGGGGCATGGGCAGGACATGCATTCGGGAGGGAAGATAACCAATGGTTATTAAGGGTTACGGACTGGATTCCAAGGGAAGGGAAGGGTAGCAGGGGGGCGGCAGAAAGTTGGGTGGGCAGATGAGAATAAGAAGTTGGAAGGACAACATGGCCACAGTTAGTACATGTCCGGGGTAGTTGGAGAAGTATTGGAGAGGCCTTTGCCCTGCAGTGGGCGTAACCAGGCTGGTGATGATGATTTATTCATGGAGTGATTCATTTATTGCGCTTTATGAGTATGAATTTACGAATTCCTACGTGCAACGAAGCACTCTCGCGGTGAGATCAACGCAAAATTCGCAAAACTAAACTGGAAGCAGATAATGTGTTTTTGACATGCGCTCGTAAAATAGCTAACCAAGATGATGGCTGGAGCTGCAAAAATGTCAAGAATTCTTATGCTGGATAGATAATATGAGAGGAGATTTACTGAAGCTTGGCTACCTGGCTATATTGAACTCTAAGTGTAGTGCACATTGCTGATCATGCTTAAAGTGTTGATAAAGTTGAGGCGCTTAGGTTGTCTAACCTGGCTGGTTGAATCTCAGGATTTAACAACACAAAGCCACGATGTGGCTATCAAGTGCGCCATAACCGAGGGATCTGGTTTATACTGGTTACTTGCGATTTTTTCAACGCGCACATAAATATAAGCAGCCGAGCTCAGCTGCATTTCCACCCCATTTAAACGTGGCCGCCATTTTCGGGAATGGAACCCACAATGCCACGCTCATCAGCTGAACAGAGTAGTTACGGCAAACACATAACGTTCTCTGAAGGATATTACACGTGATATGCAGACTGGTCAAATGACCCTGAGCGACTCTAGAGGACGAAAACTGTCATGGCTGCTCGTCCAAAGACTGGCAGCGGCCCAGGTAGAAAGCCCGCAATCGCCCCGACGCCATGGAACGTGGTATGAACTATCGGGGCAAGCAAAACAAAAGCACGAGTGACCGTGATGTGCGCCCCAGAACTCATCAACGCGCTTGGGAACAGTGTGGCTGTGAGGAGCTCCTTAGCGTCGCGGAAAATGAAACTGACGATATGCCCTACCGAGGCGTGCTTCGTTATGTCGCGCTCGCCGTGACCGCGGCCTTGTCAGAGCCCACATTTTTTCTGCTCAGCTCCAGCGATGTGTAGGTTAGCAAACCGGGTGCTCTTCTGATTGGCTTCCCTGCCTTTCCTGTCCTTGCCTTTCCTGTCCTTGCCTTTTCTCTCTTTCTCTCTCTCTCTCTCTCTCTGGCGACGTGCACCTGAGAGAGGCACTTATAATGGAGCTGGGCGTGCTTTGGCCACGAAGGCGATGATGGGTTTAGCGGGTCCTTCTGTGGTGTGCCCGAAGGCGGTTCCGGTGGACACGATAGATGGAACGCGTATGCGCCTCAACGAGTTGCCGAGGGCGTAAAAGAAATTTGGCTATGTGTTTCCCTAGCACGATAGCTATTCAACAAGGAGAACAGATGATTGATGGGGCAAAGAGTTACGCTGTCCCGCGAGAAATAGGGATGAGGATGGACTTGTGGACACTGTAATAGGAGTAGATGAGGCGTGGACGACGTGCTTTATTACGTGAGTTTATGCGATCAAGCAAAAAAAAGAGGTAACTTGATGTGTTGCTTGCCCCGAATCGTACTAATTCGAGAAGCGTCGGCCATATGGTTGTATATTTAAGCGTTAGCAAAATAAGCAATCTTACGGCACGGATTGGCCGCGAGTTCTTTATGCGCCAGTCTTTATGCACCCATACTTCTTTTATTTCAGAAACTATGGTTGTGGACTATTTGTAGTGTGGGTCTTGGGCTTGGTGTCTCAGGGAGCAGTAGTCGTGCTGCTGCACTGCGCCGTGACCTACAAAGCTTCAGAAATATGCTAAGACATTATTATCTCACAGCCGTCTTACGCACTACAGATTGGGCTTCTACAGCCCAATCGCTTGGATTAGGCTGCAGATTTGAACGTTTAGGATGTATAAATAGAAAACATTATACGGCGCGCGCGTTTAACATAGGCCGACACAAATTCAGATATATGAGTATAATAGTTCAAACTCTTGATTGATTGTGTTTAGCGTAAAGATAATTCCGCGGAGCGCCACGACAGGCTCAAGTGTTCCCGCTAGCAGTGTCCAAGGCTGAACATTTGGTAAACCAAGCAAACATTGTACCATGAAATCTCAAGAGACGTTTTTTGCATTATGCGCATTACCAGCTTGACAAAGAAATGAGAGCAGGGTTGCCATCAAAGAACATGACAGCAGTCGTAGCACATCTTTTACTAATAGTGTGGAGTTGATATTATGATTTTCACAGTGAAAACACTGCGTCAACCGTGACAAGATGCTGATTAGATCAATGGTTATTAACCTTAAATGCTTATGCAAATGGATGTCGATGAAGGTTAGAACAACTCAATTGGTGGATGACGTAAAACCTAATGCATCATTCAAATCATTGCGCGCGATTTGCAGGTCCGCATTTAATTTCTTTTTCAATTCAATTTCTATTATCATTACAATTTAGGTTAATCACAGCATAGCAAATGCATAGACAGGGGCCGCAAAGCACAATGCTGCAACGTGAGCCCCCGTTACACATAATGTGAAATTATTTCGGACGCAGTTTCTTTAACGCTGCTCAGTAAATAATCTTCGTGTGACTTTAAAAATTAGGCCTTAACACAAGAAAATAGCAAAAGCGTTTATTTCTTCATCCTTAATTAAAATATACAAAATAAATATTTAATTTTTATTTATACGGTGACACTTCTTAACTACATGGAAATGTACTTATATGCGTTAACATTAGCTTCTTCATGCTACTTTCATAACGGTTCATTGCCTGAACCAAATTACATATTGTGAGGTGAGGCATTGCTAGGTGCCAGTTGACGTTCTGGTGTTGGGTAGCGGCTCTCGTTTCAGCGCTTACATTATGTTGTCGAAGCGACTTGTTTTTTTTTTTGTGGTTTCTCTGTAGAACTCAGGAAATATGACAACGAAGCCTTTGGTCTTCTTTAGAGTCGGTCTACGGCACTAGCCACATTTGTTACAGAGGCTCATAACCATTCAGCTACATCCCATAGAATACTCATTGTTCGGTTACAATGCCAAAAACGTGCACAGTTTCGTTGCTTTGTGAGCAAATATATGTGTGCTCGAGCGTACCTTTCTGGAGACATTCGCTTCTTTTTTTTTAGAAAAATGCAGCCATTTTAACTAGTGATACGTTTATGAAAGCCGCTAATTGCAAATATCTCACTCATTTAACCGAATGAAAATTAGCCACCGTTTTCGGAACCGAAAGAAAACAGCACAAATCATTCATTCTTGAATGCGCTAGTCTCTCAAACAGGGACCATAGCAGAGTACATGAATGAAGGTTAAAGTTTTGATCGCTAAAGCCCTAAACTGGACATTCTTCTTTTCGGCCGTCACGTTAAAGCACTACACTTGAGCGCTCGCATAAGCTGCTACGTATCGTGGGATTCTTTTTCCAAGTTTGGTAGTTAGCGCGCGGGGTTTAACGACTCTGGAAAGTTCCCTAAGCCCATGCTCCCTCTATGAGGTGTCAAAAGTCAGGAGACTGGCTCAGATTTCCGCATAACTACCATCCTGGTTTACCCCTGCGTGTGTACAGCAACGGTTTTGCAATGCTTAAGCCGTCGAAGTCAGAGCGATCAGGAACGTTAAAACTACCGTTTCAAAGGCTTCACGAACGAAACCACTTGATTGCGCAATCACCTTTTTAAACTCAAGCTACCTTCATTCAAAGTTTCACGTCACGGGTCTTTACGCCGGCAACACGCTCGAACACACACGCGTCCCGGAAGCCGGTGATAAGCCGTCCCAATCGCTTCCGCCGGCTTTCATGTATGCACCAATGAGCAACAACGTTGCTGAAGGTTTTGCTATTGCCTCCTGGCGACATGGCGCCTCAAACGCCGTGTGTCTTTCAAGGGAACCGAGGAGTCGCATTCCCCTGGGCGTGGCCGTGACGCGCGTACAAGCCTGCACGTACGGCGTTGCCCTAATGGGCTCATTCCCTTCGGTGACAGCGGCGGGGCTTGTGGCAGAATCCCCGTGAAGGGGTTCTTTTTCCCCATCCCGACGTGTCGCTCTTTTGATTAATGCGTCACTTTCCTTATACCGCGATCTCTGCTTGTCATTCTTCATACGCCTGGGGATTCGATGCTTTTTCCTCGTGAAGACGCTTCATTGTCGTAGCTCCCCGCACTTTGATTACCTTCTCCTCCGCGACGCCAGGGGACCTCAGGATCAATTGCCATGCCATAGTTTGATTCATGCTTTCTTGCACAGCCAAGCATGCCGTGGCCGATTGCGGAGGCGTGTTGCTTCCTATTTCACTGTCCAAATCAGGTTTCTTTTTTTTTTCGCGTCTGGAATGATTCGGTGGTATTTGAGCCTCTTTTGCTGTTCACATAGCGAGCCCATTAGTGACAAAACTAAGGGTCATAAATGTAAAAAAAAAAAAAAACCTGATGTCAGATTTTGGCTGGTGCTCCAAAACTTCCAAAAGCCTGGCGTGTGGAGCTTGCGTAATGAGTCCTGCCGCTGATTTCACTGTATATATGATATGATATGAGGGGGGGGGGGGACTTTCCTCAAGAATAGTTTTGACCACCCGAGGTTTTTTAACGTGTACCCAATTTTTGCGTTCCATCCAAATCGAATGCCGCGGCCGAGGCCGGGATTTGATGCCACGTCATCGAGCTCAGTTGCGCAACACCAAAGCCGCTGTGCCATGACGGCGGGTAGTAATTTCTCTTGCTGCGACACACTTGGCATTGTTGCAAACACAGGGCCGCATTCTTTGCTACTGTAATCTGTCATAGGCGCATCCAATTTAATTATAAGACGAAAGATGCCCGTTAATATCTAATGCTCTGATTTTCGATTTCCTGAAGTTTCGCTGTATTATGCTGGTTCAAGAATATTTTTGACTCTCTACCGGAAGGTAACGCTAGGTAAGCTTATCATTACTTTAGGAATAGTGCTGCGACGATCAGTAGGTTTATTTGTTTGTTTCCCCCGATTCCGCTTCACATACCACAATATATTTTGAAGTTACCTGGTGTTTGCTAAGCGTGGTTTATCCAGTCTTAGTACAACAGTTCAGTGCAGTGTTACATTAACATGCACTTGTTTTTCTACCGGGACATTTGATTTCCAAATTTTTCATTTCTGTCCCGGCGTCACCGTCGCCGTACGCGTTCTTAGTTTGCTACAAATGAAAAGTAAGCGTTCCGTTTAGGTCTATGATCGTTTGTGTGAGCAAGAGTATTTATGCACCTCTCCAAAAAGCTGCAAACGTCGACAACCACATTTTTCTGCACTTATCCCCGTATTCAGTAATATGCCTTCACTTCCACTCCATGCTGGACTTGATCAACATGACGCCTGGCATGAACGTGCCAAACACGCTGATTGCGTTTCCTTCGGCGTGTCCACAACAGGCGTCATTTATATCCAGTTAGGTTGTGCTCCAACCTTAGGTGCATTTAGGAATGCAGAGGTAAAAATCAGCTATATTTGTCACATTTCGAGCAAGAATATTCCGCCAGATACCGTAACCTCATTTCGTGACAGTGGTATTTTTATCATTAACACAATTTTGCATTCCTTGATAGTGCATTAAAAGCAAATGTACTGATGAAAACAGTTAAAATTTCAACAAATTTAAAATTTCTTGATGTACTCCTGATTTGACCTCTCCTGCTGGTTCGATTATTAGGTGCAGAGTGTTTTAGTAAATCCGCATTTAAGGCAGACGTCTGGGGCTTGGCTCTCGGCGTTAGAATGCCATGTAGCGAACTAACTTCTTTCATTGTTTCCCTGTGTGTTGCATCACGTACATGGCTCAAGTGGCTAGATAAGAGTTTTCCGTACATCCTAGACAAGAAATAAGTGATGCGGTCGTGCATAAAATTCACGTAATGAGTGCCCGCGCAGAGTAAACATCCTGGAACCTTCAGAAATATTACTGCATAATTGGAAAGTCCGAAACTATCCCACATTTGTACGATTTTCGTAGTTTTGAAGATGCAACAAATCTGTTTAACCAAAACTTTCGACGGAAAGAAATATTAAGTTCCTGATAGGGCTATGCAAAATAGACTGTACGTGACATGCTCTTGGGGCCGTATAACGTAAAACTATTTCAATATGTTTTTATTCTAATCTCCTGACGTCAAACAAGCGTAACCGCCGACGCAAGCATCGGGCGGTCACCCGCAGGGTTGTCTGAGCAAACCAATCAAATGCTCCCCTCGTTCATAGGAGGTCACTTTTGTTTGCTTGAAAAACGAATCACATTGCCTGCTCTGACCGCTTTGTCTTATCTAATTGGCACACAAGAGGCGAGGAGCACGCTAAAGTGGAGAGGGATTCGATAGGGCCGAGCCACTGCACTGAGTATCGATAAACGGAGGAAGAGGGTGGTGCCGGCTTCTGCGATTGGTCCGCTTTTTCTTACTTAGCTTGCAGCGGCTCGTCGACAATCGCGGCGGCATGCAACGGAAGCTTAAGAATGACGCTAAAACGGGTCCTCAACAAGGAAGAGCTGGCAGAACGAGGTCGTAAACGTGCCGAAAGGGCTCGAAAATGTTACACGGCCACACAAAAAAGTTTTGTTACTCGCAAATAAACTCATGCCCTCCGGCACGTGCGAGTAGCAAGTGCCAAAGCGCTCGGCAGCAGCCATCTTTTATTCCTTTCGGAAAGGGGCAGCCTGCGGCGATCCAGAAGAAAAGTCAGTTGTGTTCGGCATATTAATGCATCTTTAACGCGCACGCGTCACTGACGCGGTAAGATTTTGCGGTTTTGTGGCGTCGCGTGAGAGGCAGGTGAAGTGGCTGCAGCCAGAAAACTTTTGACCAATAGCCGAGGGCTAATGGCAAAAAAGGCGTCGAATCATAAATAACTATTTTTGTTTTGTTCGGTGTAATTATGCATAATCAGTGTGTACACGTCATATCAGATGGGTAGCTATAGCGGTTTTTGTGGCGTCGCGTGGCAGACAGGTGAAGTTGGGGTGGTCGAAAAAAGTGTTTGACCAACCGCGGTGGCCTGATTGTAGAATTTGAATAGAAATGTTTGGAATGGTTTTACGTTGTAGCGCCCTTGCACTACAGCTCATTGGCCGTCGATGAGGAACTGGTGCAAATAACCATATACTCTATGCTAGGTTGTGTGCATCTGCAGAGAACCACGCTGACGCGAAATAACCTGCAGGCCTGGCAAGCTAAGGACGCTGCAGATAGCAATGTCCGTGTTGCCAAGTTGCCGAACAGGCACCGATTGAAGAGCTTAATGTAGGGTCAGATTTGCAAGCCAAATATCTTTAGTAGACTAAGGACTACCACATAGTATTGCGTGTTCATGTGCGAGAAAAAGTGATCGAGAAGCATAGTCTAAAATAAAAATGCATTGTGAGTGCTGAGATACATTCACACTCATGGCGTTATCTTAAAAAAAACTGTGAAGAAAAATATAACAGTAGCTTGAGCGCCAAGGGAGCTTGCGCACCCATAGTTTTTTTACCCTTCTGTTGACTGATCTTCGGCATTTTTACAAATGAGCTCCATAGCATATGAGTATACGTAGTTAAATTTTACATTCGATGTTTCTTTAGCTGCCAAATTTAGGAGCCGTTTTATTGCATTAGTATTTACCCTCTTGTTTTCTGATGAGTTTTCATAAAAGTACCTATTTCCAGAACTATTCCCGTTCTTGCGCGAGAAATGTCATTTGAACAATGGTGCTGTTGGCTTGTTGTGTAATATAACGTACATGTTTCATGATAAAATGTGTTCGTAGAAGCTTATCACGCATGCCAATTCTTATAAGGTGGTCAATGTTGCCTAGTAGCGGAGGCAACGACAGTTACATGTTTAACACCTGTCATTATTTAGTGAAGAAATAAAGTAACGGAAATCTAACGCTCACTTCGCTGAAACCAAACGCATGCAACATGCAGCATTTATTTGTCATTTTTGGCTAATACTCGCCATTCCACCTTATATTTGTGCTTGCTTTGACATAGTCGGTGATTGTGAGGCACTGCAGCGTAACAGCTGCGTTAACACACAACACAACATTTGAAAACATAATGTATGAAAATTAGGCTCCTAAAAAATGAATTCACGCCACAAGCACTAGCCTAATAAGGCTACGCCGTGTTTGCCGAGAAAGACGGTAGTGTTCTGGAGAACCGGATGATACCTTCGTAAGACGCGATACATTCAGCACTCACAGCACGTCCCCGTAGGGCTCAGCGAATGCTCTCCCGAGGCAAATCCAGTGACGAAGTCCTAAGCCGAGTGGTGTCTCTGAACGGTGTCACGATCCACTGGATTAGAGGGTTCAGGTCTGCACGCAGTTTGTCTCTGACGACCCTAGGGGCTTAAGATAAGGCTCGCGTCAGTGTCGGACAGTATATGGAGCGGTTTTGTTTTTCCGTGGTCTTACTTTTCTATGGGGTATGTGTCTGTTTGAGAGTATGTAAAGATAAAACATGCAGCGAAAGCTTAACCAATCGAGAGACTGAGCTTAGCCGCGCAGCTGTGGCCGTTACGCGGAAATAATCTCGTTCAAAGTGCGCGTTGATAATGAAAAAGAACAGATACTTTGCTGTCTCGAAGTTAAGTATTGAAGTATGCCAGCCAAACTATGTTTTCTTATTATCTACTAAAATTGAAGTACAACGTCATCCTCAGCAAAATAAAGGCCCCAGAAAGAAATATATAAAACGCACACAAATAAGGAATTGGGTCATCTGAATGCATAGAAGACAGCACATAATAAATATGGTGAGCATTCGCCATTTCTATCGGTCCAAATTGGCAAACTGCCATAGCAGTAAATGCGTTCTCACACCAAACATTACTATCTATTTTAAATCTATGTTTTTGGGCGCTGTACGCAACGCAGTCTTCATCTGCTACAGTAATACCTGCAGCGGCTACATGCATTACAACTGTAGTTTTTTGTTTATTTTAGTGCAAGACCCACTTCAAATTACCAAGTATACAGTCAGACCGGTAGTGGTGATGTGTAGGGCTCCATGGGCTCGCAGCGTTATATTGCCACACGCACGTGGCTTCTGATCCCTGTGGCGGTGGTGCGGCAAGCTGTCTTAATGCGGGCATTCCTTTGGCTCATTCTCGGCACATTGAGGTAGGCAGGGAGATTCCTGCCCCGCCCCGCTTTAATAAAGAAGGGAAAGAAGAATCATGAGCGACCACTGGTTGAGTCAAACCTATTCCGTCGGGCACAGCTTTCCGGTGCTGGAACCACTATACCATGTTTTTCTTCCCTTTCTTTATAGGCCACGATTACACGCATATTTCTATCTCCCGAAATCCAGTCAGGTTTCTGAAATGTGCCGTACGTGCGCCTCGTGCAACTTTGTCGTCTTCTTTCTTCGTCACTGCTCGCGATTTGAGGCACCATGTTAGGCTGCAACAATTGCGGGACCGGCCCACTTTTCCCATTACGATACGTGTTGGAGCTTAAGCTACGTGTACACGGTTCAGCAATCTATCGACATCATGGTCATCCAAGGGCAAGCTTGTTTTACCATTTCTTCGCCAGAACACAAATACCGTTGTCTTTCCCAAAATACACTACGCGACCTAGGCATAGGTACGTACGTTTGTATAACACATGGTCTGTAGTGAGACTACAATCCGAGTTTCTCTCGCTTAGGCTTGCCCACTACCTATGTAAAACCAGCATTCATTGTCGCAAGCTCGCAACGAATGGCCGGCGTACAAGTCATCCCATTGTCGCATAGGATCTTCTTCCACGTGGTCGTCGTCATGCTGTTGTCGTCACACACGTACGCTCGCGAACCATGCACGCGCACAACTGCTGTATTTGCGCAAACCTGTTCGCCCAACTCGCATCGCTTTGAGAAACCCCGAACAACGCTGCATAACCATGCACTAGCAAAGTGCTTCGCATATCATCTATTCCCACAGTGCATGGAACTATACGTGCGCGAACTGCAATTTCTTTAAAGCAACGTTTTCACGGCTAGTCCGCTTTGACTTTTCACACCCTGCCGGCTAGCCGCTCAACTGTTGCGCAATGGCTCGAACGTAAGGCATCACTGTCATCTTTTCAACCCTCACAGGTGTCCTGGTTGCTGGCCTTGCTTTCTACGCTATTACTTTGTGACCATGCAAATGATACCTATATATCACCATCTCAAAAACATCCGTCATCGTGGCCGCGCTTCCTTTAATGCCTACTTTCCTGGTGTGACAGTTATGCGCAGGCGCTGGCCAGATGACAGCCACTGCTGCCTTTTGATCATAATCTGCCGCGAACAACTGCATGTGAGAATTCAAGGCCAGCAATTTCTCCTAGATTTAGCCAAGAAACATTAGCAGATACTGATGCGAGACGTCACAACGCAGAGTACATTCTTAACAGTCAACTAAGAAAACTTTTGTCTGCAGTGGCAGTAAACGGCCTTGATGGTGGCACCACTTTCTATCCTTGCTTTCACTTTTCGCAGAAACGCGGAAAACGCATCGTGACTAATGTGAAACGAGGATACCTTGCATGCATTCGCGTGTTGTATTTCATAAAGCTTCCAACAGTGCATTATATTTGCACGAAACAGTCTCACCGCATCTCCTTGTCTGCTCTTGGATTTACGTTCCTGTCCCAATTAATTCGCGCTGATACGTTTTGAATCATGCACTAACTAGACAAATCTTTAGCATTTAGGAGTCACAGAGACAGTGGAAGGCTTGCGGTTTCCTGTTGAAACAAAATGTCTCCTACTTCCAGAACAGCACTTTTTGTATAGCACCTGGATAGGAGCAAACCACCGTGACAATAGAATATCACTCACCACGTGCGCGGCTGGGATATGTTCATTGACCACGGAAATAGCCCACGGCGTTTTGCCAGCACGAATTCAAATGACACAGCCTATAGAGAATGAGTAAGGCAGTTGCATATTTCTGAAATACATCCTTTCCGAAAATCAAACCCTTTATCAATTAGTCTCTTCATCAAGTAAACAAGAAATGGGTCATACGCCGCCTTATAGCATGATGCTTGCTTCTCCTCTAAACCATAAAAGAGTACAGGAAACACACTCGTCATCAGACGGTAAAGTCGGCGAGAAAGACTGGCCATCGGAAATTTCTCGAGGTTGCTGGTTCGCCACTGCAATGCCACGTCCTGAACCACCTCTTTAAGTGCAACTGAGATACCCCGCGCAGTGTAACTTTTCAGCAAAGTGTACTTAAAATGCCCTTGGTCTTGTTGGAAATTGTTTTGTAACCTTGGATATGGTGTGCCGCCGGCGGTATTTAGTTAAACTACACGTGAACTGGAAGTGACTAAGCTATATTTTTTTTTCTTTACTTACTCTTTTTACGACCTCCCATGATCACGTGAAAATTGTGTGTTTCCTGACGTTGAATGCGAGAGTTGTAACTTTCTGTGAATTGTCGGTTAGCACGCTAGACATTTAATTTATAGTTATTTTTTTTTGCTGTTCTTCTGATTTATCTTTGCTATGTCCTGCTAGACAAAGTGAAAAGCAATATTCTGACGTCCCCCATAATGACACCCCCTCCAAGATACACATTAACTAAAAAGATTCGATAAATTTATTGATGAACTGTTTTTGGCTGCTTGTGATGAAAGAACGGACTATGACGAAATGACATTGAGGATAAGCGTCAGAAGCGGAAGTAGACGCGTTTTCGTTGACCATTTTGTAATATTTCTGTCTGTGCAGAGTAAGCAACCATTTTTATTCCCTCGTTGTGTTCTAACACTCTCAGGTGGCCATCCTCCAACTTAGCCGCTGCTCGTAGTTGTTTTTTTGGGTGTTGGTGAAAGTGCTACCCGTGGGCTTTCAGATAAATTTGCGCGAAATAATGTTGAATACAAGAAAAAAGAAAGGATGTGTTAAAAAAGACGGAAATGCAACGTTTAAAATAAACATCTAATAGCTGATGCAGAAAGTGTTTCTTCGAGATTTTATCTTTCTTCTGGGTGCTCGATATCACATGATTACCACTGTCGGAACATGAATTCGGCCTTAAAGCCCAGGTTTTGTGCAAGAAAATTGGGTTACTGAAAATTTTAACGTCACAAAAGGCAAAAAACTATTGACAACATCCCTGGTTCACCAGCATATTTCAACTGGCTCTGCTGCGGCGCAATATCAACGATGTACACAGACGTGTAAAGTATTTAAGGAGTGTTAAACTAGCATTTCCTCCCATCAGGCATCATTTCAAAAGCATGCGGCGTCAGTGGCGCCGACCGAGAGCTACATCCCAACGTACTGCGTAAAGCCTGTGTCCACAGCAGCACATGAATTTCCAGTTACGCGAGTCCTGCGTCAGGGATCCTAATGTTATGTTCTGCAAGTTCATAATCTCAACCCCTCAGCCAATCTTCCCGTAAACAAGCGTTGCCACAGGTCATAAAAAATAGAAGTTGATCTTTACATTACAAAACAAAAAAATCTGTCGATCTTTTTGCTGTTGAGAGTATTTTGAACAGATTCCTAGGTTATTGTTAGGTTTATAGGGCGCTCTCTGCAATTTTTTTTTAAAATCATGTTGCGTCGCATGATTTAAAAAGAAACAACACGGTGCACGCACATTCTAATCCGGAATGTTATAACTAAACAAGAGAGCCGCTCTTTCAAACTCGTTTTTCAAGTTCCTCTAAGTACACCTGGTAAGCGAAATCTGAAGTGTTTCTGCCTAAAACTTCTAATGGCTTAGGCATAAAAGTGAAAAGGAAAAAAAATATTGCTCGTTGTTCGTGCCATCTTAAAGTTGGTCGCACTTTAGCTGTTATCAAATGCAAAAGTTATTATTATTATTATTATTATTATTATTATTATTATTATTATTATTATTATTATTATTATTATTATTATTATTATTATTATTATTATTATTATCCATTGAAAGCGACGTTAACTACGTTTGGTATCTTCGATATACAATGTGCAACTTTTATTGCCGATCTAATAACTCCATCGCTTTTCAAGTGTGAAACCTGTGATTTGCTTACAGGTTATTAGCTTAATACCGTCGAATTGTCTGTTGAAACACGCTGACCGTTACGACTGCTTCTCAAAAGAGTCGTCATCAGGCCCAGTATAAAGGTTCCGGCACAACGAGCAGAACTAGACACTGGCAGTTCTAAATGTTAAAAAAATGAACAAAGGAATAGATAAACCCAAACCAACGTGCGTCTGCCCAGTTATGCAGTCTACGTAATAACGATAATTAACACAGCTTAATATACTGGCCATTGCAACTCACAAAAGTTGCGCGACCAGAGCGAGGAAAGCAGAGCTCCAACCTTTGTCTGGTGGCATGATTGCTTGGCGTCCGCGGAGTAATTGTATGAACGCAACTTCCGGTACGCTTCACTGCAGGAGCCTGTTGACCAATGCGCCGACACGCTTAACCTTAATGCACCCCTTTGCCTGGCGTTAATGGCACCCGGCAGTCAGCGCCGCTTAGTCCAAATGCGCCGTGCCTCCTGGGGGCAGCTGTAGATACAGCAAGCGTTGCCCTGCGTCCATTTTCGGCATGCTCAGACGCTGAGGCAAAGATAGCATGAGCTCACTTTTCCTCGTACCTTTTCGGTAGATGAGCGTAATCAGCAGTCCCAATGCTCCCATTCCAAAAACAGCTTTCGCTGAGCAGCAGACCTCACAAATGGGCAATTCCCAAACTCCGCAGCCTAAAGGGACAACTCAAGCTGGAGGTAAACCACATGAGACAGCTATACTGTATTACTGTAGCGCTTCGTAAACACAGAGGAGCTAAATGCAAAGAACTTTGCATTCTTACCGAGTTTCTGAACCACATACTTATTCAACTTTACTCCATATATGGATAAGGTCGCGGTAGTTCTCGATTACGCACTTCGTTTGATAATTTTCTGTCAAGATAGAAGTAGAAGAAAAAAGCAGTGTAGGAAACAGATACAACGTCAGAGTTATAACGCAAAGCACAATAAGGAACCAATTCACTAAGTACTCGTCTGTCTTTACAGTTGCATAGAAACCTTATACTTTAGTAGCAGTTAGGAGGTCGGTACACATCAGCGGACTCAACTGATCCAGGAAAGCGTAAAATACGGCAGACGCTTATACCCTGCGGTCGATCATCTGGTCTAGGAGAAGCATTCTCATCATTGTCGTCTTTTCCTGCACCCGCAAAATAACACTTACATGCTGAAATGACCACGAAATGAATGAAGCATTCAAAAAGAAAATATTAGTTGAAACTTTGAACATGAAACTTTAATTTAGGCAATCCTTACAAAAAAAAAGTATTAAGAATTCCACTACTCCCCACACCTCTATCAACACGCCTGTCTGAGCGCACCAATAAATTTATATATAATTGCCATAGTGGACCGTCACTACCACCACTTACTACATTCAAAAAGATCCCGTCGTCCAATCCGAAATTGCAAAGCTGTTTCTCGTACTGTAGCTGTAGGTAGCTTGGGGAAGCGCGTATCATATGACTAATTTCGTTCGGAAGGCTTCGTTGCTTAAACTTACATAAAGCTACAAGACCTGTCGAGGTCACTTCATTCGATACGAGAGACCACCAAAATCGCAAACGGCCTGACCACTTTTCTGCAAAAAGCAGTGTGCATAGTACACATAGCTTCATATTTTTTATTACAGCAATTTGTATTCCAGGATAGGGGTAATGCTTAGTTTCAGCGCCATTTATTTGTCTTTTGACAAGCTCATGAGCAGCATTGCAACTGATATTGTTAAAAAGGGCACTAGTGTCGCCGTTTTGGCTTTGTGGATGCCCTACGTATTGCAACACCTTTGTTTGCGATCAAGTGCGATAACCAGCTCGTTGGAATGCTACTAAGTTCGGTATCGTCACGACCAAATTTTGTTTAACATATAACGGTGCTGATACCGCTCCCCGAGATTTCCATGTGCCCTTTCCCACGTGATTCATGTCTATTCCGCTGTAACAAATTTCTCAATCTAAATCTTCAACGTTATTCTACGCAATACTTGTACTGCGCTTCCGAACTGTGGCTTTTACAAAGCACCGATTATCTTTTTTATAGAATGTATAAGCAAATGAAACCTTATTATCAGAGAAATTATCATGCACACGTGTTTACTATCTTAGTCTTTACTGATGTCTTTTTGACTTAGAGCAATCTCCTCTCAGTTGCCTGGTGGTAGCTTCATCAAAAGATATTCATATTGGACAATTCATGCCGTATATATCTAATATTTCCTCGATAAAGGCTTTTTTCTAGAGACAATGCGAACACTAATATTTCTGATTGCTTGCGACCATACTTGTAGGTGACGAATGACATGCAAATTATTATTTTTTTCGGCAATTGAGGAACTCACATGTTTACTCGGTAATGCCGACTACAATTCCATAGCTTTCTTAGTAATTAATTACGCCTAACCGGTCATATGTTTGCAGAAAGAAACTATAACTGGCTACGCCGCTTTGAACACCAAAATTTGCCGGGAACTGCTGAGTGCATTAGAACGAAAGCAAACACATGGATTACCTTTTTCCCACGATCAGCGTACTGCAGTAAATATCTCCATCACCAGCACCGGCAAAAGACAGGCTTGAAGATTTACACACTTCTCTGGAAAGTCCGACCTCTGAGCTTTTTCTCCTGTGCACCGACTCTCATTGAACAGGATCAGGATCACAGGATCAGGTGAATAAGTTCCGTTTATTAGGAGTTCTATCTACAGAGAAATCGAGCTTAAGTTTACACAAGTTGCTTTGTTTTGCAAGGGAGAGATACTTTATTGCCAGCAGCAGATGATAGGTGTAGCAGACCTGATTACAAAGCTTCATCTTACAAAGTCTTCATTTTTATGCAGCCGCTAACTAGGACCAGAGCTACAAAACTAATTTACAGGAAGAAAGTGAATCATTTAGTAACTGAAAGAGCCGTTTTAGTAAAGCTACCTCTCTAGAAGTCAATGATAACTTTGGCCTTCGTCTAAGGGGTGAGCACATTGTGCGGGTGTTTCCATGCCGCCATCGGAAAAAGAAGTCACAGCTCACCCACATATCCGCCAAAAAAGATGCAGCAAGCCAAGGCCATGATAGAGCCACATTAACCACGGTACCAAGAAAAGCCATCAAAAGCCAACTTAGTGATGACGTAGAGAACTAGCGGGGAAACTCGAAAAGGAACGGCGCGAACATGCCACTAAGATTGGCCAATCGATATTATTCTCGCAATAATTTTACTTCCACTAACCCGGAGCTTGAAAGAATGGCGTTACGCTTAACAGTTTTTTTAGTTACATTGCCTTATTGCGTAACCAACCAACAGTAAAGCTGGTTTGCTTAAGTGGCAATTTCGTTCGGGATCTTTTTTGTTATCAATATTGTACAGTAACAAATTTTCTGTTTCATTAATTCTATTCTCCTTGAAACGCTTTGAGTCGGTCTTCATAGGGCGTGAGGACAGCTGCTTAATAAATGTTCGCTTAGTGTAATCTGTGGTTTTGCTGATGTGGTCAGAACTTTTGGCCGTGTAACGCAACTGTTTCTACTTGTCTGATAGGTGACTCCCATGCACCTATTCCTGCGCTTCTAACATAAGCAGTATTTTAGGGTTGAATAATATCCAGCTGGTATATTAAAACATTACAGCATTAAACGCCTTTTCAAGGAACTTGCACATTTGCAGGTGGCTGTTAGGATTACTTCTTTAGGTCTGAAGGGTCAACGAGTGAAGGGCGTGGGGCGTAGGCCCATATATTGAAACAGCGCTTCTATGGCTCGGTAGTGATGGCTGATTGAGATGTTGATACCAGAGAATCATCCTCTGATGATCTTCCGCTTTTGCACTGGCCCTGTCGGGTGCGCCTTCCCCTAGCCGCAACAACAATGAAGCACAGCGCTTCATAAAAGAGCTACACCCGAGCTTAGCGGCACTGAGTAACCACAATCTTGTCAGTAACGTGTTCTTACGTTACAACATAGCCCTGCTCCCCAGCCCGTAGATCGAGCAAATTTCTCAGCGTCGCTGCATATCTATTCGAAAGAAAAAATGCGGGATATTTAAAGAACAAAATTTTGGTATTTAGAAATGCATCTTTATTTGTAGCCCATGCTTGATATCGTCTAGATAACGCCTGTCGTGAACGTGCCGAAGGACACGCATTGAGCGTTCTGAGCACTTTCACGCAACGCGTCATTTAAATCAAGTCAATCGTGAGCTTGAAGTTGAGATGAATTTCTGAATGCGGAGGGTAGAAAGTAAACGACGTGTGAAGGGCTGCAAGGATGGATGAATGTTATGAGCATCCCCTTTGGAAGGAGGCGCTGGGTCGGGCCACCAAGCTCCTGCTATTATACTGCCTAATGTCCTACCTAAACTAAAAAAGAAAAAAAAAAGAAAGAAAAACCACTATGAGCTCCCACAACCAAATTTTCTGACCCCCTATTGTGAACTTTGCTTTTGTACGTCTCCGTTTTTTGTCGTTTCCCCACTTTTCTTCCACCAATCTTCCAATGGCCTCTTGCTAATCTCTATTGCGGACATGTTTACTTTCCCCTGCTCTCGCTGAACCCAAGGGCTTTAAAGGACGCACAGGATGCACTGAAAGCGCCAGGCCAGCTCGTTTTATTTTTGCAATGTTAGTAAATGGTAGGAAGGAAGGTAACGTTCAAGTAATCCATTGCTGCTTAGTATTTGGTCTGTTACTTTTGTGGATCAGTAATTCGTAAGTGTAATCAATTAACATGTTGAAAGAAGCAGTTGTAATCGGTTACTTTTTCCTGTAACGGGTATTAGTCTTCTTCGAGCGCTTCCACCTAGTGCGCTGTTTGGTGGACAGCTTCGCGTGAACAACATCACGTTGGCTTCGGCTAAGTCTCCAGCCCATTCATTTGGCTTCTATTGACAGATTTCTCCTCTATGCTGTCTAAGGCTAATTTTGTAACGCAGTTGCCACAACGCTGCCGTCCAGAAGCCTTAGTGACACTCAGCGAACGCAATTTACTGTCTTCCACATTGTGAGGCAGGACTCAGCGTGTTATCGGGCAAAGTATAACACTAACAGAAAGGCTTGGAAAAGTAATTGCTTTACTGAACTGCGCTAAAGTTCTTTCGTGGTGTTCTTGTTTAGGATACATCGAGTATTACCTTCAAGGCGCTTACTAAATCTATACTGAAAGAAGGCCGGGATTGAGGAGCGCGAATGTTGGACGGCATATATTACACCTCACATGCAGAAAAAAAAAATTCACTCCAACTTTTTCTTGGGCTAAAATACGAGTGATACACACTCAGATCGACTTAACGTGATGATGCCTTCTCATAGATTCATCATCATCATCATCATCATCAGCCTGGTTACGCCCACTGCAGGGCAAAGGCCTCTCCCATGCTTCTCCAACAACCCCGGTCATGTACTAATTGTGCCCATGCCGTCCCTGCAAACTTCTTAATCTCATCCGCCCACCTAACTTTCTGCCGCCCCCTGCTACGCTTCCCTTCCCTTGGGATCCAGTCCGTAACCCTTAATGACCATCGGTTATCTTCCCTCCTCATTACATGTCCTGCCCATGCCCATTTCTTTTTCTTGATTTCAACTAAGATGTCATTAACTCGCGTTTGTTCCCTCACCCAATCTGCTCTTTTCTTATCCCTTAACGTTACACCTATCATTCTTCTTTCCATAGCTCGTTGTGTCGTCCTCAATTTGAGTAGAACCCTTTTAGTAAGCCTCCAGGTTTCTGCCCCGTAGGTGAGTACTGGTAAGACACAGCTATTATATACTTTTCTCTTGAGGGATAATGGCAACCTGCTGTTCATGATTTGGGAATGCCTGCCAAACGCACCCCAGCCCATTCTTATTCTTCTGATTATTTCCGTCTCATGATCCGGATCCGCCGTCACTACCTGCCCTAAGTAGATGTATTCCCTTACGACTTCCAGTGCCTGGCTGCCTATTGTAAATTGCCGTTTTCTCCCGAGACTGTTAAGCATTACTTTAGTTTTCTGCAGATTAATTTTTAGACCCACTCTTCTGCTTTGCCTCTCCAGGTCAGTGAGCATGCATTGCAATTGGTCCCCTGAGTTACTAAGCAAGGCAATATCATCAGCGAATCGCAAGTTACTGAGGTATTCTCCATTAACTTTTATCCCCAATTCTTCCCAATCCAGGTCTCTGAATACCTCCTGTAAACACGCTGTGAATAGCATTGGAGATATCGTATCTCCCTGCCTGACGCCTTTCTGTATTGGGATTTTGTTGCTTGCTTTATGGAGGACTACGGTGGCTGTGGAGCCGCTATAGATATCTTCCAGTATTTTTACATATGGCTCATCTACACCCTGATTCCGTAATGCCTCCATGACTGCTGAGGTTTCGACTGAATCAAACGCTTTCTCGTAATCAATGAAAGCTATATATAAGGGTTGGTTATATTCTGCACATTTCTCTATCACTTGATTGATAGTGTGAATATGGTCTATTGTTGAGTAGCCTTTACGGAATCCTGCCTGGTCCTTTGGTTGACAGAAGTCTAAGGTGTTCCTGATTCTATTTGCAATTACCTTAGTAAATACTTTGTAGGCAACGGACAGTAAGCTGATCGGTCTATAATTTTTCAAGTCTTTGGCGTCCCCTTTCTTATGGATTAGGATTA
Source organism: Dermacentor variabilis (assembly GCF_050947875.1). Classification (NCBI taxonomy): domain Eukaryota; kingdom Metazoa; phylum Arthropoda; class Arachnida; order Ixodida; family Ixodidae; genus Dermacentor; species Dermacentor variabilis. The sequence continues at coordinate 71,066,269 of NC_134577.1, forward strand.
TGTTAGCGTTCTTCCAAGATTGCGGTACGCTCGAGGTCATGAGGCATTGCGTATACAGGGTGGCCAGTTTCTCTAGAACAATCTGTCCACCATCCTTCAACAAATCTGCTGTTACCTGATCCTCCCCAGCTGCCTTCCCCCTTTGCATATCTCCTAAGGCTTTCTTTACTTCTTCCGGCGTTACCTTTGGGATTTCGAATTCCTCTAGACTATTTTCTCTTCCATTATCGTCGTCGATGCCACTGGTACTGTATAAATCTCTATAGAACTCCTCAGCCACTTGAACTATCTCATCCATATTAGTAATGATATTGCCGGCTTTGTCTCTTAACGCATACATCTGATTCTTGCCAATTCCTAGTTTCTTCTCCACTGTTTTTAGGCTTCCTCCGTTCCTGAGCGCATGTTCAATTCTATCCATATTATACTTCCTTATGTCAGCTGTCTTACGCTTGTTGATTAACTTCGAAAGTTCTGCAAGTTCTATTCTAGCTGTAGGGTCAGATGCTTTCATACATTGGCGTTTCTTGATCAGATCTTTCGTCTCCTGCGATAGTTTGCTGGTATCCTGTCTAACGGAGTTACCACCGACTTCTATTGCACACTCCTTAATGATGCCCACAAGATTGTCGTTCATTACTTCAACACTAAGGTCCTCTTCCTGAGTTAAAGCCGAATACCTGTTCTGTAGCTTGATCTGGAATTCCTCTATTTTCCCTTTTACCGCTAACTCATTGATCGGCTTCTTATGTACCAGTTTCTTCCGTTCCCTCCTCAGGTCTAGGCTAATGCGAGTTCTTACCATCCTGTGGTCACTGCAGCGCACCTTGCCGAGCACGTCCACATCTTGTATGATGCCAGGGTTAGCGCAGAGTATGAAGTCTATTTCATTTCTAGTCTCGCCGTTCGGGCTCCTCCACGTCCACTTTCGGCTATCTCGCTTGCGGAAGAAGGTGTTCATTATCCTCATATTATTCTGTTCCGCAAACTCTACTAATAACTCTCCCCTGCTATTCCTAGTGCCTATGCCATATTCACCCACTGCCTTGTCTCCAGCCTGCTTCTTGCCTACCTTGGCATTAAAGTCGCCCATTAGTATAGTGTATTTAGTTTTCCCTCTGCCCATCGCCGATTCCACGTCTTCAGAGCTGCAGCGGTGGCGTAGAGGTAGAACACCCGCCTCGCGTGCAAGAGGTCCGTGGTTCGAATCCCGGTGCCGGCAATTTTCCACCGGATTTAAAAAAAAAAAAATCCGCGTGTTGATAAAAATTGCACAAACAGGCCTGGAGTGTGGCCTGATCCCGGTGACCAGAACCGGTAACGCACTCCCTCACCAGAGCAGGATTGGCCACCCTGGTGCAGTACTTGGCCACAACCTCCTATGAACACAACTATCTCATAGATTGGCTGCCCTCAAAGCAATAGAACTTCAGAGGTAATAATGTTTTCGGATGGAGTGCTTCGTCAGCGCGAATATGTAAGGGGTAATAATCATAAGGCTAGAAATGCTTAGCATCACGACTACCAAATACGAATCACAAATCTGGGTGATCAGTTCAGAAATCATGTCGGCCGGAAAACGTTGACATTCTTTACTGAGAAGTAAATGCATAAATAAAACAAGAAAAAGAACATCTGAAAACTGAGGTCGTCGAGTTAGAGGGTGTTACAATACCCGGTTTTAGGCGAGACGGTGCGCCTAGTGGCCACCGTTTAATGGTGGTTCCCAGAAATTATTCTACCAAGAAAAGACTGTAAGCGTTCCAATCAATGCCAAGAAAGAAAAGTCTGCTGCAGCGAATTGTGTTGGCACACTTATAGCGTAAAGCTCAAGCGACTGAAGAAGGTATGACTCAGAGCTAAAGCTTCCTCCTCTTAACAAATAAAAAGAAACAGAAAATGGATCATTCTATAGTTGCATGTCGCCGAAAGCAATCCAAGTGAAACATAGAATGAAGTTTACGACCCTACTTGACCCACCTGGAGGTTGCGCGAAGCGCAATCTTTGCAGAGGGCGGGATGCGGAAACTGCCAAGTAGTATTTACGACAGTATCCGCGCGCCTTTAAGGTAGTGATTGATGAGAGATATCAAAAAGAAAGTTCCGCGCAATAAGCCGCTTTCCGCACATTTAATGTTCAGTTCGATACTGCCGTTTTGGGGACCCCTGCGTATTTTTTTTCTGTCGTAGGTGCGAGGTTCTGTCCAGGCCCTCAGATGTCACGGCCAATGACCAAGACTATAAGATTGGTGTTCTTTTTGGCTCTAGAGGGATAAAATGAAACTTTACTACCTTCGAGTTTTATTGCTGTTGCCTTGGCACTTCTCGACGACCCCGCGCTTGAGCCCTTGAGAGGGTGAGCACAGCGAAGTGAAGCTGGCACGCTCTGGCAGTGCCGGTGTGAGTTTGCCTGGCACTACGAGGGCCGGCGTTGATGAGGCATTTGGCACCGGTAATGTCTTTCAGGAGGGGGCTGCAGGCTTGGACGTTTAGTGCGATGACTTCAGTCTACAACTCTTCGTGCTCGCAGAGTTTGAGCGCACTTGTGAACGACTGAAAAGACAGCCCGACCCTCCCCACAAAGAGAATGAAAAAGAAGAGCTATATGTCGGAAAGCATTAAAGACGACAAGTACTTGTCTCATATAATTTGCTTTCAGAAATGTATTTTATGCTTTTTTCTGTTCGATCGCAACGAAAGACAACGCACAGAAATGTCTAGATACCATGACTAATCAGACATGCCTAAATATTGACAGTCCTAAGTAATTGAAGAGTGGCCTGAAAACAGGAGCAGCATCTTGCAATGGTGCGCAGTTCACCTTGAAAATACGTAGAACGCTTCTGTAGAAAGTGCTGAGAAAATATGTCGGGCACACTTCATAATTGCAGCTGTGCTGAGAGCGCCCACGAAACGTTCCTTGGTGGAACAAAAAATTTAGCAATTATCCGTCAACTAATTTCTTAGTGTTCATACGTGAAATTTTTTAGATATATACGTAGACAGCCTACGTTTACAAGCCACTGTGGAAACGAACTATCAAGAATTGTTTATTGAAGCGTTTATCATAGGTGGTCACGTGTTTGAGCTGCGAGAACCAGCGCTACGCTTGTGACTGGGAGAGGTGATTGTGGAATTTAGAAAAATGCCCGACAGACCGAGAAATGCCTCAGTGTAAGGAAAATGATGCCAGGCTATAACAAGATGGGCTCCGGAAGCCACGGCTTCGTTTCATACCGGGGCTGATTTTAGAGGCATTCACCATTGTTTTATTGAATTCTTACATTTCGAGCCATATAACAGGTTGGCAGAGCTGCAACCCGGAAGGATGATATATCGTAATGTGCGAGTGCTTTTCTTGTTTTTGCATGTACCAATGCAATAGGATTCTGCACGCGTAGAAGATCATTGTACTTATATAGCGGAACGTTCTGGTGAAGAAAAAACAAACTGCAAAGCCGTTCCAACCCAGAAAGACAATTTTTTTCCGAAATACATGTATTGACGATAACAATACAATACGTATATATGAACCGTCATGGTCGCAGGTGACTTAGAGACTATCAATTGTTTCCATCTAGTTATTTCTGTAGCACTCAATGCCCGACAAAAGCTACCGCAACACACCCCGACAGCAAGTAGCACATTCGACACCCACAACCGCGGCGAGTATGCAAGTACAAAGCCACCTGTGGCATTAAAAGAGGTATTAGGAAGCATGCTTCAAAATTTCCCGGCGCATTTCGAGGTGAGAACCCCCTCATGAAGCTTAGTGCCAGGACGGGAGATAAATATACAGGTTAATTAGAATAGCTGGTGTGTTTCCGGTGGCAGCGGAATTCGAACCTTAGCAAATCGCGCTTACAAAGCGGATGCTTTACCACAAGACAGCTACGGTTACGCTGTATCCTGTAAGCGCTCGCTCGATTCATAAGCGTGCATGACAAACAGGTCAACATTTTTCGACTTAATTTCGACTTGGTTGCATGCTAAACAAGTAGTTTGGCTTGTTGACAGAATGTGCGCGGGGGTTGTACAATGTAAACATCTTCAATTATAAGTCTAGATACCCCAAAACGCAGCGTTGAAGAGCGTCTCTACTCGATGGAGCAAAATGCGTCAGCCGAAGCGTTCGCTAAGACCTACCGTTAAAATTTAAATGTATTGGGAGTGGCTGTAGGAAAGAAATTACTGAGATCGAATGCAGAATTTAGAATCTATGTGAAGCGAAGCTTTTGCGAAGCGCTTAAATAAAATATTCGTATTTCGCGTTCTATTCTGGCGTCTATAGCCTAAGCGAACGCGCGCGGCAGTTTTTAATTTTATTGCCTTAGGCTTACTTTTACGTTACCGGGTACTCTTCCTTTATCATCTCTTTTTTTACTTTAGATGTACCACCCGATTCTTGGCGAATCCTAGGTTATGTATATGTGACATACTATGGAAATCATCATCAACACGCAGTAAACGTCTCAAAGAGTTAGTTGGTCTTGGCACGATTGAAGTATACGTGAAATTCGGGTCCAATAGGTAAATAGCTAATATTTGACCAAACAAAATGTAATCAGTACTTTAGTTAGATATAAATCAATATCGTGCAATTCTCTGCAGTTTACCATCGTTGCTTTAATGTATAAGCACCGGGTGCGTTTTATAACATGAGGCCGGCCGACTACGTAGCGTCTTCGCCTATACGTAGATGTTGACTAGGAAAGGAGACAAAAGAGAAGCGCTGATAACATTCAGCTGTCAGACAGTCAGGGCCAGGTGTGTTGCTTATAAAGAAAGGATAAAGAAAAAGAAACGTTGGTGGCTGCTATCTCTTGTGTGTGAGCATATTTACGCCATTCTCTACAAACTATCATTGGTTCGCTAGTTCAAGGTCGTTACACTTCAGGCATTTGACGGAGATCTGTGCAGAGAAGCACTCATATTGCGCCATCTGTATAATTCAGTGTGTAACAGAAGAATCAGGCTTGGTGTTCATGACACAAATTGGCTTGGGTAAAAACATTTGGTAGCGTGCACCATCGCATTTTTTTTTTCAAGTGTTAAAGCACGCTAACAAACGTTGCCGACTTCTAAATGATATAAGCATTTGCTATGCTAAGATTTTCACAAGGTTGATTAGTAAATGGTTTCCTCGAACAACCAATTTATCTGAAGTAGTCAGTGTATCAAGGGTTCATTTCGTTCACACACCTGTACTGCTTATATTTAAAACCATTACGAATACGTAGCGTACGCGAACATAGCTTCGTGGCTTCAGTGCGCAAATAAACGAGGTTCGTGTGCTTGCGTGTGCCGATGAAGATGTCTATTTGTCCGCATATAAAAGATAGCGTGGAAGTTACACTCGCCATCACACAGGCGTTTGGTAGGCTATCCAGGGCCTGCATTATTTTGAGAAATGCTGAGGTTTTTGGTTCAGCCAGTGGTGCGAGGTGCCAGCCCACTTTTCACGAATTCAATGGCAGCAGGACATTTTGCATGTCAGGGGGCTTTTCTCTCAGTAGGGTAATAGAAATGCTCACTGGTAAGCAGAAGTAAAAAAAAAAAAGACGTCGCAAAAATAGTTAATGACAGGGAAGACATCTGTTCATGTGCAGTCGTGCAGAAGATTGTAATATGTATGTATGTATGTATTGCACTGCTCACACCGGTGGTTGCAAGAAATACATACAGTTTATGCCAGGTTCATTTGGAGCTAACAATGTTTGTCTGTGAGATGGGATAATCCTTCATTCCCCTTGTTCGTAGCCAAATGGCTTTGCTCAACTCTTTGTTAGGCAACTTCTCTTTCGCTTCCTTGTACTTTTGTAAAGTGAAAAACCAACTCCTATGGGAATAGTTGAAACTTCGCTTATTTATGTACCTTGAAAACGTTATGGTGTCGTCGACTGTCAGAGACAGATGTCCATTTCACTTACGATAAAAACGTTTTTCCTTAGACTAAATTAGGCAAGTTTTCTAGGTAAAGTTTGGTTACAAGCAAAGAGCGGTTTTGTTTTGGGCTCGGCAAATTGTCGCCTGTGTTCTTGGCCTTAAACATTTTATTATTGTTATGTTGATTGCCAGGACGCTGTGTTGTTCTGAGACATCTTACAGAGAACGCTCAAAAATATGCACATTACACCATGTAAAAATTCGTCATCTGTCATTCAGGAATTTCGGTGTCCTAGCTTACGATATAATTGTTCTCCTTAGTTTGCATAGCCTCTGATGATGCAGGACGTGGCGCAGGAATTGTTGAAAGCCCGAGGTCTACTAGAAACATTTTTCCGGCTGTCTCCAGCCAATGAAAGTAGTTTGTATGCTGCTCAGGAGCCGCCACCAGATTTGATGACGATGCTGAATGCATGGATATGCTTACCCGATTTTTGGCTTTTTTGGCTTCAGATGCGCTGTCCTTGAATTTCTTTTTGCGCTATTTCAAGTCTAGGTAATAAAGAGTAAAAGTGTGTTGATACGCTTATTGAAACAAAAAGCCGCTCGAACGGAAACATGCTTGCCATTGAACATGCATTGCACTGAAGTTGTGCAGGCAGTAAAGAAAGAAAAGCTTGTGGTCTAATGGTTAGAGCACCGGGATTCTTCGCTGGGGTACCGAGGTTCAGTCGTTGCCGAGGGCATGTAAATCTTTTTTTACATACCCACTGACTAGTGTTCCTCCGATGGTTGGTTTGGATCCTCCATACAGCAGCTCGACTGATCCACTTCCTCGACGATGTACTACTCAGTAACCCACGTTGTAAGATCTGTCGCAACAGCACTAAGCCAGCAAGCACGCACGGTTAGAGAATTCCGGGAGGGTTACCATAGAAAGCGTGGTTTTAAAATTATTAGCGAAAGGCGAGATTTCTTTTTTTTGCCCGCAATATTTTGTGTGTCGCAGGAATGATTAAAGCCTCATTTTATCTCTGTTCCTTGCATATAGTAACGCTCTCTATGTGATCGCACAGAGGAAGTGTTGGGTTTTTCTTCGTCCAGTTCGTGACCTTTAGGACACCGGCCATCACAGCGCGAATGCGCTCACCTCGAACGAATTCGACAGTGCAAGGCTAATTCGGCTTAGACAATAAAGATAATTACTCAAAAGGTAATTTTGCTTTTATTTGAATAAAACGTCGAATATTACGAGCCAAACTAGAGACTGAAGTTTCTTTTTTTTAAATTTGCGGTTACTTATCACTGACGATCACGTCAGGATTATGCCATAAACACCAGAATGCATCTACTTACTTGGGCGCTTTTGCATAGCAAATGTCTTTGGCTTAATGAGCTTTGCCGTGCGGTAATTTATCCGGTGTTGAGAAATCCTAAAAAGCCTGCTTAGTGAAAGCTCTAAATACCAGTTCTTCCTAATTCAGGCCTTTACCTTTGGGCTGAAGATGTAAGAGACGATATCAGAGAAAATAATAACTAATGTGCAGCAGGACACATAATACACATATATACATATAGTCACTGGTGCAAGTGTGTCCAAATGGTTTAAGAGCGCAATAAGTGCAAGAGCCTACCTGTGCCCGAATCTTCATTATAAAGGTTGCGGCTTACTGCAGCTGCCGTATTCTGTTTAATTCGCACGTAGGCCTCTTCTGAAACAAAACTGGCCTTGCTATTTATAGAATATACGTGTATAGAGAATTTTTTGCGCTAGTCAAACTGTAGACACGCCGCATGGGTGCATTCCAATATAGGAACTGAAACGGCCAGCGCCGCACATCCTCGAAAGGCCAGGCTGCTAATATTATGGCTGCAAAGGAAAGCTAAAGTCCTCGTCTATCCCTGCGCGGACACCTCTGGACCATTTACCATCAAGCGGATCTAGCAATCTTTCCTGACAAACGATAGCGTTTTATATTGTCAAACTGAGAGAGCGAAATCCGGCACTGCGATTACTTAATCACCTTAGTAATCCTGTGGATAGTATTTGTTTCCACACCTCTCTCCCCGAGCCGGCTGTGTTTTTGAAGTCGAGGCGTTTTTATTTTGGTGTCTACGTGCTTTCTTATGCTTTGCGGAAGCTCCTAAAGTTTATTTCAGTGCGATTAGATTCGTTCGCTTAAGGGTAATTCCCATTTTAATCTTTTTCCATTTGAAGCGTTTTGTGCCTGGGACATTTGGGATATAAGGAATTTAGTTGGAAAACAAATCGATTTAAGGAAATTTTTACCCTCCATTCTTGCATTTCCTATAACTCTGAATAAAAGCTGCGATTTACCGCTTCTCTGAACATACCATTAAAATCACAGAATTCCAGACCATCACCTGTAGATATATGGCTACAAATTTTCTCGTCAGAGATTGATAGACAGACACAAATTACGAATCAGCGCATGACTGCCGTACTACGAGAAGCGAAACGAAGACGTATTGCGAAAGAATTGGATGAAATGTTGCTGGCATCAGCATCAACACATTGCGCTCCTGCCCTCTAGGGCCGAAAACACGGGAAACGTCCTGAGAAGAAGCGGGTGGCTTCTTGGACACCATACACAGCCCTAATCTAAGTACATTATTCTTTTCTTCAAAGCATTCATTCTTATAAAAAAAATGCAGGCGCTAAGTTTCAAGCTCAGGATGCGGCGGAAACATTAACAGAAATGGAGCAATTAGTGGGCTCAAGTTGCGAGTCAATTCTTTCTCTGAAGTCCCTGGCTGAAGAGAGTGTCACACTGTGGTGTCAATATAGAACTGTACTTTCTTTCCGTTCTCTGCTTGCATACTTTTTGTTTACCCCTCTCATGCCAGCTTTAGCCATCGACTTGAGAGGGCAATGAGCAAACCCGTGAGCAAACCGATAAGGCCGCCTGCAGGATCGATTTGGGTTCCATGAAATAGTATTTGTCATGGCACCATCTGAGAATTTCGTACACATTACGAGCACAAGTTCTTGGACGAGTTGGTGATGAGGCATTCTTATTTACGTATGGTCGAATGCGCCACAAATAAAGAATCTCTTCTCGACATGCCTTGTCACTAGCATTAATCGGTTATGTATCAACGCCAATGTGCAATTGTAGCATGCACATTTCCGAAGGACTTATGTTACTTATGTTACCAATTGCTGTTTGTGTATAAATTATGCCAGGCAAAGCAATAATTAAATTTGAATGATATCACTTTGTCCACCATAGACTCATTTTTTTTCTTTCCAGCATTTAGGGCTGCATTGAAGCATCTTTAGCGCCACCATTAGGAAGTGTCCGCAAGAGCCTTTTTAGCTGCTTTGTACTGGTAATAGCGCGGTATGCTTTATTTTTCGCGCTGTCGCCAAGGCTAGAGCTAATGCTTGTGATGAGGACTTGAAGCTTGTATAATTCCACTCCTCATCAATACAAGCCTTCTAATCCTGTGAATGTCTCTCTTGTTTGGACTGTAAAAATGCGTCATTTATCTACAGCACATACACAAACTTTCTTTTTTTTCCGCGGCATACCGTTACTTTATTGCTCAGAACGTGTAGTTTACAGCCCCAATTACATTGGTAGCCTTTTGGGGCAATGTTCCAAGCGTTTCTTTCGCACTCATGAAATAATAATGGCTATATGTGGTCTCGTGGAGCTATATTGTTTTTGAAAGCGTTCATGAGCTCCCTTACAACAATATATTCTTGGTATTTCAATTCCCAAAAGTACAAAAGCGAATGTTCATTATCAATTCCTTCTTAGAATCCTTAATGCCTGGAGGCATACCAAAGTGGTTGTATGTAGGAATCTATTATTAGAAAAAATTGTAGCAAAGTGTCATCCACCATCTTTTCCAGGGCACGGTAAAACAAAACTCCTCGCTCGATAGCATAGCGAATCGCCTAGGGGCTGCTTTCACTCTGGTTCTCTTGTGTCCTCCGATTGCAGTTCGGTTCTATAGACGAAACAAGGGATTCCTTGATCCTGGAAACCATAAAACAATCTAGACGTGTTCTTTCTTCTTTTTTCGGTGCAGTTTAGACATAGAAATATCAGCGACTTAAATGAAATCCGCGCGATCAACGATGGCCACCGTAGACGACGTTTTCCCTCACATTCACCCGTGCCTGTTTTTCTACGGTGACTCCATCAGCTTCGTTTAAATTAGCGCTCGAGGGCAAAGCTTGCTTCGATACAAATTCTTCGGGAACGCGAACGCCTGTTTAGTGCACATCAGCGCCACCTTTATTTGTCCAATGTTTATTGAAAGCACTGCTCCTTTATACATAATGAAGCGATTTTTAGTCGTGTTAAGCATATTTCCGGCTACAATAATATTTTCGCATACGAGAAGAAAAATAGACCTCGCAGTTGTTGAGCCACGCAATTTGCCCCCTCTGCATTTCCAGACAAAAAAAAAAATGAAATGTTTTTAGAAAAGAGCTTGACGATCACAAAATTAATTTTTATTAATACTGAAAAAGAAAAAGCGCCTCGAGGCGTAAGCGTCTGCAGCGTCGAGATGGTGCATTGTCTAACTACAATTTATTCACTGAAATGTTAAGACATCCCCGCAAAGTTCATCGAAGCAGGCCTTCCCGTAAAAGATGAAAACCTAACAGTGATACCACGTTAGCGCACATCACTCTGCGCATGTTCGGAGCGAATCACCAGCGGCACGTATATAGACTAGACTTCCATTTGTGGGTATCTCTCTTTATTGGCTCTGGTAGCGAGACGCAGAGCTATGCAGTGCGCCTAGCTGCACCTTTAGCCAGAGTTGCTCGTGTTATTGCGGTGTGCTTGAAAGGCACCAGACCTTAATACTTGAACACCTGCAGCACAAAAAAACAGTGCGTGAATTAGGCGGTCTTTGGACCTGAGCAAATATGGCGGGTTTTTATGCGATTCAAGGTTGTTTTAGAAGCTTCCGCCGAAAAGTAGGATACGTAAGCGCAATTACTTAGGGTGTTTAGTTCAGAGCGCACGTCGCCGCTAAAAAGAGCACAGCGAAAATTGCGGCGTTTCGGTTTGAAAGCAGAACGCCGTTGGAAAGTGTCATCCGAACGTATATTCGAACTTGTGGAAACCAGTGAGCGTGGCTTCGTTTACACGTGGGTGCACTGCGAAGGTGGTTCTGCATCATTCGCGGAATGATCAAGGCGACAATTTCGTTTTAAAATCCTCAGCATCCACACGGCCGGGGATCGCGAGCCGCACTAGCCCATACAGGCGGCATCGGAACAGGTCTCAGAGATGAGGGCTGACTCAGTGTTTCCAGATCACTACGCATATTCGTCATGAATATCAACTTTACTGGCGATCGAAGCACCTAGAAAAAGAACAGTAACGGATGGTAAATATTTGACTTTACTTTGTGTACACTTTTGTGGCTTTGGACACAGAATTACATATTGACGCACAATACTGACACAACATTTATATCAATGTTTATAAACAGAATATGTTTCAATCTGTACACACTGCTACAAAAGCAATCTGCATTCTGCGAGCACAAGCCACATGTGCGTCGTTAAAGCGTAGAAACGTCAGCCAACGTGTTGTCACAATGAATGATTTTCGGTAAGTCTCACTGTGGTCCGATTGTCCACTGAAACATTGGATTGCGTTCAATTCTGATAACCTGGCAACTGAACAATATCAGAACTCATAGGAAACGCAATCGGAAGTGCTGACTTGATTTCTTCGAGCCAAGCAACGCACCAGCACGATTAATCAGAAGCAGCGCTGTGTGCAAAATTTCGTCTTCTATTTCGTTAGAATCGTGCTTCTTTGAGCGCTGACTAAGCTGCGCAAGCTAGTCAATAGGTAGACCACCGAGTTGGTTTTCATATGCTGCGGCAGTTTAAGCACAATACATGCCATGTTGAATGCGCAAACACGTGCAATAATCATGTCCAAACATCTGAAGGAAAAGAAAAATCGTACATCTCTGGCTTTATGCGTAAGCACCTCGCTCTTTGAGTTCGGCGAAGCTTGCCTGCCGAATCATTACATAAATAGTGCAGCAATAGTCACCTTATCAGTAATATAGGGACGTCAGGAGTTAGCATTAATGAGAAAATCTACAAACATTTGTTTGGCATACAAAAACAAACCAGATGACGCACCTTTTAGGCACACGCCAAGTCCACATGATTGCCATCTTTTTGAAAGGGTTCATCGCACTGCCCAGCGCGCAACCAAACGCGGCCCCGAAACCCTCAGCATTTCGGAATGGCTCGTCGCATTCGGCCCCGGTGAAGGGCAGCAGGGTGTCGCTTTTACAGCACAGAGCGTAACACGATGCGATGAATAACATCGCGGCACCGCCGTAACCCTCGAGCCCTTCGAGGTGTTCGTCCCCTTCAACCCCACCGGCAGCACGGTATTGCGTCGTATGACACGCCCAAGGATAGCATGCGCATAACTTGGAGGATTCTGACAGGACCACCCAAGTCTCGAGGACGGCTGGCTTTGTTGGCACTTTCGAGGACCCGCTTAATGGCGTCGCCAGCGTCCCGAGATCTGGCGCAGCTACGCAGAGCAAAAAAAAAAATATATTACAGAGATCAGCACGCGGTAACTACGGCGTGCCTCATAATCAGAAGGTGGTTTTGGTACTAAAAGCCCCGTCATTTAATTTTTTAGAATATGCATAAACTAGCTTACGGGGTCCCCTTATTGCCGTTTACATTAGCAAAGAGCGACTATTACGGGGAAAGCCGTTTGCGGCAGGCTGAGCGAACTTTGGCCGCGGCCAAAACGCAAAGCCAAGCGGCGACCGATCAGATCAGGCCAGTAGGGTATCATGGTGGTAGGCAGGCACCTCTAACCAGAGGGAGAGAGAAAATTTGATGACATCAAAGGCAGATATTTGGTCCTAGGCTCAGCCAGCTACTCGGCGCTTTGCTAAGTAGAGTTCCTTGCAAGATCAATGGCCGCCAGTTGCGTTTCTTACATTACTGCTGTCGTCCAACTTTGGTTCCACTAAAGGTGGAAAATTTTTCCTAACAATGTCCACTTAGCTAGTAGAAAAGCGTTGAACATAAAAGCACAACAGATGTGGAGCGCCATTCCATATATGAGATTTTCGTTTACTTCTTAATGACACATAATGAAACGCGCAACTTCGTTCTAGTGAAGCATGCTCTGTTTTCGGAACTGTCTTCCACAAATCTGCACCTTTTTAGGCGGAATGCTCCTTCATGCATGTCTTTTTGGAATCATATGTAGGTTATGGGACAATGTGCCACATGTTTACCCTATGTGCTTAAAAAGAAAAACTTTCTGTGAGTGGAATGACGTTCCACATTTTTGCAAATCGTGAACAAGGTGAATGCAGGAGCCAACGTTTCGACAATTGGACTTGTCTGCTTCAAGACGACGTACGCTTTCCTCGCCAAAGTTTATATAGGTGGGGTTCTTCTAAAGGGGAGAAGGTGTGAGGCGGGAGGGTGCGGAAACGAGGGAAGGTGTGGTAGCATGGCGAATTGAGAGTAAAGGAACGCTCTGCACAAGGCCGAAGCCAAGTCACCCCCCCCCCCTACCCTGGTCTGTCAACGCACGCGGGTTAGCCGGCGTGTCAAGGGCGTCTGAGACGCCGGCTGCAAAAAAAAAGGCGGGGGGGTGGAATGGAAAGGAAGAAATAGAAGGGGGGGATACGCCAAGAAATCAAACTGTTGTTGCCCATAGCTTGAAGTTTAGCATAGCGAATAGACTCTAAAGCTCCCTTTGAAACCTTTATGCCTATTGGTTATATGCCTTTATATGCCTTTATGCCTATTGGTATAGCGAATAGACTCTAAAGCTCCCTTTGAAACCTTTATGCCTATTGGAAAGAAAATGAGTTTGTTTCTTTTTCTTCTGTAACAGGGCAGTAGTCAGCCTGGGCTAAGCTTGCAGTTATAAAGAAGTGTAAGAAAGTTCTTTCTGATATGACCGTTTTGTTCCAAGATCAGATTATACGACCGTTGTTATCTGGTTACAGTTAAACCTGATATCAATCAAGTTATCAAATGACTCTTGAGGTGTTTCTAAAAACCGACTTGAACTTTACTTTAACTGTTATTTATGTTTTATAGAGATCCTAAGATCATAAGATCACAAGATCATAAATGTGTGTTTATGGTGGTAAGATGGAGTGAATTTCGAATAACTGCAATATCTATAAGGCCGGCAAAAATTTAATTGTGAATTTTTACACGCCAAACCCACGATCTGATTATGAGGCACGCCATAGTGCAGTCCGGAATAATTTTGACCACCTGGGGTTCTTTACCGTGCAACTAAATTAAGTACGCGGTGGTTTTCGCAATTCGCCCCCATTGAAACGCGACCGCGGTTCTGAAATTCGATCCCACGACCTCATGCTTAGTTGCCAAACACCATAGCCACTAAGCAGCCACAGAGCTTAACAACGCTCGTGGTAAATGTTTCTGAAAGCCTCCCTCCACAGTCTGGGACAATATTTAACTGCAACATCAAAACAGTGCAATTCCACCTTTTAGTAAATTTTATCCCGAATGTGGTTTTCATCATCATCAGCCTATGTTTGTCCAGTGCAGGACGAGGACCTCCCTTTGCGACCTCCAATTACTCCTATCCTGCGCCAACCGATTCGAACTCAAGACTGCAAGTTCAATTTCATGCCCCACCAAGTTTTCTGCCATCTTCGCCGGTGCTTCCCTTCTCTTGGCACCCATTCTGTAACTCCAATGGACACCCGGTCATCTAACCTAAGCATCACATGGCCTGCCCAGCTCCATTTTTTAATGCCAATTAGAATCCTCGTTTGCCCTCTGATCCGCACATCACTCTTCCTCTCTCTTTACGTTACGCTTACATTCTTAGCTCCATCCATCATTGCGCGGTCCATAAGTTGTTCTCAAGTTTCTTTGTCAACGTCCTAGTTTGTGCTCCATATGTTAGCACCGGTAGAATGCAATGATCGTACTTTCTTTCCTTTCAACGACAGTGGTAAGCTCGTACCTAGCAGTTTAGGATCTGGCAATGTCTCCCGTATGCACACCAACCCATTTTTTTTTGTTCTCTAAGTTTCCTTCGCATGATCGGGGTCCTCCGTGAGTAAATGACCTAGGTCAACCTACTCCTTCATGCACTGTAATAATAATAATTATGGGTTTTTACATGCCAAAACCACTTTCTGATTATGAGGCACGCCGTAGTGGAGGACTCCGGAAATTATGACCACCTGGGGTTCTTTAACGTGCACCTAAATCTAAGTGCGTTTTCGCATTTCGCCCCCATCGAAATGCGGCCGCCGTGGCCGGGATTCGATCCCGCCACCTCGTGCTTAGTAGCCTAACACCATAGCCACTGAGCAACCACGGCGGGTTTCACGCACTGTAGATGCTGACTCTTATTCCCTTGTTAGGCCATTGAGCATTGTGTTTCCCTTCTGCATATTAATCTTCAACCCCACTCTCACACTTTCTCTGTTAAGGTCCTCAATCGTTTGCTGTAGTTTGTCCCCAGTGCTGCTCAACAGGACAATGTCGTCTGCAAACCGAAGGTTGCTGAGATATTCGCCGTTGATCCTCACTCCCAAACCTCCCCAGTTTAACAGTTTGAATACTTCTTCCAAGCATGCAGTGTATAGCATTCGGGAGATCGTGTCTTCGTGTCTGACCCCTTCCTTTATAGGCATATTTATACGTTTCTTGTGGAGAATCACGGTGGCAGTGGAATCACTGTAGATATTTTCCAAGATATTCATGTATGCCTCATGTACTCCTTGATTACGTAATGCCTCTATGACTGCCAGTATCTCTACTGAATCAAATGCTTTTTCATAATCTATGAAAGCCATATAGAGAGGTTGATTGTACTTTGCAGATGTCTCGATTACATGATTGGTTATATTGATGTGATCCGTTGTAGAGTATCCCTTCCTGAAGCGAGCCTGTTCTTTTGGCTGACTGCAGTTGTGTTGCCCTTACTCTATTATAAAATATCTTGGTGAATCCTTTATACAATACGGTAATTAAACTAATGGGCCTATAATTTTTCCATTCTTTTACGTTTCCTTTTTTGGGGATTGGTATGATGTTGGCATTCTTCCAGTCCTCTGGAATCCTTGAACTCGTGAGACATATCGTGTAAAGGGCCGCAAGCTTTCGAAACCTGACATCTCCTCCATCTTTGATTAAATCGACCGTTATTTCATCTCCTGCCGCTTTTGGCCGATTCACCTCTTGTAAGGCCCTTCTAATGGCATCGGTAGTTATCGGAGGGGCTTATGTACCGTGTTCCTTACTACTTCGGGTAAAGGCAGCATGGCTGCTCTGGGTATTGTACATGTCAGTATATAATTATTCCGCTATATTTACTATATCTTCGAAATTGCTGATGGTATTACCCCATTTATCTCTCAGTGGGTACACCTTCGCTTGTCGTATGCCAAGTTTCTTTTCTCACTGGTTTCATGCTGCGTTCATTTTTTACTACTTCCTCAGTCATTCTCAAGTTATTGTTTCGAACATGCCTTACCTTCTCCTACTTGATCAGTTTTGACAATTCCGCGACTTCTATTCTAAGCTCTTGATTTGGACACTTTACTTATTGTGGTTTATTTATTAGGTCCTTCGTTACTTTCGCGCGCTTACCTACTGTTTCATTTCTTCTTCTTCCATTAGGGCTTTTCCAGGTACACTTTCTGTTGCTGCGCTTCCTGAAGAAGATATTCATTATGCGGAGCTTTATCCTCTCCACAATTTACACCAACAACTCTCCTCGAACGTTCCTAGAATCCATGTTGTAGTTGCCAATCGCTTGTTCGCCAGCCTGTGCTTTCTTCACTTTTGCATTCAAGTCTCCCATGACGACAGTTTCCGGGTGTTTGTTAAGTACTGTTAGGCTTTTGTGGAGCAAACTAATATTTGTGCCCTAATGTGAATCAATAACCACTAATGCAATTAATCTTTTTAATAAGTGACCAGGACATAGCGACTTATCATGAAATTAACTTACGCGTGTTCCAGGAATCGACCTATAAAGTGTGGAAAGGGTTTGATGTCACAGCTAATTTAAGATAATTGGCTCGCACAAAAAAAAAGAAAACAGATGCACGATTTATATATGTGTAACGGAAACTACACAAAAATGTCACTGCATGTGGTCCGTTCAAAGAGTACTGATACCTAGACAAAATACTTTTCTTTCATATTTTGAAATCTGCAGAGAGTCCCTTGTTAGGTTTCGCTCGGTTCGAGCCGCAAAGGACATGAGAGTGGGACAACAACTTAGACAAAATACTTTTCTTTCATATTTTGAAATCTGCAGAGAGTCCCTTGTTAGGTTTCGCTCGGTTCGAGCCGCAAAGGACATGAGAGTAGGGACAACAACTTAGTGTAGAAAATTGCCTAAGGAAAGGAAAGCCACGTTGTTTTTCTGACCATACCAAGAACCGACGCCAAAACTTTATTCTGCAGACAACCAGAGTTTGTGCAATGCAACGACGACACACGGCGAGCTTTGTACGAAAACCGGTGCGACGTTGCATGGTGCGCAGCAAGCTGAATTGCTAATGTGTTTCAGGCTGTAGTCCTGGCTGCACCTCTGTGACTTCGCCGATATGGCGCTGGGCCACGTGAATATTATTCCTCTCCTACCTCCCTTCTCTTAGGGTTCACCGCCATTGTAAGGAAAAGATGTGACGAAGAGAGAGCGAGAGTGTCAAGAAAGGGGGGGGGGGGGAGGATCTACCTTCGTTGCACCTGGCTGAAATACAAGACTGACATGAGAGCCCGAATTGCCTCGGTAGGTGTAGTCAGTGTAACCAGCATGTTTTATCGAATAATTTCTCCCTATGTCTCCCTATGCGGTTTCCCTTCCGCATATATATACATTGTAGCGAACGTGTTCAGGTTTCTCTGAATTCTAGATGAATAACTTAGCGCTGTGGTTGTGGCCCTAGGAACCGAAGACACGTATCGCCGAGGAAAGAAGTTGCACAAAGCTTTCTTTCATGAGCACGTGCGAAAATTAAGTTTTTGTCGGTAAGAAACTAAGAAAATGTTATCTTAGATTTGGCGAAGCTCAGAGGAGAACAAGGCCGCATAATCTCGAAAATGTGCAGGCCTATAGACGGGTATCCTCAATGGCACTGCACTCTTTTGTGGATATTTGGAGTAGATGAATAAATAATGTTTCATCCACCCGAGGGAATCAGCCAGGCATGGTTAATATCGGTTGGCTCGCCACACATGGGAATGTTGGATCAATATTTCATTGAATGCATGGCTTCAATAACTTACGGTGAAATGAAAGTCCACGGCAGCAGTTGGTTGGGCACCAACAGGCAAGAATGTACGAACGTTAGCAGGAATAGGCAGCCGGCTTTCTACCTATCGGTGAGGGAGAGCAACACGTAACGAAAATGAGATAGAAAGAGAATAACAGGTGGCAGATGCTTGGACGCACGAAAAACCTCCCTCCGCGTTGCGTTGTGCTCAGACAGTCGCTCATAGGCACCGTGATCTTACTGAAAATCGGTAATAAAGGCCTGAACAGTTGCACCAAGCACTCTCAAAGCTATCTTTTAGGGTCTGGATCGAAAAACTTTACATAATATAGTAAGCATTATCACTGACTTATGGTGGTAATACGGCTTCATTGTAATAAGATAAAACTTCAGTAATAAAAATAGGCGGAACTTGGCTACCTAAAACAGCGCTGCGAAAATCAGTTAATACATTTTAACGTATTTTTTGACTAACAGGAACACTAGACGTGTAGTAAGTGCCACATTAGTGGCTATGGTGTTGGACTGCTGAGCTCACGGTGGCGGGATTTAATCCCGGCCACGACGGCCGCATTTCAATTGGTGCGAAATGCGAAAACACTCGTCTACTTTGATCTAAGTGCACGTGGAATAGGCCCGGGTGGTCCAAATTATTCCGGACGCTCCCACTACGGCGTGCCTCATAATCAGGTCGTGGCTTTGGCACGTCAAACTCCGTAACTTTCTCTTAAGGCGCCACGTAAGATGAGATATTAAGCGTCTGTGTTTTTGTGGTATACCGCTTTCACCATTTGGATTTGACGTGTTGGCGTTGCTTAGCTCGACCGGGGATCTACCTGGCTGAGCGCCATTTTCTTCTCTTCGTCGTGTCGCCAAGGCCAAGGATACACCGATGGTAGGTTGCTCCCTATGTGGTTTATGTTACCCCCCCCCCCCCCGTATTCTGAATGTGCCATGACTCCAGTAGTAGTCTTTTTGCGAGTCCTCCTCTGTTTGAAAGATTTGGTCAGCATTTGCCCTCCCCGTGCATGCCCCCCTGCCGCCTTCCGTCAACGGCACTCTCGCGGGTCAAGTTCCCCCAGTATCGGTCGTCCCAGCGGACCAGCATCGCTGCAGCTATCCGACCCTTTCCCCCGCAGGGGCGTCTGCGTAAGCAGGCGTTTGGTGTGTTGCGACACCACGTACCCGAGCACACGAGGGTTGGACCCTCCCGCGTGTAGCCGTGCGCGGCTTAGACGTGTCCGGGGAAAGGGGGATCCTGGGGGTTGAGCCAATGCCGGGTGTTCGGACCTTTAAGGCCCCCCGGCGGACGCAACACACCTGTTTGGCCTCTGCTTCACGTAGACAGCATCCCCGGACTGACCCACCCGGGGGAAATCGGCAGTCGCCTTTTCCTGTCTCTCTCTTCCTACAACCTTTGTCTTTCCCTTACTTTCCACCTTTCCTGTCTCCTTCTCTCTTCTATTCACTTCCTTCTTCTTGGCGGCAAGGGTTAACCCTGTGTGGCTATCCAACCTTGGGTACACCATATTTGGTTATAGTGGCGGCGTACGGCTGGCGTCGTGCAGACTTGCATGCAAGCTCTGCCGCGTCCCCTCGTTGGGCTCCGTGGTGGGCGGTCGGCGCGGTTGCCGAATTTTTATATATTTCATGGAAACTTCTTTTCCCAAACTTCCTGATCGCCCTCAGAAACGGGGGCGCACCGAAGATCTCTTCCAGTTTTTCGGACGACAAGTCCACAACTTTCCGCGATTCCACGTGATTCACTCAGAAAAGCCAGACAAACTAGTGCGATCCATTTCACCGTTCCTTGTATCCAAGTCTCTGACCGAAGTTTTTGGTACAGGATATCAGGTGTCGAGAATGTCAAGTGGTGATCTCCTTTTGGAGCTCCAAAACCAGAAGCAGTATGAGAAGCTGCCGAAACTTGTGTCATTTGGAGAGACCCAAGTAACAGTAACCCCGCACCGTACCATGAACACAAGCCGCGGTGTTGTCTCGGACGATGACTTGCTGGAGCTCACTGAGGATGAACTCTTGGAGGGCTTCAGTGATCAGAATGTTATCAATGTTAAAAGAATTAAGATCAGGCGTGACAGCAAAGAAATCAAGACCAAACACCTTATATTGACTTTCGGCTCAAGTATTCTGCCCGAGTCTGTAGAGGCCGGGTACATCAAGCTCCGTGTTAGGCCATATGTCCCAAACCCCCTTAGATGTTTCAAATGCCAACGCTTCGGCCACAGTTCGCAGAGCTGCCGAGGCCGTCAAACCTGGGCGAAGTGCAGTGCCCACGAGCATAATTCTGAAGCTTGCAAGAACACTCTCCATTGTGTAAACTGTGAAGGCGAGCACGCCGCATACTCGCGGTCGTGCCCGTCCTGGAAAAAAGAGAAAAACATAGTCACAATCAAAGTTAAGGAAAACATATCGTTCAAAGAGGCACGCAGGCGGGTGTACTTCCTGCCAAAGAACACCTTTGCCGAAGTGGCGCGTCAGGGGGCAGCGCCACAACGGTCTCCGGCGGCTGTCCGACCCACAGGCAGTGAGTCGGCAGTTACGCCATCTGCACCCACGGTGGTTGCAGCTAGCGCTGCTCCGCCTACTCAGCAAACGGGGCCATCGACCCCGAAGGTGGGCGCAGCCGAGGCTGCCCCAACCTCCCCGGCCCCTTCCAGCGCTGGCAACAGCCGGCGCAGCCAAATCCCGCAGGGTGCCCCATCGACCTCCGGGCTTGTGGGCGCAGGAGTCTTGCCCTCCAAGGCAGGACTCTCCCTTGTAACTTCTCGCTGGCAAGAGCACGTGTCCGGCGCCTCACAAGAGGCAATGGACACTACACCTATCCCCAAGGCGCACCAAACGCCTAAGGAGCGTCGAGACTCCCTCGAACGCTCCAGAAAGAGCAGAACTCCCGTTACAGGGCCTCGAAAGAGCTCTGTAACCTAACGCAACACCTCCCTTTCCATATACACACAGCACTTATTTCCTTCCAATATGGCTACACAAATAATTCAATGGAATGTCAGAGGTCTCCTTAGGAACCTTGATGACGTACAAGAGCTTATCCAAAAACACAATCCAAAAGTGCTGTGTCTACAGGAAACACACTTAACACCACAACACACAAACTTTCTCCGACCGTATGTCAAGTTCCGCAAAGATCGCGATGATGCTGTCGTATCATCAGGCGGTGTTGCCATTTTAATTCATAAAAGTATCTCCTGTCAGCGTTTACAGCTACAAACGCCCCTCGAAGCAGTGGCGGTTCGAGCTGTTCTTCTAAATAAACTCATCACCATTTGCTCCCTTTGCGTACCCCCAAACTACAAATTAACAAAAGACGAATTCCAATCCTTTATAGATCAGTTGGCAGAACCTTATGTTGTTCTTGGCGATTTCAATGCGCACAGCTCCCTCTGGGGCGACTCTCGTATAGATGCGCGAGGTCGTCTTGTTGAACAGTTCCTTCTTTCTTCTGGTGCGTGCCTTCTGAATAAGAAGAAACCCACATATTACTGTCTTGCAAACAATACCTTTTCTTCAATTGATCTGAGCATAGTTTCCCCGTCCATACTGCCTGAACTCGAATGGGAAGTTACGAACAATCCTTACGGAAGCGACCATTTCCCCATACTATTAAGAACACTTAAAGAAGACGAATATCCACCACAGGCTCCTAGGTGGAAGACTGACACAGGAGATTGGGAGAAATTCCGAACCTTAACTAGCATATCATGGGATGACATGTCCGCGTTAGGAATCGATGCTGCTGTGGAATATTTTACAGCCTTCATAGTAGATGCCGCAACTAAATGTACATCACAAGTAAATGGATTGGCATGCAAACGGCGTGTCCCGTGGTGGAACGACGATTGTAGGATCGCCCGTAAGAAACAAAACAAAGCGTGGGGGCTCCTACGCTCCTCCCCGACTGCGGAGAATCTTATCAATTTTAAAAAAGCAAAATCCCAAGGCAGGCGAACCCGCCGACAGGCCAGAAGAGAGAGTTGGCAGAACTTTTTATCAGGTATCAACTCGTATACAGATGAGGCCAAAGTCTGGAACAGGGTTATTAGAATAAGAGGGCGGCAAACATATTCACTCCCTTTGGTAAACACAGAAGGCGATACCCTGCAAGCTCAGGCAGACTCACTTGGGGAGCACTTTGAGCGCGTGTCAAGCTCAATCAACTATTCCCAATCCTTTCTTAAACTTAATGAAATAGAAGAACGTAAGCCAATCTTACGAAAATCCAGACAGAATGAACCGTATAACCAGCCTTTCTGTATTGCCGAGTTGAGAGCTGCATTGAACACATGCAAAAGCACTGCACCGGGACCTGACCGAGTCATGTATGACATGATCAGAAACTTACATACTGACACACAACTTATACTTCTCACACTTTTCAACACTATTTGGGCTGCGGGATACCTCCCATCCACATGGAAACAAGCAATTGTGGTCCCTGTTCTTAAGCAGGGTAAAGACCCTTCCTTGGCGGCAAGTTACCGCCCGATAGCTCTTACAAATTGTCTTTGTAAGCTTTTTCAAAAAATGGTTAACCGCAGACTTGTATATTTCCTTGAACTCAACAATATGCTCGATCCCTTCCAGTGTGGCTTTAGACAAGGGCGGTCCACAACCGATCACCTTGTGCGCATTGAGGGAAACATTCGCGACGCCTTTCTACATAAACAATATTTCCTATCCGTATTCCTCGATATGGAGAAGGCGTACGACACCACGTGGCGCTACGGAATCTTGAGAGACTTGTCGGGAATTGGCATCCGTGGCAATATGCTCGTCCTAATAGAAAGCTATTTGTCAAATCGTACCTTCCGAGTAAAAGTTGGTAATGCACTGTCACGTCCTTTTACGCAGGAAACTGGTGTACCAAAGGGAGGCGTGCTGAGTTGCACTCTCTTTATCGTTAAGATGAACACACTACGTGCTTCACTGCCACCGGCCATCTTTTATTCCGTATACGTAGACGATATACAAATAGGCTTCAAATCCTGCAACCTCACAGTATGCGAGAGACAGGTACAGCAGGGCTTGAACAAGGTTTCCAAGTGGGCAGACGAAAACGGATTCAAAATCAACCCCCACAAAAGTTCCTGTGTTCTTTTTACTAGAAAGAGAGGCCTGGTTCCAGATCCTTGTGTTCAAGTCTGTGGACATCAAATACCTATCAACAAAGAACACAAATTTCTAGGTATCATACTAGACTCCAAGCTTACTTTTATACAGCACATTAAATATCTTAAAGAAAAATGTCTAAGGACAATGAACCTACTTAAAATTCTATCCCACTCAACACGGGGTAGCGACAGGAAGTGTTTGATGAATGTTTATAAGAGCCTAATTCGATCACGATTGGACTATGGCGCCGTCGTATATAACTCAGCCGCTCCGAGCGCACTAAAGATCCTAGATCCTGTCCAGCATCTAGGTATCCGCTTAGCCACTGGCGCTTTCAGAACTAGCCCGATTGAAAGCTTACACGCGGAATCAAATGAATGGTCCCTCCATCTACAAAGAACTTACATCAGCCTTACATATTTCCTGAAAATACCTTCCAATCGTCAACATCCATGTTTTCACACTGTTAACGATATGGCATTTACTACACTTTTCCACAACCGTCCCTCTGTAACACGGCCTTTCTCGCTTCGTGTGAGGGAGCTTAGTGATCAAATGCGTGTCCCACTCCTCGAGCTTCGCCTAATGCATCCAACCAAGGTGTTACCACCTTGGGAGTGGCAGCTGATTGAATGTGACATATCCTTTTTAGAAGTAACAAAACACGCACCAGAGATAGAAATCCGAATGCATTTTCTTGAACTCCAGCACAAGCACTCCTGCGCAGAGTTCTACACAGACGCTTCGAAGTCAAATGCCGGGGTGTCTTATCCTGCCTTCGGCCCATTCTTCTCTGAATCTGGTGTACTGCATCCGGAAACAAGTATCTTTACGGCCGAGGCCTACGCAGTGCTGTCTTCTGTAAATCACATAGGAAAATCGAAACTTCAAAAATCAGCGATATATACAGAGTCCCTAAGCGTCGTGAAGGCGTTGATGTCACCCTATACACACAAAAATCCAGTACTTAATGAACTATATTCCGTCTTGTGTAAAGCGTACATATCTAACCAGCATATCATTATATGCTGGGTGCCTGGCCATAGGAGCATCGAGGGCAACGTTCTGGCGGACGAGATGGCCACGTCTATATCATCGCAAACTGTTAACCCTACCGCTGAGGTGCCTGTCACAGATCTGAGGCCTTTCTTGCGAAGGCGGCTGCGGGCCCACTGGCAACGCATGTGGGACGCGGAAAAAGATAATAAGCTCCACCTAATAAAGCCACAGTTAGGACCCTGGCCCTCTACAACACAATCACGCCGAACAGATGTCCTATTCTGTCGTTTAAGAATAGGACACACATATGGCACCCATAACTTTCTACTGACCGGAAGTGAGCCTCCAACCTGTGGTAGATGCGGGGAGAGGCTGACCGTACTCCACGTCCTCCTGGAGTGTCGGGAAGCCGAATCTGAGAGAAAGAGACATTTTTCATTAGCAAACCGACAGCACATTCCTCTTCATCCTGCAATGCTTCTTGGTCCGAAACCTCTTTTTAATACAGACTCAGTGCTAGGTTTTCTGAGAGATGTGGTCTTAAATGTTATTAGTCCCATGAATTCGTAGCACCTCCTCTCTCGAGAGGATGTCACTGCGATAATTGTTTTGCATAGCACATGCTTCCAGGCCCTTGAGTTTCAAGGGCTCTAAGGAGGCAGTAGTGCTCTGGCATTTCTCATAATCTGATATATTTTACCTATCGTATCATTCTTTTTATATACATCTAAATTTTCATAGTACAAGTCATACGTCATCGCCATAATTTTATCATACAGATTTTACGCACTTTAGAGCGTATATTTTAAGGCCTCTTTACAGCCACCTCACACCAACTCCATAGTAATCATAAGTACACTGCAAACTCATTGGCACAGACATGGCGCTCTTTGGCCATACCTGGCCCTTGCGCCACAAAACGCCATACATCATCATCCCACCCTTTCGCCCCTCTCTTTCCCGTTTGTGAAGTGTCTCCCCACCTTTCATGTTCTCCACCTCCTTTTTACGAAAGACCCTTTAAAAGCTACACACCACCACCCTCGAAGAATACCCCCTGAAGAAAGAGTCGGACAGGCTCCAAAACATCGGGCTACTAAAATTCACTTATTTCGTTGGAGTCTGAAAGTCCTAATCAATTTGCCAACCAGACAGGTAATTCAGTCGAAATGTTTAGCTTCAGTACTGTATTACACGGACAATAGGAAGCATGGTAACGTAGCGAACGCAAGACTGTTTGTAAGAACGGCACTGAAAAAAAAGAAAGAGTGGGTGTCGTGAGCTCGACAAAATTGGGGTTAGCAGGGTAACGTTATCCTAACATAAACGTGCGTTTATCGCAACGAAGTGTATAAGAAAACCAATGGCGAAGCTGAGATGAGGCAAATAGGTTGTGCAGAGTTATGGCAGCTGCGCTGGTCGGAATATTATGTAGGCACTGGATATTCTATAATCGAAAAAAGGCACTGAGTGTAATAATGCAAAAACAAAAATAAATGGTAACAGTAAACAGGTGACAGTATGCCTGCAGACGTTTCCACTCCAAGCGACATTCGTTAAAGTATGTGAAGTGTAAATTTTATCCGTTGCGCTGTGTGTGCTTCTATATTCAACTTCTAGTCTTTATTCACCATACCAATCGAAGCATTTACCTAAGAAAATATATTTTCAGGAATACTTATAAACTTGTTTATTAAATCAATCATAAGACCAATCAAGAAATGCAACGCGTCGGTGTAATTCAAGGATGTCCACCCTTATACCTGAACTCTTATAAGCACCTTTATACGTATACCTTGTGTTTGTCAGCCGATCTGGTCACCATGTTTCCAACCGCTGTCTTCAAAGAAAGAAGAAAGGAAACTGAGAATATGTGCGTGAGTTACTATATGAAACATCTCTATTTCACTATGTCTTTGTAACCAAAGTTTGCTTGTTGGTTTAGACACACAAATACAGCGAGCTCCGATGGAAATAAGAAGCACACACAGATCGAGTGCTTCCCTCGCAATAAATATTTGCTGAGAAATATGCACTGGTATACATCTTTATGAGATGTCCATGTTAAACCAACAAGATCCAGCAAAACAAAATATGTACTGACTCGTGTAGAAGCATTCTAAAACGCATTACCGCGTGCCTAATGGACTTGCGCAAAAGTGCCAGAAATGCCGTCTCTTTCGAAGCTACGCCACAGCCTTGCTGCACGAAGTTACCCGTTCTCTACTATCTCCGCGACTTTGGTAATTTCACGAGTTACCTGACCCGTGCCTGTTGCTTTCGCAAAGCAAGCTTGGAACCTCGTTTCCCAAGATAACTTGAAACACAACCGCTCGTCAATCCAACGCCTCTCTAGGCCAACGTGTTTTCTACCACCCTTGAGAAGGATTAAGCATACAATATAGGCGGTCGATAAAATCCACACGTGAACAGAGAGCCAGACAAAACTTTATTGGCAGAAAGATTGAGAGGTAAGACAGAGGAAATTTCAAACTTCCTACTTTTCGCTGAAGAGTAGCCTCAAGGACAGCCTTCCCCTGTGGAAGTTTTCAAACGTATGCTTTCTTTGTCTCTTACTATGCTTCGCGGGTGCTCTGTCTTCTATAGTACAGAACTACTATAGCCACTCGGTATTTGCCAATGTGCGTGGGCGCGAATACAAAAGTCAAACAACAACGTATGTGTAACTTGGCATGCGCCACTAGGAAAGCGGTCATTTTTGGCCAATCAGACAGAACCACTGCGAATAGATGCGTCGCAAGCAGCCGAGCATTTACCAAAACACCGGAGACAGCGAGATTCAGTAGCTTGCGCGCGACTTTCGCACTTTGCAAATACCTGGCATGATGC
Organism: Dermacentor variabilis; assembly: GCF_050947875.1. Classification (NCBI taxonomy): domain Eukaryota; kingdom Metazoa; phylum Arthropoda; class Arachnida; order Ixodida; family Ixodidae; genus Dermacentor; species Dermacentor variabilis. Next base: position 71,093,440 of record NC_134577.1, read on the forward strand.
GCCGTGCACTTTTGAAGGTATCAATCGGCAATGAAACGTGCTTCTCTGAGAAGAATGTTTGCTTCGAAACGTAATTAACAATTATTATAACTAAAAAGGCACCTTGCGTACACCGCCCACAAATTGACAACGCCTTCTTTGCACGTTGTCTTTTTAATTTTGTTTCTCACATTGTGTTTCGCCGCCTCTCCGTTGGTTGTCATGTAGGAGTTTGTGCAACTGCGGTTGTAAAGAGCCGCCAGCAGTGTAGTCTACTGGGAAGTCGGCAAGCAGCCGCATTACCAGGAACGTAGCGCATTGTGCAAGTCGGTAGTAATTTGGTACTTCAGACATGAATGAACTTCATGGCCGTAATAAGTCATAAGAGAAGCAACAAAATAGACCCTTGGCACTTCCGGAGGGTGGGACCAACCCGCTTGTTGAGCTTAGCTGTCGTTTCGTGCGTCCGTTATTCAGTTTAACATGCATCTGCAAAGGATTTGATTGCTTTTCGCATTCTTTGCGAACAAACCGCTATTTCTCGTGACCGACTGTGATCCCCGATCCCAAAGATCATATAGTTTATTAGTAATCCACACGGTGGTATCGCTGTTGCCATTGCTAAGGGGGCCATTCTCTCCATTTTTCTCATGACAGCTAGCGTTTTGACAGCTGCACCTGTGGCGGAAGGCGACAATGCTGGAGCTTCAAATAAACAAACCCTTAGTTCGTTTTAAGTTGCCTCTAGTTTACGAAACCCTCAGTCTAGAGTTTCGCTAATGAGATTTCCAGGACATACTGAGTATAGTTCACCAGGTAACTTCAGTCGTGCTGCGTCTTGGTGAGGATTAGCAAGTCAGCAGAAGACGCTAAAACCAAATGGTTGAAGACGCTGCGAACAAAGGTGCAGCAGCGTCTGCGTCATCACCCAGACAGTGGCACACACTGCACGAAGTTCCAAGCTGGGCCTTGAGGAAGCGGCGCCGGAATTACCGGTTGGCTTCCGCGTACGAGTAAGGCACGGTGGCATTACGAACGCCTCTCATAGGACATAGTTCGGACATAGTGCCAGAAGAAATCACTTCACCAAAATGTGCTCAACACAGTCTTGGATAGCAACCGGGGTTGCTTCTTCACAAACATTCATTGAGACGAAAAAGGTATGGACTCTCAAGGCGCAATAAGGCCGTCGACACCACCGCCTCCGTTGACGTGCTCTCTCGCTGACGACGCATGCGCGGCTCGCACACAAATGGCAAGACAGCTTTTACAAACACGCAGTGCGCTTGTCGGCAGATAAAAGGACGAAGCAAAGTAGACTGACCCAAAGCTCTCAGAACCAGCTGGAACCATACTCACCATCAAGACAGCGCACAATCGCCTCGGTTGCGAAGCACAGGCAGAGTTCTGCCTTCCGCTGCTGGCATGACCATTGTGTCCACGCACGCCATACGCACGCTACCTTTTCTTCTGAGCTGATCCGTTTATGCTGTTGCCTGAGCAGTAATAGTCGTGCTAGCGCGATTTTTATTATTTCATTGGGCCCTGGCTAAAGCGTAGCAGTTTTATGTGGGTTCCATCTCACGAACCATTGAGGGTGCAACACCAGTGGTGGGCTCGATTTTTGTTTAAACCACCTTGCCGTGCATGCTGCGTTGTGCCAGTTTATGGCACTCGCGTATACTTAGAACAGCGCCCAAAGTGCTCAAGCACTGTTCTTACTTACCCTTCTATGGCTGACTATGCTTCGCACTTCGGGCGAAACTACCAGTTTTTCTGTCATGATCACAACGTGGCGCTAAGTGATACACCGTTTAGCAGTCGTTTTGCGTAACCCGGGGCCGATATTTGATGTTGTTTCTTTTTCCTCGTTGGCTTCGTGTCTCAGTCCTATGAACGTATTTACTCGTTTACGCTTTCGAAAAACATATAAG